>NC_052635.1:26355503-26659814 GCF_016161935.1 Mauremys reevesii | reverse complement strand
TTAAAAATATATAAGTTAAAAGGATGTTTCAAATGTTTGACTCCTAGGTCTTAATTTACTCCAGTTTGAATACAGTAATCTTCTACACTCTCTGATGCAGTGCATCTAATGGTGCTTTACTGCCCACAAAGCAAACCCTCTTTTGACTAAACAAGACAGAGTTGCAAATTCAAGAGTTTCTACAGCTAAAACTCATGACCCAGAGATCTTGAGCTTATTTCTGATACTCTGCATGGCTAGTCTTTGGAGACCTGACTGATGTATAAAAATGTCAAGAGGTCACTGAGATTCACAGGGCCAGAATGATGAAGAGCTGTAAATATCAACAAGGCCCTTTTGTTAAGAGATGACATTTTTATGGGGTGAGTGCAAAAAACTGCAATTCTGGAAAACTGAGTAATCCAAGTGTGTAAAAGGATCTTGATGGTAGAATGCGCTAAAAATTAGCGTGTTGTGTCTCCTGTTGCATGAAACAGGCTGCAGTAATCCATCTTTGCCATTAGTTTGCATTACAGGAAGTTAAGAAATACACAAAATAGCAACTCTACTTTAGCCCATCTCATCTCTGCCTTAAGACTACTCCTGTAAAAACTCCCTTCTGGTAGAAGCTGTGGCCTATTAGAATTAAAGTAGCACATTACGTTTATTTTTAGTAGGTAAGGATCTACTTAACAAAATAAACCCTACTTTTTTTCCTGTATATATGATACCGTGTTGTGCAGTTGTTATGGGTAAAGACACAAAGCGACAAACTTCAAACATACTCCACAATTCAACAGCCCAAATAAGATCATAGCTGTTGCCTCCAAAATAAAATAACAGCATCCCCGTTCTGAACACTGCAATTCAATGTATCAAAAGCCTTGAGGGACAAATAGCTTTGCCTCATGGATAATCAATTTTGGCTATGGCATACTGGGCCTGCGGGGCAGGGGTAGATGATTTGAGCTGAGGACGCTTCAAGCAGTCCACCCCACTTAAAACTGGAAGAGCGAAAGGGGAGTTCAGAGCAAGTGTTTTTACCAATTGCAACCAACTGCAGCACCATGGCATGGGGAGAGGTTACCTAGGTCCAAACCATGCCGAGCCTTAATTGGCACCTGTGACAATGTCGGGGACCTGTTTATGTACAGGTTATGGGAATTGTTGGGAGTCCTTTATGTGTATCTGTGTCGGATTGTACGGTCTTTTTGAATATGGGGTTTGGTTGCCTTCACTGTTGTCCTTTTACCTCCAGCTTGGATTGGAATTCCAAGGGGTGGTTGAACAGGGCTAACAAAGGGTCTTTAATGTCGGTGCCCTTCTGTTAAAATGAAACCACCCTAGACAACTTGCTTGCTCCTCTTTACAAGAACAGGCTTATCAGCGGAGAGGTCTCCTAGCAATGAAGCCACCTGGTGGGAGATTTGTGTTCATTTATTGAGGCTGATCAAGAGTTAAAGCATTTGCTAAGCCTGTGGCTGTTTGCTTTTGCTGCCTGTCATGGACAGGGATGTGGGCAGTCAGGCCTACTGGTCAGAGCTGGAGCAAGGCTGGGAACAAGGCAGGCACAGCAATGATCGCAGTTGCAGCTAAGGGTTGAGCAGCTCTTGTCTTGATGCTGCTGGTGGGCTTAAGAGCATGTCTGCTGATTCCTCCAGACAATTGGGTGGTCTGGCCAATTAGGTGATTCTGTTGCAAGCCACCTGAGATTCATCTGAGAGTCCTCTATAGCTCACTAGGGAGTAGAACGATCTGGTTCCAGGCACAGCCTAATTCTTGATGCTGCCATGAGCCCTGAAAAGGTAAATTGTAAAACTAGAAGGCTCACAACTTTGGTGAGATTCTGGGGAATGTGCCAGAGCTTCTAATGAGGCTTAGCAGAAACAGCACTTGTGTCAGGGCCTAGGTCATTGGACTGTTGGGCCCTCACTGTCAAGGGGGAGTGTCAGGCATGAGGTGTACACATGGGGTCATGCCTGGAATCCCAAAGCCAAAGATAGTGACTCAACTCTGCACAGCCCCAGCAAGGTAAGGGCACATGGGATTCAGCGATTGGATCCCTCACAGCAGCCTGAGTGTCTGGTAGGGGGAGCTTAGCCAGATCTGTGGCAGTAACCTTGTTAGGAGTCTCAGTAGATAAGTGAAGGATAGAACAGCATGGAGATAGAACTGCCCTCTCTCCCCTAGAGGTTCCCTCCATAGGTCATGTTTGGCGCACAGTAATAAGGCTGCGCAAGGGAAATGTTTTCTGTTTTTTCCCCATGTAGAAGAATACTGTCCCGTTCTGTAGGATAGTGGCTTTATTTCCCCAAAGTTGTCAAGTTTTGGCATTGAGCATTAAAGCTGTTTCCCTTACTTTGCATGATAGGTCGGATCCTCTGTTTCACAATCTTCAACAAAATGAAGCAGTATTTGTATTGCTATAGCCAGTCAGGACCAGGGCTTCATTGTGCTAGATGCTGTGCAAATGCACTGCAAGGCTCACTCCATGTCCTCAGGAGCTGACTGAAGGACTGTCGTGATTTGCCTAAGTCGAGCATGTGAATTAAATTTTCAGTAACTGGAGAATCTGTTTCAGTGCCATGTTGCCTGGGCAGATGTATTCGAGGAATATTCATTCTTTGTCCAATCCATAAATTATGTAATAATAAAACAAATCTCTCATTTATTTTTTTAAAGGCAGGGCTATCAACTAAATCAGCCAGGAGAAGTCAAATAACTATATAGCAGGAATTCCATAAGGCAGAGAGTCCAGTAATATTTGGAATTCTTCATGGCTACATTTCCTGCATACCAAATGGTAATGTGTTTTATATGGTAAACCCCTTAGAGGAAAGCTCTTTGACCTGTTCCAGTCAAATGTATAGTATGATGTTTTAAGGGGTTTCAGAAGACACAACATTACTGAGCCTGTTATACCACAGGATTTTTTTTTAATGTCCTTTAAATGCAATGTGAAGACACCCCTCTCCCTATTATCTGGCCTACGGATGTTCTAGGAGCAAAAGAAAATGGCTAACAATTGAATTATCCATCCCCCAAAACTTCCCATGTATCATTTTAGTTTCAGCTGTCATTTCTAGGCACACTTCCATCTTTCAACAGCTATTGTTTAAAAGGTAAATATGCTGTATGGGTAGTGCAGTGAGGTGTACATCTATTTGAATCTCCATCTTTTGGTTGAAATGTAAAAGGTTCTGCCCACCTGTGGTTATTGAAGGTCCCATGGCAGTTTTTTGCAGCAACAAAGGAGTTCAGCCTGGTGTGCTGGCTAATGTCCTATAATGACAGCTACATTGTGTCTACTTTAATTCCCATCACTCTCTATTACATCATGGGGTTATTAACTTTCTGACACTAAAACTGTTGTGCACAGTTACTGGCAACATTATCTTTGCTGCATGCAGCCTTCTATTGGTGGGTGAGGCCATGTGATCCATAGGTTACAATTGTGAGTAGTTCTGTAAAGTGCATTGAAATTTTTGGAAAACATTGAATAAATGTATTGCATTTTGGTAGCACTGGAATGTGTGACGTATTGTGAACATGTAGGATGAGTTAAGTTCTTGCTCTAATTAATTTACAACCAAATATAACAAGCAACATATAAAAGGTGAGAAGGTTAAGGAACTCGGTCGGAATGTGAAACTTATGCATATGTTGTGTACATTTTTATGTACGTTCTTTTTCGCCGAACAATAATAATTAAACCCTAGGCTAAATTTTCCAACACCAGCAGATAGGAACTTAAACCTGAAAGAGCCTAACATTAGCCAGTGTATAATAAATCACATCTTAAAGTCCTTACTAATTTTTTTTTTAAATAACATTGGCAAAGACCCATTCACTTCAGTGGGAGTTTACTCAAAGTAAAGACTGAACAACAACCTCAGAATTTGTTATAGTACAAACAGGTGGAAACATAACTTAACTTTTTTTCCTTCCTCTGTGAGATACATGAAGCGAGGTTAACTACAGTACACTGAAGTATAATTTAATAGCATGAAGAACAGAGTAATGAAAAAGACAAAGGATATTATTTAGCTAAGTAAACTTTTTGGTAGTAATGGTAAGAGATGTGTGTGTTTATGATTAAAAACCTAATTAAATATGAGCATCTCACCTTGATAATTAAGCAATAAAGACACATCAGGCAATGAATTTCTGGGTGATTATAGCCTGCCTTGGGTGTTACTATAAGGCATGGGGCCAAAGATTAAATGGTTTAAACCATGTGAGAAATTCATAATTGCCCTGAAATTTGCTTCCTGGAGGGTTTAAGAAATAGAACTCATACATAAAAAAAAGACAAGAAAAACAGTCAGACCCTGCTAATAGGCATTTTGGCAATATGGCTAGAACAGCACTGGAAGCTCCAGCTGTGCTCCAACTTGTAAAGGCTTGTATATACCTAACACTATCAGAAGATTGTGCCAAGCCCTGTGCTCCTCTTATCATACCACTCACATGGGGAGAAATCCCAAGGGAACTGTGCTGTTTCTCAGGGTGATTAAGGAAGGTGACTGGCTCAGCAGATGGCTCAAGATAGAGTCGTGCAAAGTCTGGTGGTCTTAAATTGCAAGCTGTGAGGGTTTGCGGGTTTTTTTAAACCTTTTTCCTGTGGATTCACACTCCCCAGATTTCCTTTGGAGATTTTTGGAAATTCAGCTGAAACCACTGAGTTATCTAGGGGTTCCACCAAAAGTATCGCTCTCCTTGTATAGACTATGAAAATGTATGTACACATTATATATGTATTTATTGCATCCCGGTCTCTAACTCTTCCTATCACTCTCATCTTCATATATTGTAAGCTCTTGGGCAGGAGCCATATCTTCCAATGGGTTTAATCCTGATTGAGGACTCTGAATGCTACCACAACATAAATATTAAACAATAAAATATTGCAGTTGCTGTTAAATAGTGAAAAAATGTGTTTTTAATAGCTCCCTCTGTAATTTTATGCATTTCAATTTCAGAAAACATCTTTTGCCAGATTCTCCTTTGTCTCACTCCCCATTTCATACCAGTGCATTGATGCCCACAGAGTTACTTTGGATGTATAGCCATACACGTGAAAGGAGAATTCGGGCCATTTAGTATAATTTTGTTTTTGAGTTTTTCCTTGTGGTCACGTTTCAAGGTGTTTGCTTTCCTGACTCTTTTTCGTATGGAATGAGCTATTTTAGAATTCTAAGGGTATGTCTACACTACAAAATTGGGTCAATTTAATAGAAATTGATTTGATTTGATACAGTTGATTGTGTGTGTCCCCACTAAGCGCATTAAGTCGGCGATGTGCGTCCACAGTACCAAGGCTAGCATTGGCTTTCGGAGCGTTACACTGTGGTAGCTATCCCACAGTTCCCGCAGTCTTCGTCGCCCATTGGAATTCTGGGGCAAAACATTGTTGCGGGTGGTTCTGGGTACATGTTGTCAGGCTCCCCTCCCTTCCTCCATGAAAGCAATGGCAAAAAATCATTTCTCGCCTTTTATCCTGGGTTATCCATGCAGACGAAATACCACGGCAAGCATGGAGCCTGCTCAGCTCACTGTCACTGTATGTCTTCTGAGTGCTGCTGCAGTGCTACACAGCAGCATCCCCTTGCCTTGCCTTGCGTACGGCAGATGGCACAATATGACTGCTAACCGTCGTCATCGTCCCATGCGTGCTCCTGGCTGACCTTGGTTAGGTTGGTCGGGGGCGCCTGGGCAGACATGGGTGCTCCTGGCCAGCCTCAGTGAGGTCGGTCGGGGTGCCTGGACAAAAATGGGAATGGCTTTAGGTCATTCTCTTCTTTAAGTTTCATCTAATGGAGATTCAGTCCTGCCTGGAATATCATGCCAGCTGGAGGTTTCTGCCTCAGGCTGCTCTCCCAGTTGGCAGCACCGTGTGGTTGCACCTACCCCAGCCTATCCCTTGCTCCCATGGCTCATGAAGCCTGGACAGTAGTAAGGAGCAGTTCAACCATAGGCTGAGCAAGTGCATACTGGTGGTAGAATGTGCCTTTGGACATTTAAAAGCTCACTGGCACAGTTTACTGACTCGGATAGACCTCAGCGAAACCAATATTCCCATCGTTATTACTGCTTGCTGTGTGCTCCACAATATCTGTGAGAGTAAGGGGGAGACATTTATGGCGGGGTGGGATGTTGAGGCAGATCGCCTGGCCGCTGATTACGCACAGCCAGACACCAGGGCAGTTAGAAGAGCACAGCAGGGCACGGTGTGTATCAGATAAGCTTTGAAAACCAGTTTCATGACTGGCCAGGCTATGGTGTGAAAGTTCCGTTTGTTTCTCCTTGATGAAAACCCATCCCCTTGGTTCACTCTACTTCCCTGTAAGCCAACCACTCTCCCCTCTCCCCTTTGATCTCTACTTGCAGAGGCAATAAAGTCATCATTGTTTCAAATTCATGCATTATTTATTAATTAATCATACAAATGGGGGGATAACGGCCAAGATAGCCTGGGAGGGTTGGGGGAGGATGTAAGCACAGGGGTGGGGTAGTTGTAGGGGCACCCCCCGAATGGCATGTGGCTCATCATAGAAATGGCATGTCTGGGGCTCTGATCTGGAGCGGCCATTTGCCTCTCTGGTTCTTTGGTAGGCTTGCCTGAGCTCCTTAAGTTTCACGCGGCACTGCTGTGTGTCCCTGTTATAACCTCTGTCCTTCATGGCTTTGGAGATTTTTTTCAAATATTCCAGCATTTCGTCTTTTGGAACGGAGTTCGGATAGTGCAGATTTGTCTCCCCATACAGTGATCAGATCCAGTACCTCCCGTTCGGTCCATGCTGGAGCTCTTTTGCGATTCTGGGACTCCATGGTCACCTGTGCTGATCAGCTCGCCAAACAGGAAATGAAATTCAAAAGTTCGTGGGGCTTTTCCTGTCTACCTGTCCAATGCATCAGAGCTGAGAATACTGTCCAGAGTGGTCACAATGGAGCACTCTGGGATAGCTCCCGGAGGCCAATACCGTCAAATCGTGTCCACGCTACCCCAAATTCGACCCAGCAAGATCTATTTCAACACTAATCCCCTCATCGAGGAGGAGTACTGAAATCAATTTTAAGAGCCCTTTAAGTCAACAAAAATGGCTTCGTCGTGTGGACAGGTGCAGGGTTAAATCTAATACTAATACTGCTACATTCGACCTAAACTTGTAGTGTAGACCAGGGCTAAATTCTGATTATTCCTCTATAACACCTTTCTTTTCCTCTCTCAAGTACAGATGCCAATGCACAATCCCACCTCAATGAGGACTTTATGAGAACTGATGTACAGATGCAGAAGATAGTTTTGCCAATCATCTAAGATATGATGCCTGTCATCTGTTTGTTTCTGGTTGGATGAAATATAATTGCTCCTGTAGTTGACATTGATAAATGGCGTTGAGTGGAGTGTGCTACTTTGATTGTTTTGATGAATGATATGCATCCCATGTTGATTTCTGACTGATGTTAAAGAAATTCGTTCCTTAGAAGTAAGTAGACGATTATCCTCTAAACAATGGTAATTAGGATATTGAAAGTGTAGGGGTTCTTGGTGTGTATCTGTGTCCACAATTCTGATGTCCCTTGGTTTAGCAATTCTTAGGTTCATATTAGCTGGGTATGAGCACAATACAGACCCATCACCCTGGATGATACTCACAAAGACTTTATGGGGCAAAGATAGTAGAGATGAGCCAAAACTAGACTCTTTTATGCACAACTATCTGAACTTTGCTGGGTCAGATAAGATGGAACCTGAATCCACCCAGAGTTTTGATTTTGTAAAAACAAAACCTGAACAATGAGGTTTTGCAAAAACAAAACCATGCTACCTCAGCCCACGTGTAATTCTTAGAATCATAGAAATTTAGGGCTGGAAGGGAATTTAAGAGGTCATCTAGTCCATCCTCCTGAGCTATTGCAGGATTAAGCATACTTAGCCCATCCCTGACTGGTATTTGTCTAACCTGCCCCAGTCATGGGTATTCTACAACCTTCTTTGTGTAACTTGTTTTGGTGCTTAACTATCCTTATAGTTAGAACGTTTTCCCATCTAACCTGAACTTCCTTTCTGCAAATTTAAGCTGATTACTTCTTGTCCTATCCTTGGTGGACATGAAGAACAACTGATCACCATCGTCTTTATAACCGCCTTTTCTATATCTGAAGCCTGCTATTATGTCCCCCCTCAGCCTTCTCTTCTGTAGATTAAACATGCCCAATTTTTTTCAATATAGGGTGTATTTTCTAACTCTTATACTGTTTGTTGCTCTGCACTTTGTCTACAACCTTCTCACAGTGTGGTTCTTGGACATCTACACTACAATTAAACAGCCCCGCAGCTCAAGCCCCACAAGCCTGAGTCAGCGGGCATAGGTCAGCCGCAGGTGTGTAATTGCAGTGTAGACATACCCTAAGTGTCCTTTGTGCCTTTGAAAAAGCTCCCTCTCACGCATGCACCCTCACCTATATGTGCTGATTCCATAGGTGCTCTGGGGCTGGAGAGCCCAGAGACAAAAAATAGCAGGTCCTCAGCACCCACCAGCAGCCCTGCTATCAGCTTCTTCCCCTCACTGTCCTGCCCACCGGCGGGCTCTGCCAAACAGCTCCTCTCCCTCCTAGCACCTTCTACCCACCCCGATCAGCTGTTCAGTGGCATTCAGGAGGTGCTGGAGGGGGAGGGGGAAGAGCAGGGGGGTCGGAAGCGGTGGGGGTGTCACAGAGTGTGGGGGAATCAGGGCCCTGCACCCCCCACTTCCTGCGATTCACCGTGACACTCAGCCAGCCAGTAAAACAGAAGGTTTATTAGATGGCAAGAACACAGTCCCAAGCAGGGCTTGTAGGTACAACCAGAACCCCTCAGCCAGGTCCTCTGGGGGGCAAGGATCTTAGAGCCCAGACTTGGGGTTCCCTGCCTCTTCCCAGCCAGCCCAAAACTGAAACAAAAAACCCCGCCAGCAGGCTCTCTCCCCCTCCTTCTCTCCCCCTCTCCCTTTGTCCAGTTTCCCGGGCAAAGGTGTTGACTCACCCCACCCCCCTTCCTGGCTCAGGTTACAGCGGAGTTGGCAACCTTTCAGAAGTGGTGTGCCGAGTCTTCATTTATTCACTCTAATTTAAGGTTTCACATGCCAGTAATATATTTTAACTTTTTAGAAGGTCTCTTTCTATAAGTCTATAATATATAACTAAACTATTGTTGTATGTAAAGTAAATAAGGTTTTTAAAATGTTTAAGAAGCTTCATTTAAAATTAAATTTAAAATGCAGAGCTCCCTGGACCGGTGGCCAGGACCTGGGCAGTGTGAGTGCCACTGAAAATCAGCTTACGTGCCACCTTCGGCACACATGCCATAGGTTGCCTACCCCTGGGTTACAGGCTTAGGTACCGTCCCTCACCTAAAGTCATCCCCTGCTCTCCCATCCTGCATGCAGACAGTCCCGGTAAAACTAAACGACATTCTCAGGTCAATCCACCCCGCTCCCTACTGCGTCACAGGGGGTAGGAAGAGGCAGGGTGGTAGCTTGGGAGAAGAGGTAGAGTAGGGGCAGGGTCTGGGGAGGAGTGGGAGTTGAGTGCCCCTTCCCCCCCCCCCACAGAGCTTTGGAAGACAGTACCTCTGCCCTCACCCATATGTAAAAATTGTTTGAATCACATTGTAAGCTTCACGGGGCAAGAAGCAAGTCTTCTACTGTGAATCCTATTTAAAAAGCTTTCCAGTTTTGCTTCAATTACATCGCTTCATTTGGAGTGTTCTCTTTACTTAGCATGGAGAGTACCCTGGGGATACTCAAATAACATGTTACTTATCCAAGGGACAGTGTTGGTGCTCAGCAAATGATAATTTATTTTTCAGGATTGTATTTGTTGCTCATTTTCACATTACACGCTTGGTATGTTTCTTTCATTTTGAATTTTTCTTCATGTCTGCTCACGAGGCACTCGAGGTACAATTTCTGGCCCTACTAAAGCCCCGGTATGATAGGCTGAGTCTGCAGAAATTTCTAACATTCTGGTTCAAGGTTGATTCAGGAAGTTCATTTAGTCACTCTAATTTAAGGTTTCACATGTTCTCCACCTCACTATATTGAATCAGTACCTCTCTTTCTTCAAGATACTGACAAAGGGAATTTGGAGCAAAAAAATAGATTGCGTCTAATTGACCTCACCTCCAGGATGTTTGTCAGCCACATTTCCTGAGACACTTAAATCTAGATTGAAAAATACATAGTAGCAAACAATCTTGCAAAGACAGAAAGTATGGTTTTCATGCCTTAATACTGTAGATTTGTATATCAAACTTCTGGGAACATATGATTAACAGGGCTTTTTCTATCTCAAAGTCATATTCTGCAATATTACTTGACGTCCAGCAGTAAATTTTGAAATGAGTTTTGTGCTTGCAGATGAGGTGGTTGATAGACCAAATCCTGCTCCTACCAAATTTAGTGGCAAAGCTCCTATTGACATTAGTGGTTGTAGGACTGAACCCGGGATTCACTAGTATACTAAGTAAGGAGGACAATTTGAGGAGCATGGTGGTAGGTGACTACATTTATTGTGTAGGAGACCTTGCAGGTTAACCAGTACAGTTCTGTGTGGTTGTCATTGGATTAAAAGGTTAAGGGAAATGGGTGGCCAAAAAGGTAAAGAAAAGCAAGCTTTAAAGAGATGGCAGTTTTACAGCAGGCTGAGATTTGGGGGCTATTGATCGTGATGTGTGATTGATTTCTTTGGTAACTTCAGTGGCATTCAGAACATTTCTGTTTGAATTATTTGACAGCGCCTGGAAAGATTTTTGAAATTTCCCTTCTCTCCTGCCAAGAATTTACCATCTTAAATCTTATCATCTCTAGTATTATCTACTCTGTCATTAATCACTGAGTGAAAGCCAATCACAGGTCAGCAGTTACTAATTTACAAATACCATCGCTGTCTCTAGAACTGTTGAAATTCTTACTAATCTATTAGAGTTCTTTGAAGGGGTCAACAAACATGTGGACAAGGGGGATCCGGTGGACATAGTGTACTTAGATTTCCAGAAAGCCTTTGACAAGGTCCCTCACCAAAGGCTCTTACGTAAATTAAGCTGTCATGGGATAAAAGGGAAGGTCCTTTCATGGATTGAGAACTGGTTAAAAGACAGGGAACAAAGGGTAGGAATTAATAGTAAATTCTCAGAATGGAGAGGGGTAACTAGTGGTGTTCCCCAAGGGTCAGTCTTAGGACCAATCCTATTCAATTTATTCATAAATGATCTGCAGAAAGGGGTAAACAGTGAGGTGGCAAGGTTTGCAGATGACACTAAACTGCTCAAGATAGTTAAGACCAAAGCAGATTGTGAAGAACTTCAAAAAGATCTCACAAAACTAAGTGATTGGGCAACAAAATGGCAAACGAAATTTAATGTGGATAAATGTAAAGTAATGCACATTGGAAAAAATAACCCCAACTATACATACAATATGATGGGGGCTAATTTAGCTACAACGAGTCAGGAAAAAGATCTTGGAGTCATCATGGATAGTTCTCTGAAGATGTCCACGCAGTGTGCAGAGGTGGTCAAAAAAACAAACAGGATGTTAGGAATCATTAAAAAGGGGATAGAGAATAAGACTGAGAATATATTATTGCCCTTATATAAATCCATAGTACGCCCACATCTCGAATACTGCACACAGATGTGGTCTCCTCACCTCAAAAAAGATATACTGGCACTAGAAAAAAGTTCAGAAAAGGGCAACTAAAATGATTAGGGGTTTGGAGAGGGTCCCGTATGAGGAAAGATTAAAGAGGCTAGGACTCTTCAGCTTGGAAAAGATGAGACTAAGGGGGGATATGACAGAGGTATATAAAATCATGAGTGATGTGGAGAAAGTGGATAAGGAAAAGTTATTTACTTATTCCCATAATACAAGAACTAGGGGTCACCAAATGAAATTAATAGGCAGCAGGTTTAAAACAAATAAAAGGAAGTTCTTCTTCACGCGGCGCACAGTCAACTTGTGGAACTCCTTACCTGAGGAGGTTGTGAAGGCTAGGACTATAACAGCGTTTAAAAGAGAACTGGATAAATTCATGGTGGTTAAGTCCATAAATGGCTATTAGCCAGGATGGGTAAGGAATGGTGTCCCTAGCCTCTGTTTGTCAGAGGATGGAGATGGATGGCAGGAGAGAGATCACTTGATCATTGCCTGTTAGGTTCACTCCTTCTGGGGCACCTGGCATTGGCCACTGTCGGTAGACAGATACTGGGCTAGATGGACCTTTGGTCTGACCCGGTACGGCCGTTCTTATGTTCTTATGGATAAATTAGACAATGATCAAAGCTCAATGCCTATGCTTGGATTAGAAAAGGAAGATCACCAAAGTGTGGGCACCAGGATCATCTGAATGGACACAGCCATATGCTCTAAGGGAGAGGCTATGTGAGAGATCATGCTTTACATTAACCGCTTTTCTTACATTACAATGGTGAGCTGCTTGTATGGGATGTGTTTTTAAATTTCAGGCCCATTCAGTGAAGAAATAGACTCAATGTCTTATTTCCCTAATACATAGTTTTCTGGTATGTCTATTTAGTCTTCCACTCATTTCCAATGCAACCATCTCAGCACTACCTGTGTAGTATATATCTAGCCATGGACCTTTTCATACACCTAAAGAGAGTGCTGTCGCAAACCTATTTCTTGATTTAGACATCTGATATATTCAAGCACACGCTTCATTTACATTGTTTAGTCTTTAGCATAATATGTCTACAAGTTTCTGTTATTTGAATGCAAAATAACTCATTAAAGTAGATGGACATAATTGCGTTCAGTTTGTATTAAAGTACAAAAGAAAACCTATTCAAAGACTAACACTGTACCACAAATTTCATACAAACAAACGAAACATATTCTTGCCTGGTTAGGAAGATTTCAGTGTTTGTGTAACTCTGCCTACCATAGCAGGGCAATTACACAGCAGCTAACAACCCAGCCTTGAGGTTTTGTTCTGATCCTAAGCATATAATTGAAAAAGCCACAAGTATACCTAAGAGCCAGCTGTTTCCTCTTGGGATTATGTAAGGATGTAAATATCTCATCTCTCGCAATCATAAGGACACAGGCAAGTGTTTGCTCATTCAAGAACAGTTTATCTCCAAGGTTACCTACCCCAGAAAAAATGTAGCGCCAACACTAAAATACATTTGAAATATTGTGTAGGCAGACTGGAGACCTCAGAAAATTGATAAAGGCAAATGCTCCCATTTCTGCCTCCTGTACCCACTTCAGTCCCCTATACACACTTGTATGCACTCTCCATCCGCCCCCTGACCCCCTCCCCTCCAAAAACCCTTCCTTTTCCTCCTCCTTGCTCCCATACAGTGAACATTTCCTGTTTCCATATGGGCAGCCATCTTCCCTGAGGGTAGCTTGGTTTCACTCCAGCTGTGAAAAAATGAGAGAGGCTGGCCATTGTTACCTAAGTCATCCTAAACTTCCTCTTGCACAGGCCGAAGGAAAATGATGGCCATCTTAACTGGGGATGCCAGTGTCCTCAGTCCTACTGAGAAAAGTGGAAGAGTGCAGACATTTTGAAAGAAGGTAATTTTCCTGGAGTTTCTCTGAAAAAGCTTTTATAAGAATAAATGTGTTTATGAAGAATAGTGTAAAAAATGGCCCTTAATGTCTTTCAAAATGACCCATTGCAGTAGATTATTCACCTCTCTGCCAATTTTTGTATAGACAGACAATGCTGTTTTAAAGTTATCAAGTTGACAGAAATCTGCCCCAGACAAACTCCAGCCACAGACTAATTTCAGATTCTTCCTATTAAAAATTATAAAGAGAAACCATGGAAAAAGTGTGTAGAAAATTCAGAGGCCATGAAAATTATGTGAAATGTCACACTAAAAGGCCACCTACATGGCCACAGGAATTTATGCTCTATTTAAAGCCTGTTTCAGAGCACAACATTAACTATGGAGCACCTCCATATTGAGTGCAAAATCTGACTCATTAATAATAAAATACCTTCTCAGCTTTAAAGTTGGTACCTCCCAGGATGCGCTTTATGGCAAAATAAGGAGAAGCATACACTGCCTTTCTCTTCACTATACATGCCTTTGTGTTAGTAGAGATGTTCACTTGCCTATTCAGTAGCCTTCCATCAGCCTGATATTCACATAAAAGGAAACCTCTTCTATTCCCATTTGATTAATAATCAAATTCTGCACTGGGCCCAGAAACTTCCAGTTTCAGGAGAAGAGAAGAATATTGCTGATGGATGAGTTTTCATCTCTTCATTTTGGTTGGCTGTCAGTGATAATCTCCTTGAGCTCTGGTGCTTGAGTGGCTGACTTAACTTGTTTACTGGACCTCTTCTGCCTCGTGCTCCTAGATGGGCTCCCAGAGTACAGGTTATTTATAGTAGCTTCTTCCCAGTGCCAGCCACAAATTTCCTCACATCAGTTTTAATGACCTCTTGCTTTCGCTCATCTTTGTGACCTGAACCTAGAACCTTCATTGCTACAACCGTGAGTTACTACTCCATCAGCTGGTAGCTGAGGCAGAATCTTTGCCTGTCATGTGGACCAGCCACTCGAAGGGGTAAATACCCACAACTGGCCACTGTAGATTATATAGGATTCTGGATGGGCTCTAAGAGAACAGGTCTCTCTGTAGTAGCTGCTTTCCCATACTGGCTAACCATTACTGCCATCCATACTTCTGTTGTGCCCATGCACTGTAGGTTATTCTGAGTTGCCATAATATGATTTTAGTCATAGTGTCATTAACTTGAAACAGATGTCATCAAGTTGCAACACTGCTCAGGCCAGGTTGAATTTGGGGCAGCTTAACTGTGACTAGAATGATTATCGTCTCTAGAAGGTATTTGGATTCTCTCAACCCTACATATATCATATTGAGAGAGTACAACCTTTTCCCATTACCTTCTAAAATTTTTTTTTTACTGTTCTTCTCTTAAGTGAAATTTTAAACCAATTTTAAAACCAATTTTAAACCTTCTTTGCATTCCATGCTCACACTCTTCTGTTATCTTAGGGCCACTCATTAATGGTGGGATTCTGTTATGTATTATTGTACTTCGATGTATTAAATTTTAAAACTGATTTTTAAAAGGTAACTTTTGGCAAAAAAAATCAAATTTCATCCATCAGAGCATCAGACACTGGCCCGATGAGACCTGGTATCTACCTCCCCCATATACAATATCTCACAACTGGCCCAATACACTGAGTTTTTCACCTTCCTTTGAAACGTTAAATAGATGCCAGTCCCAAAAAGAAGTTACTGGAAAAATCCAATCTGTTTGTGTTGGATGTTACATCCTGTCATTCAGATTCCAAGCCTACCAAATTTGATAGTCCCTTTTATTGTAGGGGCTTGATTTTAAGCAGAGTCTTAATGAATTCCAGACACACACATGTGGACAGTGTTTTTCAGGGCATAATTATTATTTAACCCAAAATTTCTTCCCTGGGAAACTATATTTGTCCACTAACGTATTATATAATGTGCATCACTGTAGTACTTAGATCCTGATCATACAGCCACTTATGCACATGTAAAAGTTTAGTCATGTGAATAGTCCCATTGAAAGCATGTTCACGGGATCAGGCCCTAAGTGCTGAGCTGGTAAATTGGCTCTGCCTTGTGCTTGTCCATCGCTAACTACCTATAGGATAGGACTCTTTATCCTTCCCAGGTTCTGGGACAGGGACAAATATACACATACATTTAAAGTAGAACTCTTTCCCAAAGTGTTGTTTCTAAAATGTGAACAGTTGGATGCAAGCCCCCGCTTCTCGAATTTCCATCTATCCTCAATTAGCAAACCTGGATTAACTGGCAGGGCTGGCTTTATATCATAAAGTACAAGCTTGGAAATGCCAAAAATGTGTTCTTATATAAAGGCTGCTGGTATTTCATCTGATGGACTAAGTAACACTGACTTGTGGTTATTTCTATGTTGGTATTAATTTCCATTTATAGTAGAAGCACCAGACATGTTCCATCCACTGCTGCCGAATACAGCTTTATTTCTCTTCTCAAAGCCATCTAGGAAGCTGGCTTTGTCACATCTTGGGTAGGAGGATTAGCTTCAGGAGAATATTAACCCTGTAGCTAATGATTTCTCATGCTTCTCTGTTACTTAGGATTTTTTCCTTCCCTTTGTACTGAAGAAGTACTGCTTACAATACAACATTCACATTGTTGGGCTCTGTCAATATAAGACATGCATGCTGCTTCATCCTCTTATTCCTAAAGATGAAAACCTTTTCCCTTTGGGAGAGGATGGGAAGACTCAATCCTCTTCATTAGCATGCCATTAGATTTGCATATTGTGATAATGTCTTTGTATTGACAATGTGACTACTGCACAAGAGGAAGGTCTTCCCTGCTTTGTAGTTTTTCCCAGGGATTCTGACAGGAGGCTGTTGCGGTGTATCAATACTTCCCTTTTATGCCACATTGGTTTAGGTATAAATTAAGTGATGACATGAATTGAAATGTTCTACAAAGAGAATGTTATGCGGTAAGAGAAATATTTGCAAGTCCATTGTGGCATAATTACGCCTTATGCCTGTGATGCAGTAGATCTGACTCTTGGACAAACGTGCTCTAGTACTGGTAACAGACTGGTTTATTTAAGGGGAAGAAGGAGTGTCCGCAGACCATACCATTTTTGAGGAGTCCAGCTAGAGAGAATACTCTTCTAAGTAAAGAGGTTATGTTTACACTCTAGTTTCCATCTGGGAGGAGTACTAGATGGATGGGTTCCCCCTGTAATGTGCTATTATTGAGACTGACTCTTAAGAATGTACTCCTAACAACCATAGCCTTGTTGCAATATTTGACACAGGCTTGAGATGTGAATTTGAAGGAATGTTATGCAGGTCCGGCTCCAGGTTTTCTGCCGCCGCAAGCGGCCAGGGAGGGAAGCCAATCGGTGGCACTTCAGCAGCAGCTCAATCGCACCACTCCATTCTTCGGTAGCACTTTGGTGGCGGGTCCTTCACTCCCTCTCTTCCTCTTCGGCAGCACTTCGGCAGCAGCTCAAAGAGGAAGAGAGGGACTGCCGGCGTCAAATTCCCGCCGAAGACCCGGACGTGCCGCCCCAATAGCAGACGGAGGGCTGCCCCTTTGTATTGGCCTCCTCAAGCACCTGCTTCCTTAGCTGGTGCCTGGAGCTGGCCCTGATGTTATGTATTAGCTTTAGAAATCTGGACAAAATAGTGCTGTCAAGTGATTTTTCTACATACCGTACTGCAGCGAAGTGACGACTCACCGGTGCGGTGCCTCCTGCTGGTCATCCTGGGAATTAGCTCTTTTCCAGCTCCAGAGTGCCCTCTGCTGGCCAGTGGCTCACCTGCCTCAGAGTTATGCCCCAGAAGTGGCTTGCCTTACCTCAGAGTTATGCCCGAGAAGTACCCCCACACTCTGGGTATCCCTTCCCAGGGGAACCCCCCCACCCTCTAAACCCACCTTGCCTCAGTGGCTACTGCCAGTTGTCATCTAGCCCCCACTCACTGGGGCAGACTATAGTCTGTAATGGCCACTCATCATTGGCAAGGGGTTAGGACCAGCTGCCTCTGCCTAACCCCAGACTGCACCCCTTCAGCTCCAGTACCTTTGTAGGCCTTCACGGCCTGCAGCCTGGGGTTTTACCAGGCTGGAGCTCCCCAGCTTCCTTTGCCGTTCCCCAGCACTGCTCCACCTCAGGTACCTTGCTTCCAGACAGCTAGCCCTTCCCACTCCATGTAGATAAGCCCTAATATATCACATAGGAAATCTAGATCAAATCTCGAATGGTAACTGTTGAGGTTTTTTCCACTTATTTTTTAAGTGTGTATAAACTACAGGCTGTATACTTACCACAGTCAGGTGGTACATATTTTTTTTAGTTTAAAGCATAATATTAGAATGAGAATCCTTTATATTAGAGAAACAAGGTGGTTGAGGTAATATCTTGTCTCACACCAGCAGAAGTTGGTCCAATAAAAGATATTACCTCTCCCACCTTGTCTCTCTAATATCCTGGGACCAACACGGCTGCAACGACACTGCATACAATCCTTTATATAGCATTCATTAATATCGGGAACGTTGTGCACCAAGTACTTTTGAGTTTTAGATGTACACTAGACCGCTGTTTGAGGACAATAGCACCAGAATATGCTTCTATAAATTGCAATATATGTTTCCTTTATCTTTATGTATATTTTCTTAAATTCATAATTTTATGATGGTAATCTGATGGGCAAGATATCACAGTTCTAGACAAATTCATTTCATTTCCCTGGCATTTCATGACATGAAAACTGAGTCTCTGGTGTGGCAACATAAAAACACTTGGCTTATTTTGAGCAACACTTGCTAATCCCATTTCCAGTTACCAGTAGAGCCAATGGTTTCACTCAGGGGGTCTGTGTGAACATTTTCCTAGTTGATCTATGTGGTGCTTGTAGCTCCTAAATTTCACTTTATTTTTTGGGCTTTGCAGCAGAACTACTGAGTTTCATTTGGCATTGCATAAAAAATATTATTGCGTAAAATTGTGTAGCATTCAAACTTGAAACCACAAATGGGAACAGATTAACTTGAAACTTGGCTCAGACTCCCATCTCTCAAATCTTATGAAGGCCTTGGTTTGAACTTTGAGTTTGTAACAAACCCCCAGACCAGATGTGTGGTGTGGTTTTCATAGCTTTAGTTAACAACCTTGGTGTGATTCCATATGTATAACTCCTCATTGACTATATTGTGTCTTAGTAGGTGTTTGAGTTGCCATTTCCATCAGTACATTAATTGTTCATATTATGTGATGTGTTTGGCATTAAAACTGGATCTGATCAGGTATATACAACTTGTTTAAAATAAAAGGAGGGGACATCATTTTATCCCACATATCAATCGTATGAATTTTCTGAAATGTATGAACAAGCCATTTTGCTTTTTCATTATGCATATGTGAAAAGAGTGATTTATCTTCCAGGGTGGTTATAAAAACTGTTCAGTGGATCATAAAGAAAACTCTACTAGATACCAGTGTGTGTTTGCCTACACATTTCTGCATGCATTTGGAAGAAAATAGTATTGTTTTTGCATTGTGTTGATCAGTAATGGTTCTTCAAGTTCAAGGGGAAATGTTTTGGGTACATACCTCTTTCTTCATTGCCCTTCATCCTCCAGCTGCCTTCCGTTTCATTCGTGCTCCAGCCACTAGACCGTTTTAGCTCCTTCCTATTTAAACAAGAAAAATGTCATTCTTGTGCTTCAGCCACCAATAGATGTTATTGGTTAGTGGACACAACATGTGACCACCCAGATCACAACCCTTGGACCAGTTCAAGTTGTGGGGGAAAGATATCACAATATGTGAATTTGCCCTTTCTGTCTGATCTTATACATTCACCTTCTGAGGATTTGCGAGTCTGTCTGTTTATATTTTATGAATTCTGTCTGAGATCATGAACTTTCAGTATGTGTGTTTACCAAGCTGCAAACTCAGTTTTGAATGTGAGGGTCAGTTGTTTTCTCTGTGGTCTCTCTTAGCCTCTATATTGGACTGAAATTCCAACGTGTAGTGATATAGGGCTGACAATAGCCAATTATTAAGGACTATTAGAGCCTGAATAGGCCTCACCTGGGAAGAACAAAAGAGTAAATGCATCCTAGGAGAAACCAGTTCTCTCCAATGTCCCTCAACAGGAGGCTGGGGATGTGGAGTGTAGAAGTTCGCCAAGCAGGACAGAGAGGTGACTAAGCAGGAGATTATAAAAGGATTCAGAGGAGTCAGACAGAGAGACAGAGACGCAGAAAGTTTGGGAAGGGGATGAACCCAGCCAAGGATCAGAGTAGCCAAGCTGGGGGAAGAAGGCTTCATGTTTCAGCACCCAAGCCATACACTGCCATAGAAGGATGCTAGAAGGCCCCAGATGACCCTGATTCAGCCCAAAGAATGCTCTGGAGTGGTGAGGAAATGGAGGAAGGGAAATGTAGGTGGGGTGTATTATTGCATAGGTCTGTGTAATCCTTGTGTGACTAAGGGCAATGGTGCATGCGAGTCTTGTGTCAAGTCTGTGTGTGTTATGTACCACATCTTATGTGCCCCTAAGAGAGCTCATTTATAACCTAGAAGGCCCAGAAAGTGGAATTCTGAGAGGGTATGGGGGAATCTGAAGACTCAGCACTCACTGTAGGGGCTAGGCAGGGGACTGAGCTGAAGGTTTCAGGAGGTGGTGCAAGATGGAGGATCTGAGGCCTAAGTATGCGCCCAGTGGCAGTGCCTGGACTCTGTTCAGACTCTAGAGGCTTAAAAGACACAAAAACAACAAGGAGTCCGGTGACACCTTAAAGACTAACAGATTTATGTGGGCATAAGCTTTCGTGGGAAAAAAACCTCTGAAGAAGTGAGGTTTTTTACTCACGAAAGCTTATGCCCAAATAAATCTGTTAGTCTTTAAGGTGCCACCGGACTCCTTGTTGTTTTTGTGGATATAGACTAACACAGCTACCCCTGATACTTAAAAGACACAGGGTCCAGTGACTGGATCTCTTTGCGGCAGTCTGGTCAGTGGCCAAGAGGGGACACTTGACTGGACCTGTGACAGGAAGTTGTTAGCGGGTTGGTTACATTTCTTGCTCTGGGGAAAAACTTTTCCTTGCCCTGAATGAGGTGGGGGCGGGGGTGTAAGATGAGGAGTGCTAGCTGCATGAATAGTACATGATTCCCCCTGTAGGTTCAGGACAGCCTGTGGGAGATCCCTTGCTGGCTGCATTTAGCTTATCATTTGAACAGCAGAAACGCATGAAGGCTGCAGACCCCACAGCATTATAAACTAGCCTGCTGAGGGCTGATCACATCTTCTAGTCATTTTCATGAGGCTATGGAAGGTCAGCCAGACAGAAGTCCACGTACTCCTTCAGCAACACTTGAGCACTAAGGCCTTGTCTACACTACAGGACTATTTCGAATCTACTTAAGTCGAATTTGTAGATTCGACCTTATGAAGTCGAATTTGTGTATCCATACTAAATACACAAATTCGAACTTCTGAGTCCACATTCACGGGGCCAGCGTCGACTTTGGAAGCGGTGCACTGTGGGAAGCTATCCCACAGTTCCCGCAGTCCCCGCTGCCCATTGGAATGCTGGGTAGAGCTCGCAATGCCTGCTGGGTGAAAAAATGTGTCGAGGGTGGTTTTGGGTTACTGTCGTCATTGAACCGTCAATCACGCCCTCCCTCCCTGAAAGCGCCGGCGGGAAATCTGTTCGCGCCCTTGTCTGGTCGGTTACAGCGCGGACGCCACAGCACTGCGAGCATGGAGCCCGCTGCGATCATCGCTGCACTTATGGCCGTTGTCAACTCCTCGCACCTTATCGTCCACCTCTGCAACAGTCAGCTGCTGAGAAACTGGGCGAGGAGGCTCCGGCAGCACGGTGAGGAGAGTGGCACAGACCTCTCAGAAACCAGGGTACGCCGGGCAGTGGAGATCATGGTGGCAATGGGTCACGTTCATGGTGTGGAACGGCGATTCTGGGCCCGGGAAACAAGCACAGACTGGTGGGACCGCATAGTGCTGCAGGTCTGGGATGACACAGAGTGGCTGCGAAACTTCAGGATGTGTAAGGGCACTTTCCTTGAACTGTGTGACTTGCTGTCCCCTGCCCTGAAGCGCCAGGACACACGCATGCGAGCAGCCCTGAGTGTGCATAAGCGAGTGGCCATTGCTCTCTGGAAACTAGCAACGCCAGACAGCTACCGGTCAGTAGCGAACCACTTTGGCGTGGGCAAATCTACCGTGGGGATTGCTGTCATTCAAGTAGCCCACGCAATCGTTGAGCAACTGCTCTCAAAGGTAGTGACTCTCGGAAATGTCCAGGTCATCATAGATGGCTTCGCCGCGATGGGATTCCCAAACTGCGGTGGGGCTATAGATGGGACTCACATCCCTATCCTGGCACCAGCCCACCAGGCCAGTGAGTACATTAACCGAAAGGGCTACTTTTCAATGGTGCTGCAAGCTGTGGTGGACCATAGGGGACGTTTTACCAACATCAACGTCGGGTGGGCGGGCAAGGTTCATGATGCGCGTGTGTTCAGGAACTCTGGTCTGTTTAGATGCCTCCAGGCAGGTACTTTCTTCCCGGACCACAAAATAACGGTTGGGGATGTGCAGATGCCTACAGTGATCCTCGGGGACCCGGCCTACCCGCTAATGCCCTGGCTCATGAAGCCCTATACAGGCGCCTTGGACAGTGAGAAGGAACTCTTCAACTACCGGCTGAGCAAGTGCAGAATGGTGGTGGAGTGTGCTTCGGACGTCTCAAGGGAGATGGCGGAGCTTACTGACTCGCTCGGACATCAGCGAAAAGAATATCCCCGTAGTTATTGCTGCTTGCTGTGTGCTCCACAATCTATGTGAGAGCAAGGGCGAGACCTTTTTGGCCGCTTGGGAGGTTGAGGCAAATCGCCTGGCTGCTGTTTACGATCAGCCAGACACCCGTGCCGAGAGAATATCCCAGTGGGAAGCGATGTGCATCAGGGAGGCTTTGAAAGCGAGTTTCCTCGCAGAGCAGGGTAACCTGTGACTGTCCACTTGATTTTAAGAGAGCCTGATCATGGGCTTGTGTCTGTATGTGTCGAGTTAGATCTGAGCTCACAAACCCGCTTCTCCAAGTTTCCCCCACTTCCAAAGCACGTTTTAAAACTAAGGAAATGTTACAGTAATTAATAATAAATCTTTCGTTGATTTTGCATTTCTGTTTCTTGGTTGAAACATGGAAGCATTCTGTGCTGGGTAAGGTGTGCACTGATGTACAGACCGCTTGTCCAAAACAGGACGGACAGCCTCCTGCTCCTACATAGGTCTGTGGGGTGGGGGACGGTTTACGGTGGTTGTGCATGTAGGGGGAGGGTTGCAGGAATGGGTGGGTTTGCAGGAAGGGGCGAGGGGTGCCGTCTTTGGATAGGGGTTTACATGACGGCTGTGGGCTGTGGGTTTGGGCGTTGGAAGGGGTGAGGGGTGTGGGGGAAGGGTGAGTATCTGCCCCTGGATGAGGGCTCTTTTTGCGGCTCAGGGCACCGGGGAGGATCGTGGCTACGGTCAAAGTGCATGTGAAGGGAAGCCTGCCTTTACATTCGGGGATGGCAGGCACCAGGACCCTGGACAAGCATACACATCAACGAAAGACCTGGGGCAGCATACACCACACAGACTGACCCTGGTGCCTAGTGACTGCAGTCTGTGTGTGCCCTGCAGTTGACCCTGCAGCCAAGTCTGTAGCATGGTACTGTGGGCTATGCACTGCAATTACAATTCCCCCCCCCACACACACACCCACAGAAAGTCTTCTGACACGAGAAACGTGACGGAAACAGTGAGTAACACCAAACCGCTTTTAATAATGTAGTACACAGTGGGGGGTTTAAACTTGGAGTTGGGACTGGTTGATGCTGTAAGGAAAGAACTTGTACAAATTTACAGCGCGAGAGTTGTCTCGAACATTAGCGGTCTGCTGCGGTGCAGGGACAGTTCTCACAGCCCCTACCGCCCCTCCTTCTTGTAACTTTGGGTGAGGGGGGGACAGGACTTCTTGGCGTTGGAGGGCGGTTGCAGATGCACTGCAGGGGGGCTCTCTCCTCCTGCCTGCGGTCTTGCAGAACATCTACAAGGCGCCAGAGCGTGTCCGTTTGCTCCCTCATTAGACCAAGCAGCGTTTGAGTCGCCTGCTGGTCTTCCTGCCGCCACCTATCCTCCCGTTCCATGTGTGTGCGATGCTGCTGACACAGGGTCTCCCTCCACTGTCTCTGCTCTGCCGCCTCCGCTCTGGAGCAGGCCATCAGTTCCTGGAACATGTCGTCCCTAGTCTTTTTCTTTCAGCGTCTAATCTGAGCCAGCCTCTGCGAGGGGGATGCCGGGGCACTCCGGGAAAGAGCCGAAGCTGTGTGAGGCGAAAAAGTAGGTGATTTCCTTGAACACATACATGTTTGCCAACAGTGAACACAGTCTAGTCAGTTTCAGTTAACAAGACCAAAGAGGGCACCAAGTATCAGGAGATCTCAGAACTAGTCCGAGATTTCGGAATACGCTCTCATTGGCGGCGCCATTGCACTGGAGAGCGCACAAGCGAGGAAAGACAGCTGCATCCCTCTTGCACAAAGTCCTGGTAAGCCTTACAGTACATACTGCTTATCAGTTAGTGGTTAGCTGTGCTCTCCTGCTACAGGCAATGTGCAAAGCAGAAAGGATGAGCCTTTTGCAGCCCCTTCCGCCAGTGCACGGGAACGATCAATGGATGCTTGTTCTCTGTGGCCTCTCGCACGTGGCTGTTAGGCGAGGGTCATTGTTATGCAACCTAATTGTAAACCATTAACAATAGTAACACTACACTAATTGCCCTACTTAGATGCAGTATTTGCAGAACGAGATCACCCTGAGGCGGGTCACTCGTGCCCAGAAAGACAGGATGTTACGGGACGCACTGCACAGACCAGGACCATATGCAGCAATGCTAGTCCAGGCAATGGTTCCACTCTATATTCGGATGTCCTGGCGTGGAAGAGTCTGCTTCCACGGAGCGCCCAACAAGGCACCTCTTCCGACGAACCTCATGCGGAGGCTTTGCGAGGAACTGAATGACACCTTTGTGGAAATGTCGCTAGAGGATTATTTTTCTATCCCCATTTGTGTGGACCTTCTCTTCATATAGTTTAATATTTAGAATTTTGTAAATACTGTTTCTATTTTTTCTATAACAATGTTATAAAAAATAAATGTTTATACGTGTGTAGCACTTACCGCCTGATCCTTCCCCTGATTCCGAGTCGGGGTTAACGGCAGGGGAGGGTTGGTAGGGGATCTCTGTGAGGGTGATGAAGAGATCCTGGCTGTCAGGGAAAGCGGGAGTGGGTTCGCTGTCGCCTGCGCCGTCCTCAAAAGACCCTTCCTCATCTTCCCCATCGGCGAACATCGAGGAGGAACTGTCCCGGTACACTATTCCGTCCTCGGAGTCCACCGTCACTGGTGGGGCAGTTGTGGCAGACCCACCTAGAATGGCATGCAGTGCCTCGTAGAAGCGGCATGTCTGGGGCTGTGCTCCGGAGCGTCCGTTTGCCGCTCTGACTTTTTGATACCCTTGTCTTAGGTCCTTGACTTTCACGCGGCACTGCATCGCATCCCGGCTGTATCCTTTCTCTTTCATGGCTTTCGAGACCTTCTCGAAGGTCTTCGCGTTCCGCTTGCTGGAGCGCAGCTCCGAGAGCACAGACTCCTCGCCCCACACAGCGATCAGATCCATGACTTCCCTGTCAGTCCATGCTGGGGACCTCTTTCTATTCTGGGATTGCCCGGACTCCTCTGCTGGAGAGCTCTGCATCGTTGCAGGTGCTGCGGAGCTCGCCCCGATGTGCAACCAGAACGTCAGATTCAAACCGCCCAGACAGGAAAATGAATTCAAATTTTCGCGGGTCATTTCCTGTGTGGCTGGTCAGAGCATCGAAGCTCGGACTGCTGTCCAGAGCGTCAACAGACTGGTGCAGTGTGGGATAGCTCCCGGAGCTACTAAGTTCGATTAGCATCCACACCAAGCCTAATTCGAGCTAGCCGTGTCGAATTTAGCGTTACTCCACCTGCCGGGGTGGAGTACCAAATTCGAACTAAAGAGCCCTCTAGTTCGAATTAAATGGCTTCCTGGTGTGGACGGTTGAGCGGTTAGTTCGAATTAACACTGATAAATTCGAATTAAAGTCCTAGTGTAGACCAGGCCTAAGAATAGAACCTACCATGCTGCTTCTGTGCAAGGGCAAGATTTCTTATATCTAGTCATCTGCAAGAGCAGCCCATGGCTGGATTTCCCCCTATAGAAATTCGAGCTCCCTGTTCATTTGGGTTTGATTCTTTTGCAAAATGAATAAACCCAAATATTTGAAAATGCAACTCCTACTGTTGTGAATTTTTTAAAAAATTGGCATCTAAATTTCATCTGCAGAAAATACCCATTGATATACTTCATGTAGCAAACTCCATATTTCCATGTGCATAGTACATAGTTAGCATTCATATACCCAATACTGAGTTTGTACAATCCAAGGTTTCACATACAGTTGTGTTTTATTTGTTTGTTTTTTTGTGGGGGCAGATCAGACGCTACTATCCCAATTTTCTCCTCTGTAGGAGAAGAAATTGTCTGTAATTGCATCAGCCAATGAAGAAATTGTGGTAAAATACAGGCTTATTTAGAAAGTTAAGTTTTTTTACATTTTTCTGTATCCTGTTTTCAGCTAGTTTCCCTTCACATAATTTCTAAGTAAAATAATTCCCTTTGAGTGATTGACTCTAGGAAGTTGGCTGTCATATCCAAAGCATGACACTTGAAATCACATACTAATGGACGTTAAATGTGCTGCTGCAAGTTTTAAAGTGGGGTTTTTGGGGGGTTTTTTTTGGTGTTGTGGTAGGGCACTATTATTTCTGTGGGTAAAATCTATTATCCCTAGACCCAGTATTCTAAAGTTCAAGAATATTCATGACTGAATTTCTATTGCAGTTACATAACTAAAGAAAACCAATGTAGTTTACAGGTTTCAGAGTGGTGGCCGTGTTAGTCTTTATCAGTAAAAACAATGAGGAGTTCTTGTGGCAACTTAGAGACTAACAAATTTATTTGGGCATAAACTTTCATGGGTTAAAACCCACTTCATCAGATACATGGAGTGAAAAATACAGTAAGCAGTATATATATCAGTTGCCTTACCAAGTGGTGGGGGGTCAGTGCTAACGAGGCCAATTCAATCAAGGTGGAACTGGCCTATTGTCAACAGTTGACAGGAAGTGGTGAATATCAAGAGAGGGAAAATTACTTTTTGCAGTGCTAATGAGGCCAATTAAATAAAGGTAGACATCGCCCACTCCTAACAGTTGACAAGAAGGTGTGAGTATCAACAGAGGCTCGCCTTAAGGTCATGATTTTATGTAAGTCTGTTGCTAATGGGAAAAAAATGGTACCATGTAAATAGTGCAATTACAGGAGAAGACTAGCTGCTGTGGGTTTGATTTTTTTCCATATCCCCTTAAAGTCCCCCCTTAAAGTTTCTTTGTCAAACCAATAGATAAATCTCCTTCTTCTGTGTCATCCAAAAAGAGTTTCTGTTCCTATGTACACAAGTTGTTTATTCAGCCCTAAGAGGTGACCTACTGCAGCTAAGTAGCCTTAAAGAAACATAAATAGTGGGTCATGTGGTCTGAACACTTTGTGTTATAACAGGTTACTTTGTCTATGTAGATGAGGAAATTCCTATTAATCAAATATGCAAACCGGGACAATCATTTATTTGGCTACAATGGCAGATTTCTGGATGGTCAGCCTTAACAGATCTATACCATGATGGTTCCAATTGGCACTGTGCCCTAGTGTCGAGGCCGTACTCAAACAGGGGTAATCACATTCTCCTGATCTACATTCCCCAATACAAGAGTTCTAATTGTGTATAGATGACTGAAGTTTTGTGGAAATTTGCTATACCCCGTTAAACAGTTGCTGCATTTCTCCCCATCGGTGGTTGGAGTTCAGAAGTGGACTAAATGATTTTCAGTTCTTTTGATAATCATTTAATACACAATCTGTTACTAAAACTTGAGACCCTTTGGATAGGAAGGCATATGATTATATATAAGGTCAGTTTTGAATTTGTAGAATTTAGCCCTACATATTTTTGTAATTGAATCCATTTAGTTTGCTGACAAAAAAACCCTAAGACAGCTGTCAGTCCTGCAAAGGCAAATACTTATGGAAGAGGAAACTGCATTTAGTCTCAGTTCATTCTTAACAAACTAGATAACAGCATTCTGATTCCAGATGCTGGTGGTCATGATGCATGGAACAAAAAGAAAACAGCTTGATTTTTATCTAGTAGGTGGAGCCAGCAGGGCTGGCAGTTGGCCAAAAGCACAAAATTTTGTTTTGACTTTTAAGCAAAGTGCAGAAGGCTTTTAGTGGAGACTAAATACTGAACAACAAAATGTCATTTCTATAGTCTCTTTCCTGACCACAGCCACACTTTAGACTCTCTAATGGGGTTATAGGTTAGTACTGTGAATGATACACACTGCAAAATGTTTACAAGTGGTGTATTAATTGACTAATTGAATCAACAATTAGCAAGTGCTCACCTGATTAATGGGGCTGTGGTCAAGTGGTTCTTGCACATTGTCATCTGCTCAGGAATAAATCTGTGCTTTGTTGAGAAGACGTTAATTTCAGCCAGAGGAGTAGGAGAGAGGTAGATTAGCAGTGTGGCGGATGAAGTTTACCCTCTGCTGTTGCTCTCATGCTGCTCTCTTGAAAATCAGATCTGTAAAGGATATTATGCAGATTTGAAAGAAAAATTGAAACATGTGACTTTTTATCTGCTTTTGATGTTACATTCAGTTACTTTCATCTCAGAGGATAAAAGTAATTGAACAATAGTCCCAAAGAGAGTGAAATATATAAATCAATAAACCGCTCTCACAGGAGAATTTTATTTTGATATGTCTACTGCTACCTAACTCTTCCCAAAGCTGTTGGGATTTCATTAGATGCTCTTGTGCTATTTCACATGGCTGGTGACATCTAGACTAGAGAAAAGGCTGCTATATCCTGAGACTGAATGTCTCAAAACAAGAGCAGCTCTTTCCTGTTTTGCTCTACAGCCTACATTCTGGTTGGGTACTGAGAGCAGTCAGTGGTGTGGTGTTTGGGTGTGTATAATATATATTTGTAGGTCCTGTATGTGTGAATGTGAGGTGCATAAAAATAAAGGGTTAGTACTCCCATTGGAACCAGGGATAATGTAATCCGTTATTATGCAAGCTCTGCCATATAGCTTCGTTATACCACAGTTCTGACATGCAATGGCACTTGTGTCTTACAATGCTTCGCAGTCCTGGGTTCCCAGTGCACTTCAGTCTTGTATTTTAACTACTTGTTTTACAGTCATGTGTAGATACACCAACCAGTATTAGGGCACCATGGTGTTAGGCGTTGCACATACTCATAGTAAGGCTGTGTCTACACTTATGGTAGTGTATAGATGATGAGGGTTTACTTAGGTGAATAGAGTAAAGACACACCAAGACCCTAGGGTATATACTCTACATTGCTCTGTACATGCCCAAAGTACTCTCTCCCCATCTATACTGCTATTGTTATCAGTGTAGTGCTACCCTGCCTCCAGGGGTGGCTCTAGGAATTCCGCCGCCCCAAGCAGGGCGGCACGCCGCGGGGCGCACTCTGGCGGTCGCCGGTCCCGCGGCTCCGGGGGACCTCCCGCAGACGTGCCTGTGGAGAGTCCGCTGGTCCCGCGGCTCTGGTGGACCTCCGGCAGGCATTTCTGCGGGAGGTCCACCGGAGCCGCGGGACCAGCGGACCCTCCGCAGTCATGCCTGCGGGAGGTCCACCGGAGCCACTCGTCCTGCTGCTCCGGTGGACCTCCCGCAGGCATGACTGCAGAAGGTCCGCCAGAGCCGCCTGCCACCCTCATGGCAAAATGCCGCCCCAAGCGCATGCTTGGTGCGCTGGGGTCTGGAGCCGGCCCTGCCTGCCTCCCCAGTGTTAAGCCTTTCACTGTCACGTGTAGCTACACACTGCAGTGTGGACTCAGCCTGCAATGTACCGCGCACATAGCTACACATACCCTACACACCACCGCCAGTGTAGACAAGGCCAACATATTCCAAATCCCTGTCCAGGGCCTTAACCACAAGAAAATGCTACACGCAGAAGCTGGCGAATAACCTATTATATTAAGTTCTGTTAAGGTTTCCTGACGATTGCCATTATAAGATCCTGTTTCCAATGGCTTATAACTTGGAGAAACTTTAACCATTTGGGCTAAATTTTTCCATTCCCTCAGGCTAAATGTTTTTGAAAAATTTCAGCCAAAATCTTTCAGGCTTCTGGGAACAAGGCTGGAGACAGATGAGTTTTGTCTATGGGTTTAAAAAAAGACAACATTTTCTTTGAACACGCCTTGAGCCTCTGTGTTTTGGAGCAGGGACTTGAAATTTGGCTTGGGTGGCCTTTGTGTCAGGGATGATGTGCCTTTTGCTGTCTCCATGAATATCCACCCGTATTTGGCCAAATTGTAAGCCTGTGAAAAATCACAGTTCACACATGCTCAGATTTCTTAGATTTTTAGCAGCTAAATTTCCTGAAGGTTGTGTCTGCACTGGAAATGCTCTTGCCTAGGGCTGAGCAGGACTTTCCTTGCAATTACAGCTCTGGGCTGCTGCACACCTTGCTGGGTCCAGGTCCAGGCACCTGAATTGAAAGCAGAGAACCTTTCTCTCCATTGCTCTTGATGACACCCTACTGGGCTCAGCCAGTAGGAAGGAAGAAGCTGTCAGATTCAGGTGTGGAGGTGACAAGAGCTAGACCTGCTGAGGTGTGCAGTGGGGGGAGAAGCTAGACTGGGAGAAGGAGCCTGGGACAAAGGAGGGCAGGAGGCAATGGAGAATATGGGTCTAGTTTTTAAGGTCTGGTAGAGACTTGGACTGGCTGGGCAAGGAAACTAGGAGCGGGGGAGGGAAATGGGGTTGGGAAGAAGCCAGTAGGTGGAGGATATTAAGACTTGCTGGGCAGGGAGACTCAGACTGAAAACCAGTGGTGGAGAAGGGGAGACAGATCTGATGAGGAGCCAGGGGGCGGGGGTAGAACTGGGAATGAGTAGACAAGGAGACTTGGAGTTTATGGTGGGGAGACTGGGATCCTGAGGGGTGAGACTAGTACTTGCTGGGCACAGAGACTGGGGTAAGGAGCCAGGGGTGTGGAAGAGCTAGGACTGGAAGAGGGACAGCTTGGAGGGGATGTGGTAGACTTTGGCACACTTGGGTGGGGAATGGGCAGAAGAGTCTGTGGCCACTAGAGCACACTCAACTTCACAGCCTAGAATGGACCATAAGATTCACAAGTCTCGCTCTTTCTCTGCTGTCAACAAATGTTATAAAACCACTGGCAGTATCTCAGCTCCCTCTAGTGCTGCTCTGCATAGAGGATGACAACCTACTACCACTATCTCTTATTCCATTAATTTAAGTGGCAATCTCCTTCATTATACATACCTTATTCTATCCAAGAGCAGGTCCATCTTGTACATTGTATGAGAAACAGGGCCTATTGAAACAGTGGCATTTGATCATATAATTAAGGACTATATTGTAATGCATACACATGAGAGAGATAAATTAAGGTTGCACAGACAATCTTAATTTTGCCATTTCTTAATTTCTGAGTGCTTGACTTTGCAACCATACGAATGTTCTTTTAATGTGTGTGATTTTCTGTACCTTGAAGAATAAAGAGCTATGTTCACTCTGCCAGCATTTGAAACTTCCAGCTGTAGAGCGTCCCCACATTTCAAACCTTATTCTACTGCTTGAGATAAATTACAGCCATCTATGGAACAAATGCTGAAGCACCTCTAGTGGGATATTGTTATTTTAATACGCTAAGCCTTTTCTCTGCCCTCCTTCTCCATCACAGTCTGCTCTGTATGCAATGAAATCACAAGCAGCTGAAGGACAACTAGCCTTCAAATTGACCCTTTGCTCTTTTTCCAGGTGAACAGTTGGAAGGAAAAATAAGTAACTAGGGCCAGATTATTTTCTTTGTTTTAATTCATTGATATTTGGAATCCTAACAAAAAAGGAGGAAGTACAAGTCTCTCAGCGAGGGCTGCTTGGACTGCAAGTGAAGGAAGTGAGCTGTGGGGGTAGTCGCTGAAGCATTGGGTCATCATGTCATTTCTCAGAGACCATAAGCTTTCCCCACATCTGTTGAGCAAAGCGGTTCCTAATCAGAATCTGCTGCTTCCTTCTTTCCCTACAACTTTCAAGACACAGTCATCCATTGGTGCGTGGTGCATCCGTGTGAAAACTGCCTTCTTGAGAAATTTAAAGGCAGAATCCGGATCAGTTCCCTGCACAAGCTTTGCAATATCCCTGGAAATTGTCACAATCTGGACTTGGAGCCCAGAGCATCGCTTAAGCCACTGAGGGGAAAACTAATCTCTTATGCTTTCATTGGTAGGCCTGTCTCATTGACTGATCCTAATGAGGTGGAAATGAGCTCAGCTGCCTAATTCTATTAAAAACATTGGCTGTTTTTGTACATGGATGCTCATCTGCTGCATTGTAGCCTCATTGCTAAAGCCATGGTAGAACAGAAGCAGGTCACAGTTGCCCAAAACAAAACACGCTACTTTTCTCCAGATTTGATTTCTTTTTATCCAGTAAGAAACGGCCCAGCACCAGAGGCAGTGTTCATCCAGAAAAGCTATACAGACTATAAAGCCCTTGATGTGGAGGAATGGAATCTCCATAGCTTACAACTCATGAGCAACTGTCTTACTGCTCACTGATTGCACGATAATATGCTAGCTACTGCACTCCAATATAACGGATCAGGTTCTCTTCTGTGGTTAAGATCACTTCAGTGCTGGGTTGTGTGCGTGCATGTGTGTATGTGTGTGCGTGCACGCAACAGTTATGGCTCCCTAATTCTCTGCCCAGCTTTGTCCCAGTGTCAGCCAGTGGTTCCAAAGAGATCTTCTACCAGCTGGAGATAGCCAGCATGCAGTCTATTTAAGTTATGTCCTTCCTGATCCTCCCTGGCCCTTGGGCAAGGTCGTTGGGTGGTTAGTAGCTTAGGAGCTGGCTCTCTGCACGCTGGGGAATGAATCCCTAGCTAGGGAGGTAAGTTCCAAGGTACATAAATAAAATACCTTGTGATTTTCTCTCTGTCACAGTGACTGCCCCTTCAAGGGCTGTCAGGGACCAGCCTACCTGTGACAAGCTGCTGGTTAGTAGAAGGAGCCAACTCAGGCCCACCTGGAAGTAATTAAATCTCTAGGTGTCTGGTTGGCAGCCAGTTAGCTAATGAGTCTGATAAAGGGCTACCAGGACTCAGCTGGAGGTTGAGCAGGAAGTTCCAGAGGAGAAAAGTTTCTGGAGGAAGCTGAACAGGAGAACACTTGAGAACACAGGGCCTGGAAGATGTGCTCTGTGGGATGGGGAACTCCCAAACAGTGGCAGGAAGCCCAGCCTGAGAGGACCTACATGCTGCCCTGGAGAAGAGCTGCAGCTGAGACAGCTCCATAGATCCCTGGCTCCATGGAAAGATTCTTCCCAGGCAGTGGCAAGAGGCTTGTCTCCAGGGAAGGGACCTAAACCAAGAGAGCACTGCTGCAGGGGAGTGCTGAGCCCAGGTGGGAACAAATAAACTGAGACTAACTCTGTCTCCCAGCTAAGGTGCTAGGGTGAAGACTTACTTGTATTTTCACTGGGTCTTTGGTTAAGAGACTAGACCCCTCAGAAGGGTCATTGTTCCCTACATAAAGCCTCATTGAACTGATTGATGATAGGGGAAACTGAGGCAGGGTGCCCCGCACTTGGCCAGATGAGGGTGCTATAGTTAAGGTACACAGCCTGTGATGCTCTTTGTAGGACTGTTGTATAAGAACATAAAAACTGAGCTCCAGTCTGCTTTATAAGGAAACTAAGCCTCCTAAGACTCTCTTCCCTCTTCCTCCTCCCCGCAAAAATCTATAGAGGTTTTCCCTCTGGTTGTCTCAATTTCCCTTCTCTGCAGCATGCTGACAACTGACTGGTTGCCATTCTCCTCCACAAAAGTGGTTGTATTTCAAGTGTGTGTGTGTGTACAGGTGTGTAAATGTCTCCCATTTGGTGTTCTTTACTTGTCATCACTGCTTTTGTGTCCACCAAGTAAAATGTTGCATGTCTTTAGTAAGTCAGAGGATGCTGCTTCTGTCTGCTTTGCCAACCAAATGAGCAGCATAACATAGCTGGAGGATGGCCACAGGCAAAACACGGTAGACAGAGGGTTAAGAAATGATAAACCGTTACAGCTCCCTATTGTAACAGAGAAGCAGTTGAGATCAGGCAAAAGAAAACAGTGTGATGGAATAATCCTGTTTTAAAAAAACACCTCTGAGTTTGTGAAGCAGGCAATGCAGAATTCATCTGTTAGCTCGCCCGAGATGAAATCAGCTCTACAGTGAGCCTGGTGGAGATTTCATCAGTTTTTCAGCCTTCCTTTAGGAGCAGCGCCTGACTCACTCAGCATGTGAGTCATGCACAAATCTGTGCCTCCTGCTATGCTGAATGTTACACTGTGAACAAACCCAGAGCGTGCCCTGATAATAGAAACTTTCAATAATACATGTGGTGCCACGTGACAGTGGAAAGATTACAGGTATTAAAGGCAATTTAGAATAATTTAGAATCAAGCCATTTTCAGAGCAGGCAATTAATCCAGTTGTATTTTTTAAAAAAAAGCTGCTGTGTTTGAACAAAATATACTTGGGTTAAGAGAGAGACTTGGAATTAAGTGAGACTTTTAAAAAAATAAAGGATTTTAGCAAGGCTGTTGTAATCCTGCCACTCTTGCCTGCATATTCAGATTATATTATGGGCTAGAAGCTGTGTTTTTTTCCCACTCAAGGGGCTCAGTACACTTGAAGGAAGACAAGTTAAAAATCTATATTCTTTTTCTTACAAAATCACTGTAACGTGTGTTCAATACCCTATAAGTGAGTGGGTTTTTTGGCGGGGGGAGAGTTAATGGGGTAAAAGAAGGCTGGTTAGACACAAGGTGCTGTCTAATGGTAGCTGTTACAGCAGGGTGACTGGGGTGTCACAGCTCCTGGGTTCATTCCCATTTCTGCTCATGATTTGTTTTGAAACTTAGGCCAATTCTCTTAATTGCCTCGTTCCTCAATTTACCCGTTTGTAAAATCGGTATAAACAAGGCTCACCCATTTCTAAGGGATTTTGTTCATCTTAATTGTTGAACATTCATTGATTTGTTTTAAAGTACTTTGAGACCCTTGGATAAAAGGAGCTGCTTAAGTAGTATGGTTGGACATGACGTAAGGTACATCAGCAAGCTGCTTGCTCAGATTTACCAAGAGATAAATCTGTTTCAAGTAGCTAAGAATTTATGCACCGATGTTAGCCAACTAGAAGACTTGTAACTTGGTTGGAATACAACAATCTTTGTCTCTGATTTTGACATCAGTGTGGCAAAAATTGGCTCTTTCAGAGGTAAAAGAATTTGTATACAATGCAAGTAGTAGCCACATGTTCCAAAGGTTGTATTTGAGCTGTGCACACAGATGCCCTGGTTTGGATTAGTGTATTGGGTAATTTTTATGCTCACATGTGGCTCTACAGACACACATGGGGTTTGCATGTATGCAGGTTGAGCTGGCTCAAAAGTATGTATTTAATTCTGTACTCAGTTTTCTGAGGACTGCCTATTCAAATAAATGCAGCACAAGGAGCACAGTATGATGTTGTAAATGATCTCAAAGAAGTGCCAAGTCTGGCATTACAACAGTCTCCCAGCATTTTCATTCTCTGTCATTCTTTTTGCTTTGCTTTCCCTTCCAATCACTGATCTATTGTTCCCTGCTCCTGATATTAGAGACAGGACTGACTGCTGTGCTCACTGTATTGAGTAACAGTCATGGCACATTCAGCAACAGTTATGACCTCATCAACTACTGGCCTGGCTATGAGGTCTTAAGAGTGAGAGAGAGAGAGAGTGTGCGTGCACACGCTTGGCCTGGTCTAAGTCACAGTGCCAACTGTCCTGTTCTAAGTTTATTCTCTATCAGGTGTATCCAGGTGCACAATCAGATCTGCTATGCTCTCAGCAGTTAGATAGTGAAGATACATATTGATGTTGGAGACTGATATTTCAGAGCAAATAGGCAAAGCTGAGCAATGAAGGTGCTTACAGCAAATCTACAGTATAGCCTGGTCTACACTACGCGTTTAAACCGGTTTTAGGAGAGTAAAACCGATTTAACGCCACAACCGTCCACACTAGGAGGCACATTATATCGATTTTAATGGCTCTTTAAACCGGTTTCTGTACTCCTCCCTGACGAGAGGAGTAATGCTAGTATCGGTATTACCATATCGGATTAGGGTTAGTGTGGCCACTGATTGACGGTATTGGCCTTCGGGCGGTATCCCACAGTGCACCACTGACCGCTCTGGACAGCAATCTGAACTCGGATGCAGTGGCCAGGTAGACAGGAAAAGCCCCGCAAACTTTTGAATATTTCCTGTTTACCCAGCGTGGAGCTCTGATCAGCACGGGTGGTGATGCAGTTAATCAGTGATCGCTGTAAGGGCAGGCAAATCTGTTCTATCAGCGCTCCGTTACAGAAGACGACATTCAAAATCATTTTTTAAATATCTCCAGACAGATGCCATAGCAGAGACTCAGTGCACTGCTGCATGACAAGCGTAACAGAAAGCCAAAGAATCAAATGGACGCTCATGGACTGGAGGACTCAAGCTATCCCACAGTTCCTGCAGTCTCTGAAAAGCATTTGCATTCTTGGCTGAGCTCCAAATGCTTCTAGGGTCAAAAACAGTGTCCGCGGTGGGTCAGGGCGTAGCTCGGCAATTTACGCACCCCCCCACCCACCCCCAGGAGTGAAAGGGAAAACAATCCTCTCTTGACTCTTTTACATGTCACCCTATCTTTACTGAATGCTGCAGATAGACGCGATGGTGCAGCACTCAACACCAACATCCTTGCTCCCCCCACGCTATGGCTGACTGATGGTACAATACGACTGGTATCCATTCTCGTCATCAGCCTATTGGCACATGGGGCAGTGCAAAAGGACTGGTAACCATGATGACCAGCATCTGTTAGGTCGATCAAGGGCGCCTGGTCCTAATTTTTCCTGGTAGATGGTGCAATATGGCTGATAACCATCGTCGTCATAGAAACAGGGGGCTGAGCTCCATCAGCCCCCACCCTTCAGGTGTAAAGAAAAGATTCAAGTGCCCCTGAACTAGCAGAGGGATGCTGGGCTCCTCTCCTACACACTCCTTACTGTCCTGTCTGGACTATCATAGCAGCTGGAGGCTGCCTTCCACTCATATCTCACTAACAAATCACTGTGTCTTATTCCTGCATTCTTTATTACTTCATCACACAAGTGGGGGGACAATGCTACGGTAGCCCAGGAAGGCTGAGGGAAGAACGGAATCAACAGGTGGGGTTGTTGCAGGAGCACCCCCTGTGAATAGAATACAGCTCATAATTTCTGCAGGATCTGACACAGAGCAGCTGTGCTCTTTGGTTCTGTGATACAGTGGTTCTCTAGTACACTTGCCCATATTCTAGGCAGGACTGATTCTATTTTTAGATACCTAAAAGGAGGGATTGACTCAGGGAGTCATTCCCAATTTTGGCTTTTGCGCCCCTGGCTAAGAGCAGCCAGGGGCACTTATGACAGCAGCAAATGGAACAGTGCAAAAGGACTGGTAGCCACGATCATCTTATTACCAATTTATGGTATGGTAGATGGTACAATATGGCTGATAACCATCGCTGCTATCATGCAAAAGCAAAAGCATGCTGCTGTGTAGCGCTGCTGAATTGCCTCTGTGAGCGGCATCTAGTACACATACGGTGACAGTCACAAAAGGCTAAACAGGCTCCATGATTGCCATGCTATGGCATCTTCCAGGGCAATCCAGGGAAAAAAGCCGCGAAATGCTTGTCTGCCGTTGCTTTCCCAGCGGAAGGAGTGACTGACGACATTTACCCAGAACCACCCGCGACAATGATTTTTGCCGCATCAGGCACTGGGATCTCAACCCGGAAATTCAAAGGGGCGGGGGAGGCTGCGGGAACTATGGGATAGCTATGGAGTAGCTACCCACAGTGCAATGCTCCAGAAATCGACGCTAGCCTCGGACCGTGGACGCACACCACCGATTTAATGTGTTTAGTGTGGCCGCGCACACTCGATTTTATAAAATCTGTTTTACAAAACCGGTTTATGCAAATTCGGAATAGTCCCGTAGTGTAGACGTACCCTATGTCACAATAGCCTCTGACTCAACACTGGCTAAACAGCGTCTACAGTAACAAGTTAGCAGGGCTCTTCTGTTGTCCCACCCTGTTAGCAAGTGTTGAAAGGCTGCAGGGGAGATGATGCTGGATTCTTGCTGACTCTCTGTACAAGTGGGGTTAATTAACTCAGCCAGAGAAAAAAGGGTGTGGCAGTGGCTCTTTAGTCAGGGATACACAGGTCTCTGCAGGGAAATCTGAGGAGCAGTCTAGTTTAGGCAGAAAACTTAATCTGAGGTTTGTTTTTGTTTGTTACCCGCTTGCTGTATTAGTAAGTAGGGGACTTACTGCACTGTGTGTAGACTCTGTTCAGAGTAGAAACTCCACTTGCCGTATACACACCCTGAGGAGTGTCCATGGTGCATTGAAATTCATACTCATTGAATTATATATATGCACACTCATAAAATAATATATTCCTGTCCAGTAAAGTATTATGTTTTAGTGTTCTGTTACACAATAAGCTTTCTAATAAAATGATGCATTATTTTCTATCACTGCTAACTGAAAATAACTGACTTCATTTTTTTCCTTTAGAAGTGTTTATTTTTGTGATGAAGGAGCCACATAAGTAATTCATGCAAGAAGCTTTGTAGATTTGTAAGGAGTTGAAATGAAAATCCTTTAAAAACAATTCCATATCCTATTACTAATACCACTGCTATAAAAATTGAAACAATGTAATAAAAACAGAAATTCCAACAGCATGTGAAAATGTGCATTCTGATTTGCACAACTGATTTATGAACATAATCGTGACCATGTGCAGTTGCAGCAATTCTGAATGAAAATGTCCATTTCTTTTCCCAAGAGGCCACTTGTGTGCACATTTAGAATTTGTTCAAGTAACTGTGTCTCTGAGATTCGAAAAATCTGGGCTATACTTTTGGTTACTATATCCGCTTTCTTTATATTCTTTTCATTGCTTTTTGTTTACATGATGAAACGAGATTGGCAATTACACTTCGAATCTAATCTTACTCATCTCTGTTAGTTAGAACTCAAGATAAAGTCACTGGTCTTTAGTGAGACTTGGACTCTGTGTCCCCCCCCTTGGTAATAAAACAAAATATACATTTGATCTTCCACTCACCATCCTTCCCAGCACACTTCTTTCAAGGGTAATAAGATGGAAATAATAAACATTTAAGTAAATTGAATGGTCACACAATAGAACTGATTCTCCCTTCACGTTACACCAATGTAAATATGGAATAAATCTACTGATCATGACGACTCAAAACCTGTGTAAGTGAGATCAGTATCCAGTCCAGTAAGTGCATGCTATACTAAGGGGGATTTTAATCAAAGCAAAGAAATAGCAGTGGGTTTTTTTTACTAGGGATTTGGGGAAAAAATCCTTTTATTTTCTAAAATTTGTTCTTATTGAGTGTTAGACTTATAGAAGAACAAGTGTTTTCTCCTTGCAGATTTCACAATGACAAAGAACAAAGCTGTAGCAATAACACAGAGAGCCTACCTTAAAAAAAATGCTTTTTTTTGTTTTTCCAGAGTAATTAAACAGAACAATGATTATGAGTAAGAAACTCCACCACTTACACTGTTTCCACAGCTACCATTTTGATACCTCATTTATTCTTACACATACAAAATGTCTTTAACAAAATCTGTAGGGTTTTTTTATTTCTGACTCCAGTCTTGTCCACCCAGTCCATTAGAAGGAGATGGACTAACCTGTCCCCAAACAACGATACATCCAGGAAGAGATCGTAAAGATAAAATATGTTGCAAACAAACACATTCTGCCTTTGCTTGCTAGAAATCTACTGATCTACCTACGATGTAGTTCCACTTTCATTAACCTCTTTAATCATGTACTTGTATTTAATCATCAAAATGCTTAATAATGTACATTCTGTTCCCAGCCCTGGAATAACACCCAGTTATATGAATTCATGATAGATTATTTTAATAAAATCAGTAATTGCCTTTTATTGTTTTAAATTATGATCTTGACGTTTGTTGAGTAACAATAGTGTCTTAGGTATAGCAGGACTAAAGATCTTTTTATCATTACATAATCTAACATAAAGTGGATTTAGCAAATGCTAATGCACGTGCTTTTTTTTAATATAGTGCTTAATTATCATGAAGCTTGTTTATGAGTTAAGATTCAGCAGCTTGGCTAAATATAGAAGTGAGAGTAGGGATGGTCTTGTATGCAAGTACAGGCCTGGCAGTCTGTACATGCTGGATTCTGTTCCTCTCTTACCTGTAGGCTTTGCTTTCTGTGTTAGTGCTCACCCTACCAAACTAACGTGGCATTTCAGCCAGTGCTTGTGGTAGATGGCTGCAGATGCCCACTGCCCCAGTGGGAGATCTCTGCCGTTGGGAGCTGACTGGAGTACAGTGGCACCAGGAACTCTGTCCTTGGTGGTCCCTGCTACTCCCCATGAAAGGGGCTGGAGGAGCTGTCCCTGTGCAAGTGCTGTTCTACTTGTTGGTCATGACCCTGCCTTCACCCTCCTCACCCATGAAAGGTTAGCCCAGCTGTCAGATCTGGCTTCATCCAGCATTTGTACTTGGGCAGGGTGAGGGCTGGGTTGAGACAACCTGTGGAGGGATGCGGAGAGTGGATGTTAATTGCACACACTCTCCATCCTGCAGAGGAGTCAAAATCCAGGTACTAATCCATCCTAATCAGTCTGTTTTTTGACGTGTCCACCTCCCTGTGATGTATTTTAGTTGACAGGCTTAAACCATTGTAAAGAGATCCCAGGATGGAAGAGACACCAGAGTATTGATAGCGGGGTACATATGGACTCCCTTTCAGTTGTACACTAAATCCATTTGAGGTGTTAACTACCCTACAAGGGAAGAAAACGTGTAGAGCTTCTTAAAATGTTTGACAGAGCCTGAATCCACAGAAAATTCACCTGGTTCCAGGGTTTGTTATAAATTCGTTTCATTAAAACACGGAGGTTCACAAACATCTAACAAATCTGGGCCTGGTTTCAAATGAATTTGAATTGTTTTTTGGTTTTGCTGCCAGATCATGCAAGAGTTGGGGTTTAACATGCTTTTGGCAAGGAACCAGGGGATGCTTGATGGCTTCCATAGAGTTTTGGTTGTGTTTTGAATGCAGAAATCAAAGTAAAACTTGGAGAATGGGAATAAACCCAGAGAAACCAAAAACTCAAGGAATGTATTTATGAACTGTCAAGTTAACAATCCAAGGAGCTCAGTTCCACGCTGACTCGGATGCACACTTGTTAACTCACATATTTCACCTGTAGGTATTCATAGAGGAAATCACATGGCAGGATTCTTCCCTAAAAATACCCTTATAAAGGTCCTATTTTAGTTCTGAGACTTATTCAGACATTATCATAATAGATAAGTATAGGGAGCTCATTATCAGTAACACGTTGTTTGATCAGCAATCAGTTGCCTATCTTTCTGTCTTCTCTCTAAAACCTACTTTCCACTATAATCTCCTTCCTTCAGCCTTTTCCATGATATCTGTTAAGAGCAGCGACAGCCGAACTGGCTTAAAATACTTTTTAAACACAAAATAGGGCTGTAACATATTATACCTTGGGGGAGTGCCCTGTAACCCCCATATTCCTCATCTGTATATAATTGTGATATTGCATATAAAACATGCCATGTGAGGTATCAGGGAAAAGGTTCATTGGCTGAAAATCACTGTTCTATCTAAATATGTATATTTTTAGTGCATATGAAGTTATGAGATGGTGTTGTAGGGTTGTCACTTAAACATGCTGTAAATTGGGGAATCAGCCAGATATTAGCTCCCCCAGAAGCAACAGCAAGGAAAGTAACCAACACCCGGGCGGGATGTCAAACAACCCATCAACAGCCATTGTCCAGCAAGGGAGCTACAATTCAATGACTCACTTGCATAAGGCCACACCAGAGGAATTGCTCAGCCTTGCCTGGGGACTCAGCAGTGCCCCCAGGCATGTCTGGATTTGTGTTCTCCAAGCACATGGGACTGAGGGTATAAAACAGAACACAAAGGCCCCATGCTTGGCCTATCTTCTGCCCCACCTATGCTGCAAGCAACAAGGACTCTGAGAAGACTTAAGACTCCAACAGAGGAGACTGGCCCAGATTTCAAGGGTGAAATCTGTGTACTGTGAACTACAATATCCAGTAGGGTGAGAAAAACGTCTTAATCTAGATGTTGCCCAGTCTTACAGTCTCAGGCTGCAGTCTAATAGGGTTGAGAGAGTTTAAACTGGGTGCTTTTATTTTATTTTATTTTGGTAACTAACTCTGACTTTTTGCCTATTACCTATAATCACTTAAAATCTATCTTTTGTAGTCAATACATTTATTTAACTGCTTATCTTTACCAGTGAGTTTGCCAGACGTGTTTGGTAAGGGTGCTTGCTCAGGTTTCCATTGATGAAGTGGTGAACCAATTAATAAATTTGCACTTCTCATCTTGGGCAGTGCAAGACAGTATATTCCTGAGGTACAGTGCTGGGAGGGAGTTGACTGGTGCCTTTCTCTGTGTGATTCATGAGTGGTTCTGGGAACATTCATGCAATCTAGCTGGCAGGAGGGCTCCACGTGCGGTTGTGCTGAATGATAACAGGACCTGGAGAGATTTGCTGCTTGTCGGTAGCAAAGCATTGTCCCACAGTCCCAGGCTGCACCCCGAGGATCCCATCACAAGGGCTAAATCCTATTCCAGCCAAATTCTCTTCCTATGTCTTCCTGCTCTCAGAAGAGGACAGAGCCAAGAGACTACAGTACTATTTAAACATTGTCTATCTCCTTCTGTTTAATCTCAGTTTTGTCTATCTAATCTATCAAGGCATTTATACCTCATTTTTGCTGACTAGGCATTAAAATGTGATGGGCAGAGCTTACGTGCATTGCCTTGTTTCTTGGATGAGCCAGCAATTGTGCTTTGTCACTGACAGACATGCTGAGCTTCAGGGATGAACACAGTTGTCTGTCAGACTGACATGTCCACATTGTCAGAGAAAGAGAGAGAGACCACTGTCAGTTAGAACAAGCTGTCTGTGATGATTTGTCTTATTGGCTAAGAAATGAACTGTGGAGTTGAATGAACAAACCCCCACCAAGCTGTACATATAGGCCATGCTACTTAAATGCTCTTGCTTTTTGTTTCTTCAATAGTTTTCTGAGTAGCGGTTGGGGTCCCACTTCCATCAGCCCAGCGATATGCCAAAGGGGGCTTTCATTGTCTTCAGGACGTTTGATCTGTTGGAACAGGAATCAGTGAAGACAGTGTGGTTTAGTGCATAGGCATGAAGTCCAGGAGACCTTTCCTCAGGCACTAATTCACTGGGACCTTGGGCAAATCACTTTACCTCTATCAGTTTTCCCATCTGTAAAATGAGAATAATGATCCCTTCCTTTGTAAAACATTTTGAGATCTACAAATGAAAAGTCCTTTACAGGTTAACTCTTCCATTGTTCACATGGAAATGTTGTACTGTCTCTATTTGGTAACAGAACTATACATTTCATGCAGTTCTCAAGTGTATCAGGTTTTGCAAAACATGCTATCTTTAGAGGTGAACGATACTGGCTATTGCATAGTGCCACCAAATCAGTGTTCTGCAGATGGGAAAACCAAGCCAGATATCTGTAGTATAGTGGAACTGGTATTAGGATCTCCTGACTTCCAGCTTGAGTTCTTCTCTTACCACTGACTGCTATTTTATGTCTGTGCACCCCCTAGTCCTTATTACCAGTTATGATCATACAGAATCCTAGAAGGCAGGTAATTATTAGTGTTGCCAGTCAAGGAGCTGCTTAGCTTATGTATGGGACCATTGCAGCCCCCACTTGCCTTCAGAATCTGAGTGATGCAAACAGCCCAACATTCATTTCTGTTTACCTCTATTAAGGGGCTATCGAGCCCTACTGATTTAATCCCTTTCACATTTTGTAGGACATCTCTGTAAGGGATATACATCAAGAAGGTAAAACTACACTGTTCATTAGATTTCTTAATATAGGTTGATGACTCTGAAGTTCAGGCTTTCAGTGTCTGCAAGTGAAATCCAGGAAACTTAAGAGCTAGCACTAAATTTTGCAGCTAGAACTCAATCTTCATAATAGAAAACGGACACAGAGGTTAACTGACTCACGCAAGGCCACATTTAAGTTTGTGTCAGTATCCAAGATATTGGATGTAAAATCAGCTTTGCTATGTAAACTGAAGAGTGAAGCTGCCTATGACAGAAAAATGTTTTCTGATCATCAGCCTTGGGGTTACCACCAGGCTGGGAAGGGCAGACATTTTCCAATTTGTTAAGCCAACAATAATATTTAGACTGGCATTATTCTGATGCTTATCTGAAGTGACCTAAATTTCCAGCCTCTAAAGGTTTGGAGATGAGGTGAGGTTTGGTTTGGCCGAACACAGTAAATCCTCCTTGATGCTTATGCAGAGCTCATCTGAACTGTTTTAACTGAACAAAGAACGAGATACTGCTCTTGAACACCTGGGGCTCAACAATGCCTATACAGCTTCTCTTGCTTTGGTTTCAATTTAGCTGACTAACGAGCTATTTTTCCTGTGCCCTCTGCAGCAATACCCATTCTCCTCTCCCTCTGGAGAGCTGTATTAAGTTACTGACTACATGGGTGAATTTAGTGGCCTCAACTCAACACCTGTGGAATTGTTTCAGGGTGCTGGTCCTGGGCACTGTTTGCTCAAGAGTCTTCCCTGCATCCTACTCTAAGGCTTGCCCCTTTAAGACTGAGAAGCGTGAGTGAAGGAGCAAGTTGACAATGGTCCTGTGACTGCAAGCTGCAAGTAGTGTCTCCAGACATGGAAACCGCCTGCTGAAAAGGAAACTGCCTATCCTTGATAGGAAGAGATTTGGCCTCCAAGGGGCTCTCCATAGTATCCAGGAAGGGCTACATAGTGGGGGAAGGAAGTGATCTCTCAATTTCCCAGCTGACAGGAGACAGAAAAGTGTTGCTTACTAGGCATTTTGTATTATTTTACACCAGGTGTTGATCCTGCTTTGAGCGGGGGGTTGGACTAGATGACCTCCAGAGGTTTCTTCCAACCCTAATCTTCTATGATTTATACCATCTATTATTTAATGCAAACTACCCTGAAGAAAGGGACATGGAACCTGATTTAAGTGCTTTGATGTTATCTAGGCTTCTTTGGCTTACATGAATTTATCCAGAGCGGAAAGCCAGTGACATGCTGTGGGCACAAGTCAGTGTGCTTGGGATGTTCAGCCTAGTCTGGAATAACAGGGAATGTGAAAGAAGCAAGGGCATTAATCTCCATCCCTCTCTAACACACATGCCCACAAGTTTTCCTCACTCTTTTTCTTTTTTAAGAGAACTTAAACAAAACTCTTGGAAAGCTGCTGCACCTGTCACACTAATTTTTCTTCCCTTTGGGCTCTGTGTCTGTGTAACCTACCACTGGGAAACAGAATTTAATCAGTGGACATCTGCACTGTTAATAAACTCTGCTTCACGTCCTCTGTAGGGTCAGGAGACATGGGCAATGGTGCCTCAGAGCAATACGGACACCTTCTGCTTCATGCCGCGTCATTACTGACAGCACCAATTTCTTGCAATTAGGCTCCTGCAGCAGGTAGTTAACCTGAAGGGCAACAACTGATTGTCTCAATTTAGCTTTGCTGCTCAGCTCTAGCTTGATATTCAGAACATGGTGTTTTATTTTAAGCTTCCCCTCCCCCCCATCTTCCATGGGAGGGGTTTAAAGCAGACATCTGCTATTAACAACCTACATCAACCTTCCTATTCCTATGGCTCACCTTGAGCCATTGAAGAGGGAAAGAAATCATATCATCTGCACCACTCAAGAAGGAATGACAAAACCAGCCACCAAAATGGACCATCTATTAATGGTGGCAGCATGAGATACATACTGTGAACATGTCAGATGATACTTACAAGTAGAGAGTAGCTTGCTGCCTGGTCCTGGGACCAAGACCACATCTGAAGATTTGTGGACCAAGCTGTTTTCTTTTCTAGACACTTGTCCAGAGCTAGTGCTTAGAAAAAGTTGTTAGTCTGGAAAACTGCCTGCTGTAGCGGTAGGTCACAGCAGCCTACCAAAGCATAGGTGACACTGAACTTATTAAAATATTTTTTTCAATCCTTTGTTATTGAATGAATCATTCATTAGCACTTAATAGTTCCACAGAACTTAAATAAAAGTTAGCAATTGTAACTCTGTTGTGGTTCCCCCTCCGAGTGAATCCCAAAGACTGGATTGCTTTGCTTGGCTTTAAGAGCAGTTACAGTAGCCCTATTATACTTGTTTCTTTGGTATTTTCTCCCTTAAATTTCATAGAGCCGTTTGAAGTCCATGTGAGCATGAAAGCTTCAGTGCATGGAAATTGTATAAATATATTAATAAATTAGGTAACACCCAGATAGTCAAATTAGATTATTCCGATTGCTATCTTTCTATGTTTGTTTGTTTTTTCCCTCTGCTCCAATTCAAACATACGGTTAGCAGCCTCTCTTTCAAACACCAAGTGCTAGGCTAATGCTTTATAGGCTTGACATGCTTCATTTGAAAGCTAAGATTTAGGCTTTTAGATGGCATGAATCATTTTGCTTCTAGCTGTGGTGGTTTTTATGATAGCGGCCACTTAAGCCATGTTGAAAAATTAAAGCAAGATATAATCAGTGTGGCATCATTTTAAGGACCGATATCTTGCAAACACTATGCTAGAAACAAGCGCCCCATGCCAATGAAATGCAAAGGTTTCTCAGAGGAATTAAGGAAAAGCAAGGAGAGAAATCTTAGCCTCCCAGTAGTTCAAAGCACATGTATAAGCTTAGGTGGTTTGCGAGATCAGACATTAAAACCATCTCTAGTCCTTAGGATCAGGAGGGATTTTTAGCACTGGCCCAGAACACAATATATAGCAGGTCTCAGACCTTGAACCACTGTACTTCTCTATGCCCTGAAAGGGCTCACAAAACATTTGGCATTCCTTTCAGTAGCAAGACAGAGAAGTACAACAGAATGGAGCCATCTCATTTCAAATTTTGCATTAACATCACTTTGTTCTTCTATGGCCCTTTTCGTCTGAGGCTTTAGTCACCTCACATACAAACATTAACTAATTAAAACTTGATTCCTGTGAGGTGGGTACTTTATCTTAAAAAGGGCCAGCTTTTTAAAAAATGACACTGCACCCCATATTCTTCACAGTGGTATTATGATAGGATTATGGCACAATTACGGTGCATTTTGCACAAGATAAGTCATGTGAGGTGTCATTAGAAGAGTCATGATTTGCTGAATATGATTATCGTAGCTATATGCATGTATAATTTCTGTATCTGAAGTTAGGAATATTGACTATGTATCAATTGCAAAAGTGTTTGCACCTGGAGAACACCCATCACATAAAATGCAACCAGTCTGGCTGGTTAGTCAATAAACCATTAGGGAGAACAATAGGGAGAGTCTTTGAAGATTCTAATCTCCCACCGTCTTGAGAAGCTTTCTGGGATGCTGATTTGACACTGCAGGGTCATGTGATCATGTCACCTGGTACTGGACACCATCTTGGACTGCTGATATTTTTCCACTGGTATGGGGCGGGGATCAAACTGGGAAACAAAGGATTCCCACCCTATATAAATCCTATTTAAGGCTGGTGAGTGAGTTAATCCGGCTCGGTTCTTCACTGAATCCCTGCCCAAGATGACGGCTAAAAACACCTAAGACTGAACTGGGGAAGAATTGGACCCAGGCTAGAAGGTGTCTGGCCTGCGAAAGATATCTGGAATTCTAAGCTGCAAGCAAAATAAATTTGTCTCTGCAACTTGCTCAAAACAACATTTAGGGTGAGAAATTACTACTTGCAGCCAGTTTCTTTAGTGTATTAAGCTTAGTTTGCATGTTTGCTTTATTTGCCCAGTAATCTACCTTGATCTGTTTGCTATCGCTTATAATCACTTTAATCTATCCTTTGTAGTTAATATACTTGTTTTGTTTTCTAAAACGCAGTTGGTGCAGTTCATAATAGGGGAGGGGAAGCTGTGCATATCTTCCTCCACATTGAGGGAGGGGGCAATTTTCATGAGCTTAATGCTGTACAGTTCTCTGTGCAGTGCAAGACAATACAATTTTGGGTTTACACTCCAGAGGGGGTGTGCACTTGAGTACTGAGCAATTCTCAAACTGAGTCTTCCCACACAGAGCTGATTTCAGTGTTTGTCTTTTTCTGCAGCTGGATGTGGCCGTGTGTGTGTGTGTGCGCGCTGGAGGAGGCTTGAGGGCCTGGCTCAGCAGGACAGGGTGAGGGAGCCCAGGCTGGTGGAACTGATTGGGTTCAGAGAGACCCCAGTGTATCAGGTGGCATCCTGGAGTGGGGAGTAACCCATCACACCCGCCATATGCAAAAGCTATATAAGGCAGGGAGTGACATCATCTGTGGTTCTTCACTACCCTCATAAAAGGACTCCTGGAAACACCTGAGGAGCAAAGACTGAACTAGGGGAAGTGCTGGGCCCAGGTTAAAGGGATTTCTATCCTGTGTATGAAACACCTGGGGATTCCAAGCTGTAAAGCAAGTGTAGATCCCTTAAGGATCTGCAGCCTGCTTGTATCATTTCTCAGGGTGACAATCTAATTCATATCCAATCTATCTAGTATATTAAGCTTAGTTTTCACTTTTGTTTATTTGCTAGGTAATCTGCTTTGATCTGTCTGCTATCCCTTATAATCACTTAAAATCTATTTTTGTAGTTAATAAACTTGTTTTTGTTTTTAATCTAACCCAGTAAGCTTTGACTGGAGAGGTTGGGGAAAATCTCTGCTTGCTTACCACAAGTGTGCATTGTTCTCTTCACACTGAGGGAGAGGCAGACCAGGTATTAAATCCAATACTGGCCAGATTTGACTAGGGAAGGACGGTACAGCTCTGGGGTCCCAGGCTGGGAAGCTGGTGGTTAGAGAGCCTGTGTGTAACTGCAGCTGGGTGTGTCCCTACCTGTATGGATGCTGGTGAAAGTGCAGGCTGGAGGGCTTTGCAGCTTGTCACAGCAGTACAGTGTGAGAGGGAGCCCAAGCTGGTGGGTCGGGGGGCTCAGTGGTTCCCCATAGGTGGCACCCATCACAGGTACTTTTTTCTTTAAAAAGGATCAGTTTTTTTAAAACTGAGCAGAAGCTCTGGGCTGTGCACAAAAATGCTGGTGTAATCAAATGCTTAATCTGTGTGCAATAACTATGCACTGATCCAGGTTGTAGCCATCTGCCCTTTTGGAAATCAGGCCTTAATAGACTTGACTAAGGTCATACAGGAAATTCATAGGCGAGCTAGGAATGAACTCAGATTTCCCAACTTTCAGCCACATGACTTGACTGCCAGACCGCCCTTCTGCTATGTAACAAACACCCCCCATGTCAAGTCGGTGAGGGAAGTCTGCAAGAGAACCTGGTGAGGTCCTTCACTCCAAGTCTTCCAGGATTGATGGGCAGGGGACATTTGGGAGGCTGCTCACTGTCCCGAAGGGGAACAAAGACCAAGCAGGTGCTTGCTGTCAGCCAATAGGGACCATGTCAACTAAATATGGAGCAGAATTATTGAGTCAGAGCCCAAATCCACCACCTCTGTTTCCTGTCCTCTCCTTTCTTCCTTAAATGCTGGGAAGGTGAACAGCATGAATATGAAGCCACTCAGAACATGTCAGTATTGTTGATGGCTTATGGTCGACTGTATCATACATTATTTAATAGACTGTGGGTCATGGGATGTATTAGGATTTGATATCTCCATTCCAAGACTATTGAAATTAAACTGATTGACTACTCATCAGACGTTTAATGGTGGTAAATTGACTACTGATTAATTAGAAATACTATCATTTTTCTTGTTTGTTCTCAGCTTGTTCTTGGGGGGGGGGGGATAATTCATTACCACATTACAAAAAGTGAGTGGAGGTGATGCAATAGATTCCGCTGTGCATGGATACCACTGAACATCTGGTAATAAGACTGCAGCATAGAGAAGTATATTTAAGAAACTGAAACTGCTGAAGAAATAAATAGACAAGAGACTGGGATTGCTGTCCTTTAAGAACAACAAACCATTCCTGGCTTTAAAATGTGTTTTTAAAAAAAAAATGGTTTGTGCTGCAGAGGAAATGAGACTGGAAACAGAAGAGCATTTTCTAAATTATATGGTTTTGGCTCTCAGAGAAATTGAGATTGAGACTGAGAGAAGAGGGTGAGAGAGAATATAAAACCTTCAGTGTTTACTTCAATTCACTGACTTAATTCCAGGCAGGTTTCCTGTTCTTCAAACCTAGAGCTTGAATAGTTGTATTTGTTTTCCCTCCCACAAGAAACTAAAAGGCCATTTGATGGCCAATACCAACCCCCCTGGCCAGACTGCAGATAAATCTGAAAGCTGCAGCCCATTCCCAAGTTCTCACCATCGCTGCAGTATCTTCATTTCCTTTTGCTGGACTCAGAAAGTAGGAGACAGATCAACTGGAGATTGGGTACCCTAAAAGTAGTTGTTAGAAGGACACTGCATGATGCATCATGTAGTGCAGATTGTTAGTAGAGAGAGGGCTCTATGTTTGGGTTACAGATTTAGCCTAAACCCTTTATTTTGTGACTTCTCGGACCCACATCTGTAGTTAATAGGCAAGCTACCCTAATGAAAGAGGGCTGCATCTCAGAGAATCTACAGAAAAATGCTAAGTATCTGTTGGAAACTGGGGTGGAGATCTCCCAGAAGTGGGGTTCTGACATTTCTGGTCCTGGTAGGAACTACAAAGTGCAGAGGTGAGCAAGGAAATTAGAGGGAAAGTTAAAGTCAAACTTCAGAACATTTTGTTTAATTCAGGTTTGAGGTGAAAGTCTGGGCGAGGTTACATTAAAATCAGAACCAGTCCTTACCCATTGCACCAATGCACTGACCAAATCTGATACCAGTATATAGGGGCGGCTCTAGGAAAACCGCCGCCCCAAGCACGGCGGCACACCGCGGGGGGTGCGCTGGCGGTCGCCGGTCCCGCGGCTCCAGGGGACCTCTTGCAGACATGCCTGCGGGAGGTCCACCGGAGCCGCGGGACCAGCGGACCCTCCGCAGTCATGCCTGCGGGAGGTCCACCGGAGCCGCCTGCCGCCCTCCCGGCAAAATGCTGCCCCAAGCGCGCGCTTGGCGCGCTGGGGTCTGGAGCCGGCCCTGCCAGTATACCAGGCACCCCCAAGTTAATTATTCATTCCATAACATGAATAATGTAAAGACAATAACTATAATTAAATCACCATTTAAAATGTCATGGTGTTTTTAAATTGTCATCTGCAGCTGCCTGGGTGTCTCCAAGCATGAATGTTTTTGCGTTTGCCTTGCTGCGTTCTGAGGCCTCAAGTCTCCTAGTGATTATGTGGGGTCTGAAGAAAGGGGGGCGCTGAAGGAAGAACCACCTTTATCTTTTGTTATTTTGATATTCTTTCCCTTTGATGCAGCCTGAAAAGACGTGTGCCTGTCTTTGCACTTTCAGGGGCTGGTGTTTTTCACAGACGCATTCTTTTGGTTTCTTGAATTGCCTACGGTGGTGATCCACTGCAGAAAAGTTCATTTTTCACATTCGGTAAACCCCTGTTGACAAAACATCTACGGTAAGAGTAGGGGTAAGGAGCAATCACTAATGCTGACTGGGAAGGAAGATGTTTTTTTCTCACATCTTTTCTATTCCAGATATGTCAGATTAATGGTTGTGTCCCAAATACAGTTTGATTGTTTTATATGCTGCATCTATTTCTGCCTGTGGACATGTATCCTGTCTGACGATCAGGATTACGATGTTGGAAACAAAATAGTTTGGCTAACATCACACCATATCAACGAGGAATAGAAGGAATAGGCTCTTTGTTCCCATCTCTAAACACTAGAGCACCCTTCCTCACATCGAAAGGTGAAGGCAATTGCCTAGCCTGATTTTTTTTTAACTTGTGTCTTAAGCATTCCCAACATTTCACCATTACAAAGCCACACAGCAGTGAGATACTGCAGTGATGGATGTTCCGTATAGATATCCTAGCCTGTTAGGAGCCCATCATTATCTTCAGAAACCCATAATTTTTTAACAGTATAGTTATGGCAGGACCACACACACACAGTCCATTCTCCACTGCCTGCCCCCATGTCAAAACACTAATATCACCGATGTAAAGGGAAACAACATTTTCTCACGAACAAAAATAACCCAGAAACTTGAGTGAGGAAGCTGTTCTTATACATCACTCCTTGTAAAATCCTCGCTGCTAGACAGTATCCTTCAGTTAATGAAGCAGCATATCCTAAATGATTGTGCATGGAATTTGAAGTTGGGAGCATTTGATTCGAATCTTGTCTCTAATGCTTGCTGTATGTCCTCAGGCAGGTCAAGAATATCTACATTTTCCCAAGTTTTCGCTGACTTTTAGGGTGCTTCAGTATTTTGGTGTTCAACTGGTGTCCCTAGCAGCCTGGTTTTTCAGAGGTATTAGAGGAGAAAAGGGGCAGATAGACAGAGAGGAATTACTACAGGGTGGCAAAGGCCAGCACAAGGTCTGGTAATAAGGAGGCTAAGCCATGAAGAACTGGAACTAGAAATAAGCATCTCTAAATGTAGAAGCATAGGTGCTGGAACTAGGGATGCTGGGGGTGCTGCTACACCCTCTGGTTTGAAGTGGTTTCCATTATCTACAGAGTTTACAGTTTGGTTCAATGACTCTCAGCACCCCCACTATACAAATTGTTCCAGCGCTCTTCCGTAGAAGCCTTCATTAAAACTAACTGTGGTGGCAAGAGCAGCAAATATATTCATTGGCTTTTCTTATGAAAATTGGCGATTGGCTACTAGTCAGCACAAAGCATGAACGCTCAGGTGCGATTCCTCCACACAGTGCTCAGCTAGTGTGCCCAAATCCTTCCTGCCCCTTCTGAGAGTAAAAATAGTCTCTTCCTGCGCATGCTCCCTTTTTCTACCTCTCCCCCGCCCCTTTGAAAGGAGGTATGGTTGTATCACATGTGGCTCTTCAGAAGTAAAGATGCTTCATTTATCAAAATTATTTGGAGTGATCTCAGCTTTTTAGGGCTCCATCTCAGGGGAAATGTGTGGAGTTCTCAGCTTGTCACTAATGGCTTTCAAACTCCTGCAGTTTCATATCCAGTATAGTAAAGCTCTTGGATGATTGGCAAGACTTCCACCTCCCATGTCTCAACATCCTCTTCACTTTCCTGACAGGTCTCCAGGAACGCGAGACTGCTTGGCTACAGTGTGGAATTCTCTGTCTCCCCCTTTCCCAGTCTATCCACCTGGAGAAGCCAGCAGCACTTGTTAACTTAAAAATAGGAATTGTACCATAAATAGTAACTAAATGAATAGAGATCAGAGATTGGTAGTAATGGGGAGGGGACTAGTCTCAGGATGAGACCACACTGAACCTAAACCCCATCAGTGTGTTAGGCAGTGCTGTGCTGGGACAGGCATCATCTTTGAGTGAGAAATTCTGTTGAGGGCCTGGCCATTTGTCATTTTAAAATCCTGTAGTCCCTTCTGCATAGTTGCTTTTAGATCCCAGTGGCCTCACTACATTCGGGTTTAGGTAATTATTTTGCCTGCCTGTATCTCCCATGATAGTTTCAGCTAGGTATAAGATTTTTTCATTCTCCCCCTCAAATCGCATTCTCAGTTGTGTTGCTGTATCCTGGTGACTAGTTACCAGCTTTCACCTCAGAAATAGCTGTTGTTAAATGTAAAGTGTTAAATATGTTTTCTAGGGAAAGTGTTATATAATGGCTGGAGCAGGAACTGGGTGTCAGTTCTAAAGTTCTGCAGTGGACTGTGTGTGTTTCTGGACAAGCCACTTAAACCTCTCTGTGCCTCCGTTTATTCCTCTTTAAAATGAGAATAAAGCCTCCCTCACAATATGAGGATTGAGGCTTCATTGTTTGTAAGGAGTCCAGCAACCAGTCGTTGAATATGCTATGGAAGTTCCAAGAATGATTATAAAAAATGGAATACAATAGCAATTACTGTCCAAGAGATTTGAAATTCTAAACCATAGTTGTCTGCTGTAAATCACCTAGTTTTAGTGTCCTATTTTTAAAGTGCACACGTGTTTTAATATATATGAAATGTTCATTCCTGAAGCAGTTATTGACCCATTGTTAATTGTTACAGATTTTGCCGTGAGATGTCTCACCGACCATTAGTATATTCTCTGCTCTTACATTAGCAGAAGAAGAGATGCTTTGTTTGTTGTTCTTCAATTCATAACAAATTCTAGAGGGCATTTTCCCCCCCTTTATTTCTCTCTCTTTCTTTCTAAAACTATTTTGTTTTCCTTATGACTGTTTTTGTTTTTTTAAAAAAGTAGTAGTCTTTCTGTGGTTTGAAATTGAGAGAGGACAGAATTTGGGGGTAAAATATTTTAAATTATGCTCTAATATTAAGAAGTTGCAGATGAAAATTATATGTATTTCACTAATTTTCTCTCCTGCATTCATACATGTGCACTCTTGTAGCATTGACTGAGGGATGATTAATTAAAACTTTAAAATGCCATACAATTTTGAGAAATACCCACTCAAAAGTGTGTGTGTGTGTTTGTATATATAGTATACTTCCCACTTAATGCATCTCAATCATTCACTCATTCATCCCTCAATCTTTGTGTAAAATACAATTATATACTCTCACACTCACTTTGTAAAGTGGTCAGAGCTATGCTGTAAACATAAATAGGCAACACCAAGTGAAAATTATTCTTACACATGCATCTTTATCTCAAGCTGAGTATGTAGAAAAAATAATAAATGAACTTCATTAGGACTTTATATTACCTCTGTCGCTGTGGTATTCATCTCATAAATGGTACTTATATGACCACTTCTCTCTTCAACCAAAAATTAACCTCTGCTGCGGCCTCTATGAATGTTCCAGATCCATGGGCCCTTTCAAATAGCCACCATTTAAAAAGAAAAACAAAAATTACCAGAGGAATGTTTCCTATATTCACTCCAAACTTGCACTGGCCTAAGGTACAGAAATATACAGTTCTATACCCATGACATGTTTAACGTGTGATAACATGTGACTCATTAGGGCTAGAAATGTGGGAAAGGGAGATTCCTAACTGTCCAGTGGGGATACACAGCAGTTCATTTATTATATAGTATCTATTATAATTTTTACCGCATGTATCCATAGCATTAGGTGCTAGTACTGGCTTTGGAAGGTCCTGTTATATTGGACATTAAAATCATGATGTTAATCTGTATTTGAAAAAAAAAAAGTATGAAATTCTAAAACATTACTTTCAATATTTTTCCTCTTTCTCTGAGAAATTTCCCAGTAGTGTGGGATTTCGGATATTAAAGTAGACTGGTTTTACAGATGGAGGAACACAAAAAAATAGCCTCATCCAGTCAATATGTATTTCTAAAATAGCTGTTCTATAAACGTGTGGTGCATGAAGAATGTATGATGGTATGGTGAGATGTTACTCTAATAACTCACTCAAGGCTTCGGCAATAGGGCACAGGAGTAGACTAGACCAAGTGTCTGAGTGCCCCCCAAAAGAGAGAACAGTAGCACTGGTAAGGTGTGGTGGTGTTCCCAAACTCATTCTCATAAACCTCCACACGGCATCCTCATGTTCTCATTCTCTGTGCAGGGAGGATGTGCAGTGGTTAGGGCATTAGCTTAGGAAGTGAGAGAACTGAGTTTAGTTACTGCCCAACGTCAGATCTCTTGGGCAGGACATTTAGTCTCTCTGTGCCTCAGTTCCCTGTCTGCAGAACAGCGATAATAGCACCTTTTCCTACCTCACGGGGGTGTTGTGAGGACAAATTCATTAAAGATAGCCAGGCGCTCAGCTACTATAGTAAGTTGGGCCATAAGTACTATAGATAATGCACACTGAGAGATCCACGGATGCCTGCCTCCTTTAAAGCCTTTTCATTTCTTTCACTTGTTGCACAGATCCAGTCCATGGACCACAGAGTGTGGAAGTTGTTGACATCCGCTCCCGGCAGCTGACCTTGCAATGGGAGCCCTTTGGTTACGCAGTGACCCGTTGCCACAGCTACAACCTAACAGTCCAGTACCAGTACGTGTTTAACCAGCAGAAGTACGAGGCAGAAGAACTCATCCAGACATCCTCACATTATACCTTGCGAGGCCTTCGGCCCTTCATGACCATCCGGTTGAGGCTAGCACTGTCTAATCCAGAGGGCAAAATGGAAAGTGAGGAGCTGGTGGTACAGACTGAAGAGGATGGTAAGAATTTTTTTTTTCATGGTTCAAAGTTCTGATTAACTGTTTGGGGGAAAAATGACTTGGTAAAAATGGTATTGTGGGCTTGGAGGCGGTGTCTCACCAACTCCATATCAGATTTCCTTCGAATGCAAGTAAAACAGGGATTATATATACTTACCTACTTTTCGTGGTGTGGATAATGTCTGTAAAGCACTGTGAAGCTGCAAGTAATATTCATGTCTGCCAGTCAGCAGCAAAGGGCCCAGTTCTGGGAAGTGTTGTGTGCTAAATTCCCAGTGCCCCCCCTCTACACGCCCATCCCCCTGAGACAAACTTCTGATTTTATTTATTGTAGGGGAAGCTGGTTAATCTAATAGCTCAAATAGCAGAAATGTGTGCTGCAGTGCCAAAGACTCAGCGTTCAAACCCTGCTGATACCTGCGCTTGTTACGAGTTTACATAACAGAATTTTACTGTCTTCCCTTAACCAAAAAAACAAAAACAAACAAACAAAAAACAACACCGTAGGAAATTACATACCAAATGTGATAAAGAACATTAATTAGGTTGTAGAGTCAGGCACTCAAGTTAGGAAATTTGAGATTTATGGTTGCGTGTCCAACCTTAATTCTGCCACTTTGTGCATATGCCTTATAATGCAGCCTTTAATTAGAGGGCCACACGCTGTCTTTTCCACAGGGGTCTGCCCTCATTCAGTGCAGAGGTAGGCGGCGTAGGGGACCAGAATGAAGGTTCCATAGGCAACTGCAATTCTGACACATGCAAACTTTTGATTGTTTAACTTTCCAACCTCAATAACATTTTAATATAGCTTTTTGTACATCATTTCATTTCCAGAATGCACCTTTTTCCATAATTCAAGTCACACAGTATCCTAACATATTATGTACACTTATTATGCTAAATTAATGAGGCCAGATTCTGCCACTCTTGTTCCATATGAAGTGCTTTGAGGATGTATTATTATTTATTAATATTTGTATTATCATGTCACTTAGGTAGAGTGACCAGATGTCCCCATTTTATAGGGAAAGTCCCGATATTCAGGACTTTTCCTTATATAGGCACCTATTTCTCCCCCCTCCCGATTTTTCACACTTGCTATCTGGTCACCCAGGGAATCCCAGGACCCCAATGTGTGAGGCTCTGTACAAACACAGAACATAAAAGACAGTATTGGTCAGAATGGGAAGCCGTGGTCTCAGCACGCCAGCGACCAATCATTGTCTAGTTTTTTTGTAGGCCTTAGAAAAAGGAGAATTTGTCCAGTCAGTGGTGCAGCAAGGCTAAGGCAGGCTCCCTGTCAGTTGTGGCTCTGAGCGGTGCCCGGAAGCAGCAGCATGTCCCCCCTTCTGCTCGTAGCCATAGGGGCAGCCAGGGGGCACTGCGTGCTGCCCCCACCCCAAGCGCCAGCTCCGGCACGACCATTGGCCAGGAACCGCAGCCAATGGAAGCTGCGGGAGTGGCGCCTGCAGACGGGGCAGCGCACAGAGCCACCTGGCTGTGCCTCCACGTAGAACCGCCATAGGGACATGCTGCTGCTTCCAGGAGCTGCTTGAGGTAAGCACCACCCGGAGCCTGCACCCCTGATCCCCTCCAGTGCCCCAACCCCCTGCCACAGCCCTGATCCCCCTCCCCTCCGAATCCCTCGATCCCAGTCTGGAGCACCCTCCTACCCCCAAACCCCTCATCCCTGGCCCCATGCCACAGCTCAACCCCCAGATAGAGCACTCACCCCCCACACACACCCCAAGCCCCTGCCCTAGCCCAGAGCCCCTTCTTGCACCCTGAGCCCCTCCTTTCTGGCCCCACCCCAGAACCCACACCCCCAGCCCAGAGCCCATACCCCCTGCCTCAGCCCGGAACCCCCTCCCATACTTTGAACCCCTTGGTTTCCCCCTCCACAGCCCAGAGCCCCCTCCTGTACCTCAAACCTATCATCCCTGGCCCCACCCCAGAGCCCTCAGCTAGAACCCTCACCCATATCCCAACTCACTGCTTCAGCCCGGAGCCCCCTCCCGCACCCTGAATTCCTCATTTCGGGCCTCACCCCGGAGCCCACACCCTTTCCCAACTCCCTGAGCCAGCCTGGTGAAAATGAGCGAGCGACAGAGGGAGGGGGCAGGGGATGGAGTGAGTGGGGACAGGGCCTTGGGGGAGGGTTGGGGCAAGGGTGTTCGGTTTTGTGCAAGTAGAAAGTTGGCAACCCTAGGCAGGAGTCAACTTTTCAATACTGAGTGAGTGAGGATAGGTTATGAAGGGCCTTGAAAGTGAAAACAAGCAGCTTATATTTGATACACTAGAAGAGAGACACTCATAGAATTTAAGGCCAGAAAGGACCATCATGATCATCTATTCTGATCTTCTGCACATCACAGGCCATAGAACTTCACCCACCCACTGTCACTGAATTACCGAAGTCCTCAAATCATGATTTAAAGGCTTTAAATTACAGAGAATCCACCATAAGAGATGGTGCCAGTAAAGGGATTCAAAAAGAAGGATGACATGTCCCAGCGATAGGCTAGGAAAATTATCACTACATTATTAAGCCTGTCACAGTTCAGGGTATTGGCACCTGTACTTCTCCTCAGTGGTGAAGCAAGGGCACCCACCCTCAGGCTTCTGGATCCCTGGGTTGTCACCTCTCTTGTGTGGAGAGACGTGTCTCTCTCCTTTGTGACCAGGCTGAACAGTTCCCTGCCTTCACTGTGTTATTCCCAGCAAAAGATAGCAGGTCTCCTTAGGCAGTCTTACTTTCTCTTCATTGACTAACAGTGTAAATCCTCACAGGTACGCTACTACACAGCTTTTTCTGTGCAACCACATTTACTCGTAGGTTAAAAGCATCACAGAGAAAACAATAAAAGAACCTACCCGCATGCTAATAAGCTTTTCAGAGATCACCCCCAAATATACTATGGCCATTAGTCCTTTCAGACTCTACAGAGAAATCTCTGTTGTGATCACAAGTTCATAAGAGCTTGAGTTCAGAACTCATGAAAAGTTTAGTCCCTCCTTTATACAGTGGAAGGTATTCTTTGATCTGGAGTTTCCAGGAACAGGTGATCAGTAGGCAATGGGTTTTCCAGGCATCACTTCAAAAGTCCTTACAAGGACCTCCTAGGAAACCCACTTCACACATTGTCCCAAAGAGTTCTTTAAAGTTCCTAGCATTTCCATAAGCTTTCCATTAATCAGTCTCCTTGAAAAGTTAGACCCAATTCTACAGTGCCACATAAACAATTGTATTTTTACTACAGTGGATCCCAAAGGTATTAAACAATTCAATAAGGGTTAACTTAATTCAGTAAGGTTTGTCCAGGATATTGCAGGAAATTGCCCTCTGTCACAAAGCCATGTTAGCTGAGACTCAAACTAAGAGTCCTTATGGGCTGCAAACATCCACTCTATCTAATGGGATATAAGGAAGCATCATTATAGTATAGGCATTACAGGGAAGTACACGAAATGGCAGACCTTTCTGTTAATTCAGGGAAATGATCAGAGTTTTTGTCAGACAGGACTGGGAGTGAATTTGGTTAGTTATCTTTCACAGCATTATAGTTTTGCTTGAGTAGGTGGATTTTTAGTGGCTTTGTAATCATAATGAAAGATAAGTCTTAGATTGCTACTCTGCTGGGGAAATCAGCCTTTCGTATCGATAAAGGCGAACAGCCCTGGAGTAGCTCTGTGCCAGGGTGCAATCTAGCTATCTGTGTAGGGTGAAAGAGGAGGGTACATTAAATTCTCCACTGGATTTTATTATTCCTTGATGATGTAACCAGAATCTTAGAACATTGGTGCTATTTAACTTATTCCTCTCCTCTTTTTCCTTGTAGGGTTCTATATAGGGTACATTTCCCTGCACAGACTTGTTAACTCACCATATTTGATAACACAGTGGTAAATGCACAAGACCTACACTAAAGGAAAATACAAACACCCTGTACTGCAGACTGCTAACCTTAGGGAGAGAATATAGTGGGCCCCTAAAAATGAGGGTCTGGTGCCTCTGCCATTGTTTTCTGCAGTGTCTGTGCTAGCCACTTCATGTAGCATCCTAAGATATTGTGGATTCCATCTCTATTGCTTCTGGACAGAGGTTATGAGCAGTGGTGATGGTCAGTAGGTCTGGGAGATCAATGGATCTTTGAAGCATCATTATAGTATAGGCATTGGGAGAAGGGGAGGTGGCCGTCAGCTGATGGGTGGAGGTGACAGTGGGGGAGGAGGAGCCCCAGGGCCGGATGGTGGCGTCTGTGAGCCATGAGGGAATGGCCGAGCGGGGCTGGCGGACGTCAGGCGGGGACATGAGTCTGGACAAGGTGGGGCCGTAGTGTCACCGGCTGTGGCTCCATGGAGTGCAGCCATCTGACGAGGGGAGGTACCACTGCGCCATCACCTCCTGGGTCCAGTACCCTGACTGCAGCTGGTATAATGCCGGGGCCGTGAAGTCCAACTCCTTCGCCGTGTATCCCTATGCCTGGGCCATGGACACCCTGTTCATCCCCCTCATCGTGGGCATCGCCAGTGCCCTCTTCAAAGGCATTGCCATCCTCACCACTATCACCTGCTGCTTTACGAGGCAGCCCCGCAAGAGGTGAAGTGCGTGGGAGACCAGCCCCAGGGCACTACAGGTGCCTGCTCTATCTCGCTCTCCCGCCAGCCTTCACTCAAGCCACTGGGCTCCCTTTTTTCCCCACCACTTGTGACTTTTGACGTCTCATCAGTATGCCCATTTAAACGAGCCAAAATGTGATCGAACCAAACTGGAGGTGTCATAGCCTTTTATGTGATACTGCCGAGAGAGAAGTGTGGTGTGAGCAAGCTGGTGACCAGATACTACAGTTGTCTATCTCCCACCAGTTGGTTGGACAAACTGTACAGCTTCTCAAGCTGAGCAGCTTAAATAGGAAGTTATATCTCACATTTGAATGTGGTTATTGCGACTTAGGTGTGTAATGCAGGAACTAATGTGCCTGCATACCTAGTTGAGTGTCCAGGTGTGGGATTTGGACATATGACTGAAGTGGCTGTGGCTGACAATTGGCCTTCCTTTGTTTACCCTCTTTACAACATCTTATACTTAAATCATGACCCTACTAGTCAATAGGCTGCAGCTTTGCAATGTGAGCCAAATGGGAATCTCTCTCTTACTCTTGAATACGGCAAATCTTAATCTTCCTTCTGGGGAATCTTCACCACAGCAGAAAGGAGTGGCTCTTGAATGTGTTCTCCATTGCCTGGCTCTCATCGGTAGCTGCATTACTTGTGCACCAAGCTGAAGACAGTTTAATTTTTCTGAAGCCAGAGCTGATCCTCAAATACTGACTGTAGCAAAAAAACAAAACAAAATGAAAACACTTCCTGTTGCTGGTACATAAACAAAGATGTCCATCAATTAAAGAAGAGAAAGATACAGCTGTGCAATATCAGTCCTTCATACTGGGCATTTCCTTCCATCATAGCTTCACTCAGTGATTGGAAAGTGCCTGGTTTAATTATACGTCAATGTCCAACAAGGAAGATTGTAGTAGTTAGCATTCTGCCTGTAAATACATTTTAAGAATAAAATTATGAAGTGAATAACTTTATTCCTAGAACTCAACCAGAAAGTGAACACAGAGCAAAAGGGGAAGAAAAGGAACCCATTAAATAATTGTTTGTGATGATGATGGAAGATTACCTCAGGCAGGAAACAGGAGATAAGATAGGGAATAAAATAATTCAAAAGGCTGGGAAGAAAAGAATATTTGGCTTAGCTCATTTATTTACATCTTAAAGGAGGTCTTCATGGCTCAATCCCTAGTTATTTTATGTTTTTGCTTGTACACAAAACAGAACTTTTGTGCTATTTTAAACTCAGTGTCATACCAAAACAAATAAAGCATGAATCCTGTTATATCTGATGCTTTAAACACAAATCCATTACACTTTTGAGACAAATGACTCCTACAGAGTACTTAAGCAAATCTTATATAAATGTTTACTGTCACTGTCATCTAAGTTTAAGACAATGTGCAGTTGAAGAAAAGCTTGAAAGGTTAGATCAGTATGTGTTGACCCAGCAACAACAGTAGCGGTGTTTATTGTTGTGCCTCCTGAATTATGGGTCAACTAGTCCAGTAAATAGAGTACCAAACTGGGGTTTGTTCTCAGCTCCATCACTGATTTTCTATGTGGCTTAAAGTTATTCAGCTTCCAATTCCGCAATGGATCCATGTGAGCAGTATTGAAATCTAAGCATGTTTGTGCCTCAGTAACCGCTTCTGTGAAGTGGGGATAATATTGTTTAATCACTTCTGTAGATAGAGTTTTGGTGAAAGTACTTTGTAAGAGCTAAATATTACTACAGTAGAACCTCAGAGTTACAAACACCAGAGTTACAAACTGACCAGTCAACCATATACCTCATTTGGAAACAGAAGTACTACACCAGGGGTGGGCAAACTACGGCACTCGGGCCAGATCCGGCCCCTCAGGGCTTTGGATCCGGCCTGTGGGATTGCCCCCGTGGCATCGTGGGCCCCGCGCTGCTCTCAGAAGCGGCCGGGACCACATTCCTGCGGCCCCCGGGCAGGGGGAGCAGAGGGCTCCGTGCATTGCCCTTGCCTCCAGGCACCACCCCCCGCAGCTCCCATTGGCTGGGAACAGGGAACCGCAGCCAATGGGAGCTTTGGGGGAGGTACCTGGAGGCGCGGCAAGGGCAGCACACGTGGAGCCCTCCTCCCCTCCCCCACTCCCCCAGGGGCTGCAGCGCTTCCTAGAGTGGCACGGGGCTGGGGACAGGGCAGGCATGCAGGAAGCCTGCCCTGGTCCCAGTGCCTGCCGCTGCCACCCTGGAGCTGTTTTAGGTAAGTGGCGCCAGGCTGAAGCCCGAACCCCTCCTGCACCTCGCCCCCCAACTCCTTGCCTTGAGCCCCCTTGTGCAGCCTGCACCACAACCCCCACCCTGAGCCCCCACTGCACCCCGCACCCCTGTGTACCCCCAATCCCCTGCCCTGAGCCCCCTCCTGCAGTCTGCACCCCTCCTGCACACCTCCCCTGAGCCCCCTCCTGCACTCCATGCCCCTTCAGCACTGCAGCCCCCTTCTGAACCCCCTCATACACCCCACACCCCTCCTTCACCCCTGCCCTGAGCCCCTCCTGCACTCCGCACCCCTCCTGCACCCCAATCCTCTTCCCTGAGCCCCTTCATACACCTTGCACCCCTCCTCTACCCCAAAACCGGTGCTGGGGCCGGTTTTATTCAATATCTTCATTAACGATCTGGAGGATGGTGTGGACTGCACCCTTAGCAAGTTTGCAGATGACACTAAACTGGGAGGAGTGGTTGATACACTGGAGAGTAGGGATAGGATACAGAGGGACCTAGACAAATTAGAGGATTGGGCCAAAAGAAATATGATGAGGTTCAACAAGGACAAGTGCAGAATCCTGCACTTAGGACAGAAGAATCCCATGCACTGCTACAGACTAGGGACCGAATGGCTGGGCAGCAGTTCTGCAGAGAAGGACCTAGGGGTTACGGTGGACGAAAAGCTGAATATGAGTCAACAGTGTGCCCTTGTTGCCAAGAAGGCTAATGGCATTTTGGGTTGTATAAGTAGGGGCATTTCCAGCAGATCGAGGGATGTGATCATTCCCCTCTACTCAGCACTGGTGAGGCCTCATCTGGAGTACTGTGTCCAGTTTTGGGCCCCACACTACAAGAAGGATGTGGATAAATTGGAGAGAGTCCAGCGGAGGGCAACAAAAATGATTAGGGGGCTGGAGCACATGACTTATGAGGAGAGGCTGAGGGAACTGGGATTGTTTAGTCTGCAGAAGAGAAGAATGAGGGGGGATTTGATAGCTGCTTTCAACTACCTGAAAGGGGGTTCCAAAGAGGATGGATCTAGACTGTTCTCAGTGGTAGAAGATGACAGAACAAGGAGTAATGGTCTCAAGTTGCAGAGGGGGAGGTTTAGGTTGGACATTAGGAACAACTTTTTCACTAGGAGGGTGGTGAAGCACTGGAATGGGTTACCTAGGGAGGTGGTGGAATCTCCTTCCTTAGAGGTTTTTAAGGACAGGCTTGACAAAGCCCTGGCTGGGATGATTTAGTTGGGTTTGGTCCTGCTTTGAGCAGGGGGTTGGACTAGATGACCTCCTGAGGTCCCTTCCAACCCTGAGATTCTATGATTCTATGAATCCCTTGCCCTGAGCCCCTTCCTGCACACCGCACCCCCTCCCACACCCCACACTTCCTACCGGACCCCAACCCTAACCCCCTGCCCCAGCCCTCCATACAATTTCCCCACCCAGATGTGGCCCTTGGTCCAAAAAGTTTGCGCACTCCTGTACTACACAATCAGGAAGCAGCAGAGACAAACAAAACAAAACAAACAAACAAAACACAGTATGGTACTGTGTTAAACGTAAACTACTACAAAAAAATAAAAGGAAAGCAGCATTTCTATCCCACATAGTAAAGTTTCAAAGCTGTATTAAATCAATGTTCAGCTGTAAACTTTTGAAAGAACCATAACGTTTTGTTGAGAGTTGTGAACATTTCAGAGTTACGAACAACCTCTGAGGGATTTGTAACTCTGAGGTTATATGTATTATGATTGTATGACACAAGTTGCTATATTTGAGGCTATGTTAAATCATGCACAGTTGTTCAATTTATTTTTGTTTAAGAAATGTATTTGTATTGTCTTAATATGTAAAAGGAATGAGGTAAGTTGGAAAATAAAAAATACACATTTAATAACAAAATGAAATATCTATAGATACCTGGATATGTGATAAATGGTACAATTATAAATGCATAATTTCTTGGCAATAGAAGTAGTCAGTTTCTTGCATGATCATATTGGGGATGGGAAACCTGGGGTGTGTGCAGATATACAAACAAAGCACTAGCTGGTAATACATTAAGTTGCTTTTTGTATCTTCTATAACCTCTGATTCTGTGATAAATACTCTCAATAAGTTGCTTCTGTCATGCCAGTGGAGCTATGTATGGTGGATCACTGAAACATTGGAAGATAGCAGCGACTTTACATGAGAGTGTGTTTGTTGTTAATATTCAGTACGTGAGTTTTCATATTTGGACCCCAAGGTCCAGAATGGACCAATAGTAATGGGTACTAAAACCTTTTTAAATGTTCCCGTTTGGCCCAGAGTGTATGTTTTCTCTGCTCTGGAGCACCAGCCATTGCTGGAAGACTTCAGTCTCTCCGGGGATACACATGAGACTGTTGTGGAGAGTTACTGACTTTCCACTCTTTTCCTTTATAGTTCCTGGACCTGTTCCCCTAGAATCTATCCAAGGAGGACCCTTTGAAGAAAAGATCTATGTTCAGTGGAAGCCTCCAAATGAGACCAATGGTATCATTACACTTTATGAGGTAAGGAGAACAGATTGCTGTGAAAGAGTATCTACCAGAGGACCTGTTCCATGTGTGCGCAAGTGTATTGGTCAGCATAGCCATGATGTTTCAGAGATTTCAGTAGGTGTTTAAAGGAGACCTAAATAAAATAGTGAGAATCTTCATGGTACCTTGCTGCTGCCACTGAAATGTGTGGTCTAGTAAATAGCTGCATTTAAATCACGTCCAAATGTGACCCTTTACTATCTCCATTGCCCCACATCCAGGTCATCGCAAATTCTGCCACTTATTCCTCCACAGCATTTCCAAGATATACTTCCCTTCCTTTCTGCCCCTAGAGCTATAATGCTTTCAGACATTCATTATCTCCCATCTGGAATACTGCAGCCACTTCCTTTCTCTGCCATATAGTTTCCTTTCGGTTTTCACAAAATGAAGCCAATAAGCACCTTCCTTATTAAGTACTCTCGCCCTGTCAGCCCCCTCATGGAATTTGGTTTAATCCATATGTCTAATAAAAATGTGTTATCCAAAGCTTTAGCTATGTCTTCATAATACAGTCTTCACTCTGATTGCTTCACTTGTGTGGTATACCTATCCTTTGTCTTCAGGAGGTAAACCTGTCGGGGGAGGGGATATGCGTCTTTTGTTTGTGCTGTGCCTAGCATAATGGGAAGGAACCTATCAAAGGATGTATGCCATTAATCTGAAATCTGGTGCCTCATCTGTAAAGTGATGGGACATCCTATGAAAGAAATAACAATATTCTGCAATATCTTGGACAAACCTTACTGAAATCTTACTGAATTGGTTTAGACCTTATTGAAATGAGTTTCATGCCTTTGGGGTACATTTTATTAAAAATTCAATTGTTTATTATGGTGAGATTGTATGCCACTTCTCTAGGAGGAGCAGGTATGCTAATGTAATTCCTCCAGTTATCAGCCCTTTGAAGCCACCTCTGGAGAGTTTTGCATATACTAGTTCAGACTGGATTCTTCAGGGACCAACAGACAAAGAGAGGATTTTTTGATAAATAGCCTGGTTTTCAACATGCTCAGGGCTTTTTGTTCTGATCCAGCAAATTATCAGCAGGTCCACGGAGGACCCCAATCCTTAAGGAAGGGTTGGGAGGACTGATGCTGACCTTGTGGAGATTGGGTAGGAGGTGGGAATTATTCTCTGGTAAGATTATTGGCATACTTGTAGGTTCCTTTTATTGTTTTAAATATGTTTTTCCCTGTAGTTTGTTTACCTTAAGAATACAATAGGCTTCCTGAGAGAGAACTGTGTGCTAACTTATAACTGAGGGAAGTTAGGCTATTATTAGAGTTTTGCTGGGAATAACATGCTGAAGGCAGGGAACTGTTCAACCTGGAAATATCTCAGTCAGAAGGGAGAGAGACAATGATTTTCCACCCAGAGAGATAATGATGGGGTGGGGGAGGAATCCTGAGCGTGGGTGCCCTTGGTGACATGAAGGGGAAATATAGATGCAGTTTACCTGGAGAGTGACATATCTTTTCCAGAAGTTCTCTGAAAGATGCACTTAAAGTATGGATTTTAAAAGTTAGGCACACAGATGGAGTAAATGTGCAAATGATCAGAATTGCCCATTTGTACATGCAATTGCTCAGTTTGTCCATTCATTCATATTAATCACATATGCAAATTAAGGGACAGATTCCTGAATCTTGTTGAGCTTCATTAACCATCTTTCCATTCTACCAGTCCTGGAACCAGCCAGGGACTATTGCAGCCTTTAGCATTAATGAGAGCAGTATATAAACTGCTCTGTGTTATAAAGGCCAGACTGAACCCTTAGGGACTATATTGCACTGTAGCTATACCGCTTCCTATCCAGGAATGCCATTAGAGCAGTTCTCACTGCCTGAGAGAGCAGGATCTGATCTTGTTTGGTATGAGGTTGTGCACCTAACCTGTTTGAAAGAAGGCAACTGTGTTACAGACTCTGAACTGACAATCTCATGACTTAAAGGGCTAACCTGTGAGCAGACACTGCACTGGATGAATGTACTAATTGTCACCTTTTGGAGCCCGTAAGGCAGGGTTTCTCAAACAAGGGTTGCCGCTTGTGTAGAGAGAGCCTCTGGCGGACCGGGCAGGTGTGTTTACCTGCCCCGTCTACAGGTCCAGCTGATCGCAGCTCCCACTGGCTGCGGTTCGCTGCTCCGGACCAATGGGAGCTGCTGGAAGTGGCGCAGGCCGAGGGACTTACTGGCCACCATTTCCAGAGGCAAGAAACAGGAACAATTTACAAAATAGTATCGGTAAGGCACTTTAGTAAAAAGGAGGAGTTAATAGCATTCGGCTTGTTAAAGTACAGTCCAGAGCTGACTTTCAAGCCCTGTGATACCCCCTGCTGCAATCCCTCCTGCTTTTGGGAAACCAGAAATGTGAGGTGATATCCCAGCTTTCACTTAAAAAAAAGAGAGTAAAGCCTCTTTCCTTGCAAAGATAATTTTGAAGGCCTAAATGGATGTAAAACAATTGTTAGGGTTGCAAAGAACAATGGTGGTCTCCATTTCTGCTGCAGGATGTTGAGTGAGCTAAAGAATGAGCACATAGTTTATATAAATAAATCTGTTATGTTGAGGTATATCACAAAGAATTTTTTCCTGCTTATTACTCTTAAAATCTTGCTGGCTCTCTTCAGAGTGGGGTGATATAGCGGGACGGGAACCATTTACAGTTTGGTTTCTTTTTTCGTAGTGGAAGAACGCACAAAATTATTTTGGGGCAAGCATGCAGATGGTAAACCGTTACACAGCCCAACAGAGTCTATGCAGATTTCCTTCCCATAACATTCCCACTTCCCCTCAGTTCTGACCAGCAGACCACCAGCTCTCTCGTCCTAAGGCGGCAGTGCCAGTGATGTCAAACAGGGTTTGTTTTTAGAGTGAAGAAACGAAGACTAGTTTGAGACCACCAAACTCTTATACATTGCAGCCAAAGTAAGTTCTGTAGTCTGCTGTCCAGAGGTTAAATATGATTTCATAAAGTATTACGTCATCTTACCTCACGTCTATTAAAAATGTAGATTGAGTTGATACAGTAAAAAGACTGCATATGAAAGATGTCCCTCTTGATAAATGTGTGCCATTTCAGCCAGGTCCGTAACTATAGCAATGCTACCAGATGCCTCTCTAATAAAAAACAGATTTCAGACGGCTGGGTGTTACAGTGAGGTTAATGCACTAAGCCTTTCACATCTGGAAACCTGATTTTTAGAAGTGACCTGGGTCAAAAAAGAAATTGAGTTTGGTGGCTTCAGCCTAATCTCTGGTGGGGGGGTTGTGTATATTGCCAAACTCCTTCACAATTCTCTATGACTAACAATCTCCATTCAGGGAAAGTCCTAGACTAAAATAAGCAATAGGGTTGTAGATGACAATTGAGACACATTGGCAAAACTGTGGGGGCTGGGCAAGATTTCACCTCACCTGTCTAGACTGTAGCTGGACCTAGCCAGTATTATTATCCATTTTTATGAGCTCCAAATGCACGTTTTGAAAGGTACACTACAGGGTCTTACATGCACACGGATGATAAATTGTATAACAGCCCTTGTTTATGCTGCTTAGGAACTGCCCCGGATGGTATAAATTGCAAATTAATTATTTTCTGAGAACACAAATGACCTATAGGAAAGTGAATATAAAAATAAATTGGGGAGTGTAAATGATTAAAAAAAACCCTCCTTTTAATTCTTAAAGAGACTTGCTGCTAAACACGACCTGTGGGCACAGCTCATTGAAAGGACTTTATTAACCTGAGTTGCTTTTCTGACTGAGCAACTGTGTAGAGGGGGGTGATGCATCATAACAGTGACTTTGCCTCTTAAGTCAGATCATTTCTTGTATCTCATTGGAGATACAAATCTCCCTTCCTGATAATGACTCAGTGCACATTTGATGGTTGCACCAGTGGGGGGGGGTCAAGGTGAATTCCAACTGTTCCTCTCCCTCTAGTCTCTTCAATAAAGGGGAAACCTAAGCACTAAAACATCCAGAGAATTAAAATGGAACACACAAACATCTCTCTAAGCAGAGATGCTTCCTACTGGGTATGGGGGAATTTGCAAACTGACATGGAGGTATTACCTCAGATAGCCTCATCCTCCATAGCCCTCCAAGACAAGTACTCTCAGCATGAATGATGCAGTTGGAGCCAGCATGGTATAGATATTCAGGTGTGCTTAGTTTAGTGAGGCAATCAGAGTATTCCCAACTGTAGATTTCAAGTCTTGAAACTCCATAACAGAAGAGATCAATCTAAACCCAGGGCTCTCTGTGTTAAGAGGGGAAGTGGAGATACATCCTTTCGACAATGCCCATTTAAATAAAGCACAGTCCTTTGCACATATAGATATATGCCTCACCTTGCTGCCTGAGGGAATTAGGTAGCAATTGACCTCTATGCTCCCTAATTGTTTAGTGCCTTTGTGCAAAGGTACCTCTCACCTATGCATCATCTAAGATGGATAGATCTGCTTAATCTCAAATTCAGCTGTATGGGTAGTTAGTACCCATCAGTTTTGTCTACAGTGGTATTTATCCTTAAAATTTCACATCGTGAGTGTAGCACTAGTGTAGTTCCATCAGTACAAGCAACAGATGAAGTGCTATTTTAGGCAGAATTAAGGAATCTTTACCACAGCATTGTCTTGACCTGCTCTCAATGGATTCTGCTGATGCCTTGGTTAAAATGTCGGTGGCTGGTCTGTGCTGCTACTTCTTTTGTTTCCTGTCACCAGTGGCCTGCGCTAGCAGTATTGCAGTGGTGGGAGGTTTTGAAGAAATACTGCCAATAACGAAAACATCCCTAATCTATGAACAAGAGTGATTGTGTTTTTAAGAACAAGAAGCACCTTTCCTAAAAATAGTACCTATTATAAATAAATAAGTTGGGTATCCCACTAACATTCCATTTACTTTACCTCAAGGCAGATTTTTCACATTAAGCCTCTCTATTTTTCTCACAATTGTCTGGCAGACAGGTGTCCACGTATCACAAATTGCCATCGCAATTTGCACATGCAGATTTCACATGAAGAATTGGGTTAAAATTCAGCAGCAAAATCTCCAGTAAGCAATTTGTTTAGCAGTCAAAAATCATAAGTTTGTAATGACTATGTATAACTTGAAAGAGCTTAAACAGAATGAAAGGACCATAATGAGCCTCTCTGACTATTCAAGTCGCAACTGATTGACATTTATCCTTCATATTGCTCTTGGGGTCTGGCATTGAATGTTAAATAACACACAGCTACAGCTTTGCTTTTAAGACTGACTAAAAAAAGTACAATAGGTTTGAGAATTGTTTCACTGGATACAGGCACAGCTGGATTTTAAAGAAAGAACCCTACAGATCTGCAAATCAGAATGCAACTAGATTCTATTCTCAGGAAGCAGAAAGCTCCTGTCCAAGGCACTAGGATAGCTCAGGATTGAAATTATGATTAGCAGGATGCTGAAAATATTAAGACACCAGTTATGTGGAGAGAGAGGCAAAGACATTATAGTATATCTTACAGAAGTTAGTGAAGGGTGGTAATGGGTGAATGGGTGAGCAGGTAGGCAGTTAATATAATGAGCATGTGAAGAGATGGTAGGTGCAGATATATGGTAAACCATAGGGGAGATGCATAGATTGATATAAAAGTAACAGAATGGAGATTAAGCTCAACAGCTCTATAGCTGGGTTAACGGGTAGCTAGGTATACAGGTGTGCATAAACGATAGGTTTTCTAGGAAGTGTTCAGGCAAACAAGAAGAATAATGGATTGTGCTGGTATATTGGTTATATTGGTTTATAGAGAGGTGTGTGAATGTGACATTAATAAAACAGGCCACATTACAGCTCTCTCTCTTGTTGTGATTGGCAAGATCTAATACAACTGCTTTAAGGACTCCCTACCTCCCCCCATTTAAAAGCAGCACAGCTGTTCAGTAATTTTACCAGTCCTATGAAAGCTGCTATACTATATATTGGAATCTTGAAATGCATGTTAAGAATCAAACTCATTGTGATTAAGCCAATAATATGATAGTTTCTATACAGCGTGGAAGCATCAGTGCAAAGATTGTGTATGAATGTGTATATAAACATCACTGTTGCCCTAAATAAGTGGCAACATCAATCCAGCATTACACAATACAAAGGCTTATGCTGTTGTGGATCACAGAGACATATGATCTGATTCAAGTTCACTGATCAGTTTTGTGCTGGAGTTTTTATATTTTAGGCTATACACATCCAGTTATCATTTTTAAGCTATCTAAATGCCTAATGAAACATCCACGTACAGCAGTTTTGGCACCCAACTTTGAAAAGTGTTCCCTTTGTGTATAATGGTCTTCTGGGAATTGTTGATTTTAGAGGTTCACAGTACTTCCTAGGTGGTCAAGGAGGGAAAGAAGAAGAAAGACCCAGCAATCCTCTGTGTAAGATATTCCTCATGTTACTTGACTGAAAATAGAAGACATTGTTATGGTGCATTTAAATCCTAGAGGCATTTAAACAATATCTACAGTATATTCATCTGCTCAGCTAAAAAACAAATAAATAAATAAAAGTCTCAGATTGGAAAAGTCCATCGACTGAGCCACGTCTAGACGCATTGTCTAAGTAACAAACTATCTCTTAAAGCACTACAAGGTGTATTCTTTTTGTGACATATGCTCTTAATTTATTATCAAGTCCTCTATAGGTTGTGTATAGTCCTTAGGGAAAAAAATGATTGTGTAACTTCTAACTATCCAGCTTTCTTAGTCACAGTTTTCAAATGAATCAGATCTTTGTATTAGGATGCCTGGAATAAAAGTGTATGGGGCTTTCAGGCTATTTCAGACTCTTTAATAGGATGTGTGGAGTCTAGTTTCTCTAATCCCAGTAGATTTGAGTTCAAATTGTACTTCAGAGGTTACAGATCTTTTTGTTTGTCATGTAAAATTGTGATCTGCCTTCCATCATCTCTTAAATTGTCAAAGCACCATTTCACCTGTGTCACTTTGCTCAGTTTTTCTCCGCAGGAGAGGTAGTTACATGAAAAAAGCCACTGAATTAGAGGGTCATATATCAGGCCAATGTTTGTGGGATGCATTTCCTGGATTTAAAATAGAGTAGGACTAAATTTCTCCCAAGCTGAGCCCCTGAAACCACAACCTATTATAATACAAAGCGTAAGAACAGTAGAATAAGAACAATGGAATTAAAAACAAAACAAAACAAAACAGATTTTACCTATCCATTCTTTGAGTTTGTTAAAGTCCCATGGAAAGAAAATTTAGGGGAAAAGGGAATGCAGGACATCTGGCAATTTCTCAAGGAGACAATATTAAAGGCACAACTGGAAACTATCCTGACGTGAAGGAAAGATAGGAAGAATAGTAAGAGGCCACTATAGCTCTGTCAGGAGCTCTTTAATTACCTGAAAATCAAAAAGGAATCCTGCAAAAAGAGCGAAACATGGATGAATTGCTAAGGAGGAATACAAAAGAATAGCCTAAGCACATTGGGACAAAAAGGCTGAGGCACAAAATGAGTTACACCTTGCAAGGTACATAAAAGGCAATACAAAAGAGGTTTTTTAATTACTGGTATATTATGAGTAAGAGAAAGATGAAGGAAAGTATAGGTTCTCTACTTATTAGGGAGGGAGAGCTAATAACAAACAATATCAAGAAGATTGGGGGAACTAATTTTCCTGCTCTACTTGGCACTGGTGAGGCCTCAGTAGGTGTACTGAGTCCAGTTCTGGGGGGCACACTTTAGGAAACATGGACAAATTGGAGTCCAGAGGAGAGCAACAAAAATGATAAGAGGTTTAGAAAACCTGACCTTTGAAGAAAGGTTAAAAAATACTCTGGGCATGTTTAATCTTGAGAAAAGAAGGCTGAGGGGGGACCTTATTATAGTCTTCAAATAAATTGATGTCTGTTAATAAAGAGGACTGCGATCAGCTGTTCTCCATGTCTACTAAAGGTAGGACAAAAAAATCCTGGAAAACTTGTTTTTCCCTAGAAAACTTGAGGGGAAAAATAATTTCATCATTTTTGGTTGAGGAAAGCAATTGCAACCATTTTGTGTGCTGCTCTGTAGTTGAAATTGTAGAAATATTAATGTTATCAGAAATAGAACCTCAGTGGGGAAGTGGTTTTGGATGTTCCCATGAAAATCTGCTACAAGGGAGATTTAGGTTAGATATTAAGAAAAACTTAACTATAATGGCAGTTAAGCACTAGAATGATGTTTGTTCATCCTTTGGGTTCGAAGATGACCATGACATCACTTGATGTCATGACTAGCATGTGAATTGTATTTAAGTGAGGGAAAGTTGTGCAGAGATACCTTCAGTCATTCATCCAGGCCTGTCTAAATCCAGTGGCACGACAATGTCAAGATGTCTGGAGACAAGTCTGGATGCAGTAGATGGGCCATTAGGTCCTGCTGCACCCAAATTGATTTCCTAGGCCATTCACACAGCTCTCACCATCCATCTTCACAGCCGGGGAGATGAGCATGTCTGCTTGGCCACCTGGTATGCCACAGAGGACTTTCCAGTGCGAGCCAGGTGTAGCTATCCACTCTCGTCAACAGTCACAGGTATGATAACAGTCATAGCCTGGCCTGTCTTGTAAAGTTTGGACCGCGCTTTATCTAGAACCTTACCTTAGACCTGTTTGCCAAGGATGGTCCTACCAAGAGTACAAAACTCCACAGAACATGGTTCTGAGAGTCAGTGGGACACACAGTCCTCTCCACCACAAGGTAAATGGTCCAAGGAGAGGAAACACTGGAATAGACTGTCAAGGGAGGTTGTGGAATCCCCATCTTTAGAGGTTTTTAAGAACAGGTTGGACAAACACCTGCCAGGGATGATTTAGGGAAGGGCGGCCACCACATCCCTCGGCCCACGCCGCTTCCCGCAGGCCCCGTGGCCTGGGACAGCAAACTGCAGCCAGTGGGAGCTATGATCAGCCAAACCTGCGGATGCTGCAGGTAAACAAACCAGCCCACTCTGCCAGTGGCTTTCCCTGGCAGGCCGCTGGCCAAAGGTTGCCAATCCCTGGTCTAGGTTTACTTGATCCTGCCTCAGTGCAGGATGACTTGACTTGATGACTTCTCGAGATCCCTTCCAGCCCTACGTTTCTGTGATTAGCTGGTATTATAGCCACAACCAGGGGATCAAATTCATGGTTACACATGTATTTCTGTTTCCTGATTTTCAACCATTCATCACTTTTTGGAATGTTGTCATTTCAGGCTGACATTTTTCGAGGCCAAGTTTTGTAAGATTTTTTTTTTCCCTGGAAAATTTGAGGGGGGAAAGTAGTTTAATCGTTTTTGGTTGAGGAAAGCAATTAATGTTCATTCCCCTCATAAAATAAAACGAAAAATTGCAACTATTTTGTGTGCTGCTCTACAGTTGAAATTGTAAAAAGATAAAAATTGTGAGAAATAAAATCTCAGCAGGGAGGAGGTTTGGATGTTCCCATGAAAATCTCTTTTGATCAAGTTATGGTCACTGTTATATTCTGTGCATGAGTGATACACGTTGTACGACGCTTTCTCACTGAACATAATGAGTGTTCATTGAAGGAAGTTTATGCTGTACATACCTGGTTGGCTAACTTAGCTTAGCAGCAAGAGCATGAAGGATACATGGTTCAGCATCCTAAATCCACAGGAAATAAGTTTAAGATGATATGTACAACCTTAAATCTAACCACTTGTATTTATGTATTACAACGCAGTAAAACCTATTTCCCTATGCTAATTGTTTTCCCCTACTGTTACTCACACCTTCTTGTCAACTGTTGGAAATGGGCCATCCTGATTATCACTACAAAAGTTTTTTTTTCTCATGCTGATACCACACCTTCACTGATTACTTTCATTATAGTTAGTATGGCAACACCCATTTTTTCATGTCCTCTGTGTATATATATCTTCCTACTGTATTTTCAACTGCATGCATCTGATGAAGTGGGTTTTAACCCATGAAAGCTCATGCTCAAATAAATTTGATAGTCTCTAAGGTACCACAAGTACTCCTCATTCTTAATGCAGTCTTCGTATGCCACCATACTATTCCTCTAATACATATGTTTTGCTTTGACATTAGATATGTATGGGTAGCATCTTGGACTGTGATATATTATTCTGTCTGAGTCCATGAAACTCAGTTATATGAAGAGTATGTTATACTTAATCTTGCTGTGAAGGCCGTAATAATGCAGACTAGCCATGAAAATTTGCAGAAGTGTAGTCTACTTACATTTGCAGCTATGTCAACTCCAAAGTTGACTGTTTTATCCTCTGAATTGCACTTAAGATAAGCTTTGTGTGTATGTGCACGTAAATTAGCCTTGTAGTTAACTGTTTCACCTCCGGAATTGCATCAGGAAAGATCTGGGCTGTTGAAAATAAATTATTTACTATATGGCTGACGACTGTAATGTTCAGTGAGTTCTCAGGAAGCAGATTGGTTGGACACTGCCAATATCCTGGACCCCTCCTAGTCAGGCTTCAGGCCAGAACTTGGAAAATAGATGGTGCTGGTGGCACTGATGAATGATCTTTTCTTGGCAATCGACAAGGGCAATAAATCCAAACAAATTTCTGGACCTCTCTACAGCATTTGTTGCTATTGGCCATAGAATCCTGCTGTCCTGTCCCCAAGATACAACAGGGGTTAATGAGATTGCTTTCTGGGTGCAGTCTGAGAGCAACACTTAGACATGATAAACACCTGCTCTTGCAATTTAATGTCCCTTGCCAGCAGAATCCCACAGGGATCCCAGCTCTCACCCATTATGTTCATTATGTTATCTAGATGAAGCTGATATAATTCCTAGAAATGCCAGTGCATAAATGAAAAAGACTTTTGTCACACAATGGGGATCTTGGTCAGTTTCTCTGCTGCTGCAAAAAGAAGGCTAATGTGTGCGGGATTGTGTTTTGGTTATCTCTTGCCTCTGAAGCAGGGACGCCGGGCTCTGAGGTGACACCAAGCATTCTCTCTCTCAGGTGCTTGGGCTGGATGGTTCTTGCTCACATTTTTGGGTCTAACTGATTGCCGTATGTGGGGTGGGAAGTAATTTTTCCCCGGGTTAGATTGGCAGTGGAGGTTGGGGGGAGTTCGCCTTCCTCTGAAGCATGGGGTGCAGGTCACCTGCCAGGTTATCTGGCTATGTCTCACTTAGTCATTAACCTGCCATTGCCTGGTTCAGAAAAGCATTTAAGCACATGCTTAATGCTGAGGATGTATGTAAGAGCTTTCCTGAGAAGGTATAGACCTCTAAGGACTTAGGCATCTGTGTAAACCCAACTGACTTCAGTGGGATTTAGCACATGCTTAAAATTAAGCCAGTGTTTAATGATACCCTAATTAGGAGCCTTAAAGAACTTTTGAGCAAACTTCACTGCAGTGTATAGAATTCTTAATCACGCTCCCCTCATTGCTACTTGAAGACATCCATAACTTGGAAGCAGAGAAATGCAGCTTTGGTCATCTCCTCAATCATTTGTTAATTATGCTCTTTTAAATCTGAAATGCAAACTGATTGATTTGAAAAACTAACTTAAATTACTGTAATTGTATAAAATCTGGTAAATCTGGTAAACAACCAAGTAAACTGCACGGAGTGGCTATAAATGGCATGTAGTGTTTAAAAACAAAATAAAAAAGTTTAAAATGATTAAACTTTAAAAAAAAAAGTGAAACATGAGCCACTGAGCCCATTTTTCTGAATTTCTCTCGCTATTGTTCTGTTGAAGCCAGCGGATTTACAGTGATGTACATTCAGCATAAGAGAAAAGATTTAGGCCCAGTGTCTGCAACAGAAAAGAATATTTTTAGTGAAATGATTTTGGGAGCTTAATTTTATATTGTGCTCATATGTTTCTTTCTGAGCCAAAGAGAATTTTAAGACAACGTTTGAAAGCTCTGTATTTTTCACTTATGTGCTAGTGTGCAGTTTTAAAAATATCTTTGGCAGCATCTAATCTGTTCATTCATAAACCGATGTACTTCTGCTTCTGCCTGCCAGTGATTTATTCCCTATGCTGGCTAGAATATGGTTTTGGTCAGTTCTTGTTCCTCTTTTGTGTATCTGTTTCTCTTTTCTTGATTCTTAATCCCATTTCTTCTATCTAATCTTTTTAAAGCACCAATCTGCTGGTGCAGCTATGGTAATATAGATAAACCTGCTGAGCAGCTTCATATTTGGACCTTGCTGTATGACATCATCCAGTTCCAAAAATAAAGCAGTTGAGTAACATGAAAATAAGCTACACATATATATCTCCTTTCCAGATAGTTATTTTCATTCCATGTAGACTTTAAGGAAAAGCAAAGGAATGATTAAAAAGTGAAAGAAAAGTTGCTACTCTGAGCCAAATATACAAATGGAAAAATCTACTTTTGAGGATCATGTAGGGTGACCAGATCACAACGCTAAAATATCGGGACACTGGGGTGCCATCAGTCCCACCCACAGTCCACCCCTGCTCCTCCCAGGCTCCGCCCCCACTCTGCCCCAGATCCCGCCCCTCCCCTTCCTCATCCCCCAGTCCCTTGCTGGCTCTCCATCCCTCCTCAGTCCCCCACCCACTGCTCGCCTCCTCACCCCCCCTGCACACCTACCCACCGCTTGCTCGCCTCTTCACCCTCCCCGCCCGCCACTCACCCCTGTGGCGCCGACATCCCCTCTGATGGGTGGGTGCTCGCCCACCCCCCACCTCTTCCCACCCCCGCCTCTGCCCTCACTCTGCCCCCATTCCACCCCCTTCCCCCAAATCCCCACCCCTGCCCTGCCTCTTCTCCTCCCCTGAGCGCACCATGTCCCCCCACTACCCCCTCCCTCCTGGAAAGTGCTAAGTGCCAGCAAACAACTGTTAGGTGGCGGGAAGCACTGGGGCGGGGGGAGGCGCGGGGATGCGGTGCTCAGGAGAGGAGGGGAGAAGAAAGCAAGGAGGGAGGAGCTTGGCTGCAATTTTTCCCCGTGGGTGCTCCAACCCTGGAGCACCCACAGAGTCGGCGCCTCCCTCCCGCTTGTCTCCTTACCTGAATGTTGGAACAAATGGCGTCCCGATCGTACGTTGATTGGGACGTGGGACAAAGGATTAAATATTTGGACAGTCCCAATTTTATTGGGACATCTGGTCACCCTAGGACCATGTTCCACAGCTGTGTCACGGTCAGTGGAACTGCAGTCAGAGGGCCCATGTTCTGGAGCGGTGGTATTAACAAGTTTCAGAGTAGCAGCCGTGTTAGTCTGTATCCGCAAAAAAACAGGAGTACTTGTGGCACCTTAGAGACTAACAAATTTATTTCAGCATAAGCTTTCGTGAGCTACAGCTCATTTCTTCGGATGCATAGAATGGAACACACAGACAGGAGATATTTATACATACAGAGAACATGAAAAGGTGGAAGTATGCATACCAACAGGAAGAGTCTAATCAATTGAGATGAGCTATCATCAGCAGGAGAAAAAAAACCTTTGAATTGATAATCAAGATGACCCATAGAAGGTGTGAGGAGAACTTAACATGGGGAAATAGATTCAATTAGTGTAATGACCCAACCATTCCCAGTCTCTGTTTAAACCTAAGTTAATTGTATCTAATTTGCATATTAATTCGAGTTCAGCAGTCTCTCTTTGGAGTCTGTTTTTGAAGTTTTTTGTTGCAAAATTGCCACCTTCAAGTCTGTCACTGAATGGTTAGAGAGGTGTGAGTTCTCTGAATGACGGCAGCTAGCAGAGGGAGCCCTGGAACTCTGTCTGAAGCCCCCACCAAGCCCTGGATTTTGCAATCACATACCTAGCTCCTCAATGGATTCAGTGGAAGAAGAAGTTTGAGCTGTTCACAGACCTGTCCATGCAGGAGGAAGAGAACAACAACAGCAGGAAAGTAAAACTGTTCTTTTACCTGAGAGCTCTGCAGTACTCGGAATCTCCCCACTGCCTCAGACCTCACAGAAGTCCTAGGAGCCCTGGGGACCTATTGCTTCCCAAAGCAAATGAAACTGTGGAGTCACACCAGATTTTCACTAGAGACCAATCCAAAGGGAAGGGGATTGACCCATATTTTACAGCCATGGGCTGTGGGTGAACCCCCTTTGGGGAAGCTAGCCTACCGGCCATGCCCCTTCCACCTGAGGCAATTCCTGCTCTGTGACAGGAGGAGCCCCGAGACCCTCATCACCAACAGCTGGAGGAGCCCTGGCCCACCCACCGCAGCTGCGCTGCCTGATCCCCTCAAGCACTGGGCTGGCGCCAGGCCAAGCTGGTAGCCCCCACTTGTGCTCAGAGTAGCCCTGGACAAGCCGCTGCACCCTCCTCCCCCTTCCTCCCAGACAGAGGAGGCTGGGCCAGCCCCAGTGCTGGGCTGAGCCATCCCCCCACCCCAGCAGCTGGAGTAGCCTTTGCCCACTCACCTCAGCTGTGCCAGTTGCCCCCCGCCAAGCACCAGGACCCAGCAGAGCCACCGGCTTCAGAGTAGAGGGGAAGGGAGGGAGAGGTCACCTGAGGGAACGTAGGCGGGACCACAGCCTTGGTCAGGGGAGGCTTAGCTTGCCCTGGCTTTTAATACCCTGTAGTGGGGTGGACTGCCCCACTCCCTGTGAGAATGGGCCGTGGCAGGCCAGGGCGCCTGCTCAGACAGGGAGCCAATCAAAGAAGGGCTTATTGTGAGCAAATCAGGGCCCAGTTTGGAGACAGCCAATCAGGGCCAGGCTCAGACATATATAAAGGCTGCTCAGGAAGGGAGCAGACGGTCTGTCCCAGGCCTTCATGAGGGGAAGGTCAGTCTCCAAGGGTGGAGACTAGCACCATGGACAGCGCAGTGCTGGCCAGGGCTCGGGGAGGCTAGAGAGCTTGAGCCCATAGCCACCAGGCTGCAGGCCCTGAAGGGAAGGGCCTAGCGGGTGCAAGGGGCCATAGGGGAAGCGGCCCAGGGAAGCAGACAGACGAGGGGAGAGAAGGAGGACAGCGAGGCTGCCACCAGAGGGTCCCTGGGCTGGAACCCAGAGAAGAGGGTGGGCCTGGGTCCCCCCCTTCACTCCTTGCAGTACACCCAGCCATTGGCTGGAGGGAGCAGCCATTATACTACGCCAGATCCCTGACAAGAGTGATTGGACTCAAAGGGTGTGGTTGGACATAGTGGCTGGGATGTGAGACTGCTGATCACCAACCCCCGGAAGGGGGTGCAGATGGACTAAGGGGCACTGCTGGAGGGCAGTGGCCTCGAAGAGGACGCCACCGAGCAGGCAGCAATGCGGGTCCAGAGACAGCAACAGAGGGAAGAATGACGGATGGGACACCACCAGGAGTGGGCGCTCCACTGGACAGAGCTAATTCCTGGAGTCACCAGCAGGAGGTGCCAGGTGGTGAGTCCCACCCCATTACATACCCCCACACCCCGCCGATTGTAGCTTTCTACACACAGGTAGTACATGCAATTTGGGGGATACATGCAGCAGAAGCTCAAGAGAGAGGATGAAAGCCTTAGGAAACACCGCACCCCCAGAAGTATGTGCTCTGGGACAACAGCAAAGAAGAGAAGGTGGGCCAGGATTCCATACCCACAGTGAGATGCATTCACTGCGAAGCTAACTTGAGCGGGTAAGGGAGAGGTGCCCCTCACTAGCAGAGCGTTGCAAGGAAAGTGGCAAGGTTCACTATTTTAGCAAAGTGTGAAAGAGCAGAGGAGGTTTCCAGAAAGATTAATCCAGACTTTTACAAGAGGGGGATGGCACATCAGACAGCAGTGATAACATCATGACATCGCGGGTGCGATAACCACCCGCAAAAGGAGACTCAGCTACTATGCAAATTGCTCACCCAATCATAGGAAAAGATGGGAATAGATTTATTTACCTCAAGGAAAAGCAGTACTTGATTACAGTGGACTACTGTTCAAACTTTTGGGAGGTCACTGCCCTGCCTCATACACGAAGCAAGTCACTGCAAACCCACTTTGTGAGATAAGGCATTCCAGACACAGTATTTATGCACAATGAACCCCAGTTTGTCTTGGAAGAATTCAGAGAATTTGTGTGCAAATGGAAGTTTGACCACTATGCCTCCTCCCCAGCATACCCACAAAGTAATGATCAGGTGGAATCAGCAGTGAAAACAGCAAAGAGACTGTTACACAAGGCTGTTTCTTCTGATTTCAGACCTCTTGTTAGCAAACCTCACCACAGGGGTGCCAAAACCTTCCACTATAGGCACTGATGGGACAAAGGACCAAAACTCTACTACCAATGAGGGGGAGGCCTGTTGCATCCAGATGGATGGGGACACCGGCAAGAGGAGAGAGAGGCAGCAATCAGAAAAAGCAGGCAGGTCCACCAAGGAACTACCAGCTCTGAAGGCAGACATTCCGGTGAGGGTTCAGCCATTAAAGAAACACTAGAAGGAACGGACTAATGGAGTCGCAAGGGGTGCTGTGGCACCTACATCATACAACACGACTGCATTAAAAGAAGGTTATTATGGTTGCAAAGTAAAAACTCAGTTCAGGAACTGCCAGAATTGAGTTTCCTTAATTTTATTGATCCCCTTGTATGTGTATATTATGGTACATGCAGTGTAGCCATGTGAGTCCCAGGATACTGGAGACACAAGGTAGGTGAAGTAATATATTTTATTGGACCAATTTCTGTTGGAGAGAGAGAGAGACAGAGCTCTTCTTCAGTTCTGTGAGGCATGAAAGTGTCTCTCTCACCAACAGAAGTTTGTCCAATAAAGATATTGCCTCACCCACCTTGTGTCTCCACATTATGGCACAGTCTTTAATTACATAATATACTATTTTTCCCATGGGTCTTCTACCTCATTCAGTGCACAAGACTGACATGCTTGAAGTCCCAGTTTCCTCCACCCCTACCTTCCATTTACAGTCTCTTTGCCCAGCCGCTCCCAGTCTGCCACCCCCCATCTCCTTTAGGCTCTTTGTCCAATTCTAATGCCCATGTGCCTCCTGCCTCAACCGTAGGTCTGGCATTTGTCTCCTTTGTATTCAATTTAGGCAGCTTCCTCCACCACACTGCCTGACCCCAGCAAGGGGACTCATTACGAGCACAGGAGAGAGAGGTTCTCTGCTTTTAGTTCTGATGCCCATCCCTGGCACAGCCTGGAGAAGCTGGGAATTGCAGTTTTAGGGAAAGTCCTGCTCAGCCCCAGACTGGAGCATGCTCAGTGTGGAAGGACTCTTCAGGGAATTAAGCTGAGAAGCTCTAGCAAGTGTAAAATCACGTGTGAACTGCATTTTCTTCTTAAGGTTGATAATTTGGCCAAATTTGCATAGATGTTTATACAGACAGCAAAAGGCACATCCCTGACACACAGCCTACAAGGCCACCCCTTCCAAAATTTCCTGATCCAAAATGTAGGGGCACTAGAGCTTCTCAAAAAGTTGCCAGAATTTAACATGGGCAAAACAATGTATTTTTCCCTTGCTTCATTCCTGGAAATGGCTGAACCATTTTGGCTGAATTTTTCCAGAAACATTCAGCCTGAGACAGACACCCAGCATGGAAGCTATCAGAGTGAGTTGGCAATGTCTGACAGAGTTATAAGCAACTGAAAACAGAGTCATATAATGGGAAGTGTCAGACTACCTTAATAGATGTGGCTGAAACTGTACCTATAAATGTGACACATACATATTATATATAATCATAAGCCATATTTCTCCATTTGTTTTGTGGACCATAGCAGAGAGCAGTTTACATTCTTAGGGTACTACTCTGCAGCTGGGAGCGTGGTTCCCAGCTCAGGTAGACAGACACGCACTAGCTCTGCTCGAATTAGCAGTGTAGTCAGGGGTACCCGAATACCTATCCAGAGGGTCTAGGTGGGTTTGTACTCAGCCAGTTAGAGCTGCCCCCGCCCCTCGTTCTCCCTGACTACATTGCTATTTTTAACATGCTAGCTTGAGCAGTGCTAGTGCATCTCTCTACCTGAGATGAGAAGCACTCTCCCAGCTGCAGTGTAGGTAGTCCCGTATATGGACACAGCTAGTGCCCCTTTGTTTTTAATCCTAACCACCATTGCTACTTCCAAGGCAACGAGGCAACTACTCTGCATATTGAAGAGTATTCTCAGCATCAAGAACTGACTGGGATACAGTACTGGAGACTGAGTAACCCACTCACTGCTTGTGTCTTATCAAAGCAATTTCTATAGTTGTCATTTTATGTGCTATTAAACTGAACAATGCTGCTCTCCAATAAAATCATTTCGAATAACAGCTCATTAAAAGGACTCTTTAATATATGGCATGCTAATTTAAGTCAATGTAGGTGCAGAGCTTGCATAGCAGAATTGACTATAATGTTTGGAAAGTAGGTAAAATGAAAAAAGGATATTTTATCATTAACAACCTATTAGCAAACCTAATGAAATCCTTAATGGCCGGAATACATTGCAGAGGAACTCACAGTTGCTTTACCTACTTTATTTCCCGTCCCCTGCTTCTCTTACATGTTACATTTAGTTTCATGTACAGGAATTGAAAAGAGTAAAATACCCAAGGAAACATCAGTAGGAAAATTATGGCCAAGAACTGAGAAAAAAAGAGATTGCCCATGGTTCTTATTGGTCTAGGGTCCCTATTCCTGAGCATGGGAAATACTGGGCATAGGACCATGTAGTACCTTCAGTCTCTAGGGATATATCTCCACAGCAAAAATAAAACCTCTGGCAACGAGTCTCAGAGCATGGGTCAACTGGCTTGAACTTGCTGGGTTTGTGCTGTGGGACTAAAAATAACTGTGTTGATGTTCAGGCTTGGGCGAGAGCCCAGGCTCTGAGACCCTGCCCACCCCCACCCCACCCCACCCCACCCCACCCCAGTTTCAGAGCCACAGCTGCAGCCTGGGTCCAAATGTCTACACTGCTGTTTCTAACCCTGCAGCATGAGCCAGAGTCAGTTGACCCAGGCTCTGAGATTTGCTGCTGCTGGCCCCCTTTTCCCCGCCACTGTGTTATGTCAAGTATTAAGTGTTAATGAGCTCTGTGTTTATTATTCTCAGTAGATAGGCCAGGAAGTGAATGGACCCCCTATTCTTGAAGTGGTTTCAGAAGGTTAATCTTGAGATGCATTTTGGGTGCAGGGAGTTCAGGGGGAGAGCATGAAGGCAGGTTGCACTGCTGCCCTCGCTGTGCCGATTCTATAGCTTAAATAAAGGAATTCACTCTCCAGCACTGTCAATCTGGCCCCTGTTATCAGCATTAAATATACTTGCAACAAATTCAGTTAAGAAAAGAATATGACGGTGAGAACACCAGATAAAAATCTTTTGTCTCCCTGCCCTCTGGATATCAGTTATTGGCAGGAGAAAATGTAGGAATAGCAATAACTCTAGCCCAGACTCATCTCCCAGGCCACAAGTACTCTTACTTTTCAGGCCATAAAACATTCTCTTTAGCTCTGAACTGAGGTCCAGTGCTGGCAGGAGGGGATTCACTGACCCGCCATGTCCTGTTCATTAGAAGATAACTCTTTCAAAAGATTCTCTTTGTGTAACACTTGGTGCAATTAACTTCTGTCTTGTACCCGAAAATGTCTGAAACTCTCTGATAAGATTGAAAGTTACATCCATCCCAGCTCCACTTTGAATTCACCTATAGTAGCAATTGTTCCTGGGAAACTCAGGCAGCCAGCAAGCCTTAGGAAAAAAAGAGCCCCTGGCTTGCTGTGTAATCATGTTTCAATCAGCTTTATAGAATCGTGAAATTGATTGTCCCCCTGACGTTCTGTACACTTTGGAGTAGATACAGTGCTAGACTGGTTAATTCCCTATTTGGCTCCAAGCACACACAATAAAAGAGATTTCTGCTTTCCCTCCCACTGTCAAGAACCAAGGAGGAAGGGAGCTCAAATCGCCTTGAAATCACAATTTGGGAGCCTAGCAGCATCAACCAGCTGTATGCTGTTTTCCTAATCATCCAGCGAAAGTCAGAGTGATTGAGAAGAGGATGCCCAGTCTGCTAGCTGTGCACTGGGGAGTGTAGATGAATGACAAAACCACTGGAGATGATGACCAGCTAATCAAGAGCCATAGAAAATTGTAAGGTCTGACAAGAGGGAGAGACAGCCCAAATGTCTTGGTGGTAGTGACCTGTCCTTTGGAACCATCTAAGTTTGAGTCCCATGTTTTTTCTCCTAAGCTGGAAACAGCTGGCAGTGCTTTGGAAACATACACTATGCAAGCAGCCAACTAACATCACTAGACAGGCACTGCGGTGGAACCCCCAAGGCAAGCGGAAAAGAGGCCATCCAAGAAACACCTGGTGACGCGACCTTCAGGCTGATAGCAAAAAAATGGGCTATACCTGGAACCAGCTAGAGCGAATGGCCCAGGATAGAGGACTCTGGAGATCTGTGGTTGGCGGCCCATACCCCGATTGGGGTGACGGGCATGAGTGAGTGAGTGAGACGGAGGGATATTGCTCAACAGGGACATCTGAAGAGGAGCTTATCTTGTCTGCTTGAAACTGCCTCACTTCCCTTAATTTTCTAAGTAGTTTAGCCTTCCAGCAAACCAAAAACTCCACCCCATGTGAGAGAAACAAAAGTCCAAAGTAAACTTGCCAACAATAATTCCAACAGCTGTTTGTTTTCTCTGTCTGCTCATGTCTTGTATCGAACTCATCCACCCACTGCATCTGAATGCTTCTGTTCTGGGTCACAGTTTAGTCTGAAGCCTTTCTCCTTTGCTACAACTTCCATCCACCTTTCTACTGTCTCTAAGGACCACAACCTTCTTTCAAGGGTTAGTTCTTGTCTCTTTTCCAGAGTCTGACATCAGTGCCCCTCAATGGTCCCCTAAAGCCATTGGTGAGTTCAATCATCCCCTCTTTCATGAGTTATAGCCCAGGGACCCTAAACATGATGACTGTTCCAACCACTGATGATCCTTGCTTCACATCCTCTAGGATATTTTCTGCATTCTTCCTTCTCTCTGAAAAGGTCCAGGAAACTCTCCTCTTAGCCGCCACTCAGGTCCCTCTTTCAGGTTTTCTCAACAGGGAAAATCACCACAGTTCCTGCCATCTGTCTGGTCAATGCAGATTAATGGGCTCAAGGTTTGACCTTCCTTTGTCCAAGCTGTTTAAGTTTATTTACCTAGATGATATTCTGAATCTGACGTCCATTTTAGGAGAATCTGCTCACTGTGCCCTAACTAAGCAAATAGTGTTGCTTCCTACATCCAAGATGATCATTTTCCTTGATAATATAAACACCAGATATATGTTTTCTTTGTACCACTTCACTTTGCTCTTTCCCACTCTCCATGGACAGTAAACCAGATTTCCAGCTAAATAAAACTTCTGGCTACTGCAACAGAGGCAAGAGGCAAGTCCCATCATCCAGCTAATGTGCAATGTTCTATCAGGCTTGGCTTGGTCAGGAATAATGAGACATAGCCCTGGGCTATAAATCACACTGACTTGGGAACTGTGGGAACTCATTCCGCTTCGCCTGAGGCAAAGGTCTGCTCTGCTGTCAGCAAGTTTCTTAGACTCCTGGCCTCCTTGTGATGGTAATCAAGCACCAAGAAAGCTGCTCATGAAAGAGTTTTGAGGAAGTCCCCGGTTGCCTGCTACTAGTTTAACTTCTATAATCCCAGCAGCAACACGCTCGCAGCAGCAGGGAAGGTGAATCTATTCTTAGCTGCTTTATTGAGAGATTTATACCAAGAAAGGAAGGCATTATAGACCTTTGCAAAAGCCTGCCTAGACTAAGAGAAATCCCCTACAGGTAGAGTGGGTTGCTAATAGTCTTCAAATGAAGAAGTTGTATTGATGAGCTGCAGTCTCTCCTTGTAAATGGATAGCTCAGTGTTTGCTTTGGTTACTCTGTGTTCTTTGGTGGAATAGGAGGGATAATGGGATAACGATGTAAAGACATTTGAAACGTCTAATGGGGAAGCATGGTATTGATACTTTCATAAAATATAGAGTCTGAGATAAAAGGAATCCTCGGAGAAGTCTCATTCCCTAAGAAGCAGCAGAGAGAGATGCAATTATCCCCACTACTCTTCTATGTCATGCACATTTGTGTATTAGAAGCTCTGCTCCACACTGAAGGGACCTCTGCAGGTCTCCAAGACCAGACTGTTTGCTGAGGCTTAATCTGCAATTCTATCATAACCAAGTATCTGTGACTGCATTCTTTGATAACATACTCGGTGTACCTGGTCCTTTGCCTGTGATAGGCCATTTGCCTGTGTGAGAAGGACAAAAGTATTTTTCATTTTAATGGGTGATTCTGAACTGTACGGGAGTCAAACATATATCTGTAGTTGCATGTGTCTCAGTCCCTGGATAACCATCCTTTTCCCCTCACCTTGGGGAATTTTGCATTTCAGCCAATGTAATAGATGGCTGCTTCCCCCCCTCCATCCTCTGAATGTACTGCTTATAAATATTTCTGCTTATAAAATGTACTGCTTATAAATATTGCTAACAGCTAAACACACTGCAATCTGCTACAGCCCATTCTGCCTCTGCTGCCCCTCAAAGAGCTGTCATTTTGTTGCGGAAGGTAACAGCTGATGTAGCAGAGCTCTTCTCTAAGGTGGCAATTGTTTTCTCCACCCCTTGCCACCAAAGCAGGCATGCCCCCGGATTAATGTGTAGATGAAGACATGTTGCCTTCTGTTCAATAGCATTTCCTCTCCACACTCAAGTCCCCGGAGTGCACTGTGCTTTTACTGTGTGAGATTCCATTAATATGTAATAACAGTCTTTTGCTTTGAAATGGAGCTTAACATTGCTGCTGAGAAGACTTAACATTAACAAACCAATTACATTCTCCTAGTAGAGAGGGAAAGAGAAGACCCATGAGATGACCAGCTAACCCCAAAAGATTTGGAGGGTCAGTTGGATTCAGATTTTTATGCAAACATCTTGAATCTCTGTGGATTTTAAATTATACTCAAAATTATGCTCTTTCTGAGATTTCTGGGGCTGTCTGGCTCCATTCAGATTAGATGTACTGTAGGAACACTGTTTGCCATGGTATTTTTGTTACATCCTGTTTTTGAGCTAACAGGAAATATACGGGGCATTGGCAAAAACTGCCATTCACCCAAATGTTTTCAGTAACATTGCAGAGGGGAAGGATGATCTAGTAGTTAGAGTGCTAACCTGGAATTTGGGTTCCATTCCATGCTCTGCCGCAAATGTCCGGTGTGACCTTGGGCAACTCCTTTAATCTTTCTGTGTTTCACTTCCCTATCTGTAAAATGGGGCTAAAAGCATTTTTCTGCCTCACAGGGATGCTGTGAGGATAAATTCATTAAAGACTGTGAAGCACTCAGATACTGTGGTAATAGAGCTATATAGGTACCCAAGAGAGACTTGGGCATAGGTTTTGGTTAGCTTTTAATTTAAATGAGAAACCTGTTTTCCTCACTTAACACCTTCATTACTAATTTCCTACTGTGACCGTTGTACAGAGTTTATCCCTTTCAAGCATTAACACTCCATTACAGAAACAAGGTGGGTGAGGTAATATTTTTTATTGGACCAACTTCTGCTGGTGACAGAACTTATACAGAGCTGCTCTTTAGGTGTGGGAAATGTACTCAGAATGAGAAAGAGGAGGTGGTCTGGGATATGCACATTAACCCACTTAAAACCACTTTCAGTACACAAGGACATGTCACCAGCGAAGTAGATCACATCATGGAGTGAGCCACCCAAATACCCCAAGAGAACCTGCTTCAATACAGAAATACCCCCCCATAACTGTGCACCCCTAGTTGTCACTATCACCCCACACTTGAAACCCATACTCAATGGGGACCACATACTGAAAAAAATAAACTTTCCTGAACCCCCTCTTCTGGCCTTCAAACAACCCCCCAATTTCTTCCTCCGAAACAAAGTCCCCCACAGACCAGGACGCACCAACTCAAAGTAACATCAGAGTGTGCCAGAACAATATGTGCAAAACCTGTAGACATAACTCTGCTGCTACAAACACCCCACCCGCAACAAAACACATTTCAAGATCCATGGATTCTACGCATGCCTATCACAGCATATGGTGTACCACACCAGAACACTAAATACCCCAATAACAACTATGTGGGTGAAACTCACACAGAAAAATGATAAAAGATGACATCACCTTATCCCCTGTGGGTGAACACTTTTCACAAAGTGAGCATATCTGCCCTTTCTGTCCTCGTCCTCAAGAAAACCTGTACAACACCTTCAAAAGATGAGCCTAAGAGCTTAAATTCATAATTTTCCTTGACATTAAAAATTATAGACTGAATGAAGACATTGGATTTATGGCTTATTACAGCAATCTATAACCCACTAACCCACCCACCCCCAGCTTTTTTTATGTGCTCTTTCCCCCTATGACTGGTGAGGTGTTAACTGACCACTTCAAGTTGAATGATTCCTTGAAATATGTGTATGCTAAACAATCTGTTCCACCTTTAGCTGTGACACTCTGAGTGCATGCCCCAGACCTGAAGAAGAGCCCTATGTAAGCTCGAAAGTTTTTTTTTCTCTCCAACAGAATCTGGCCCAATAAAAGATTTTACCTTACCCATCTTCTCTTTCCAATATCCTGGCACCAGCAAGGCTACAACAACACTGCATTTAACCCTGCACTGGCACTTTTTAGTGCTGTACTAAATACAGGAAGAACAGGAGTACTTCTGGCACCTTAGAGACTAACACATTTATTTGAGCATAAGCTTTCGTGGGCTACAGCACACTTCATCAGATGCATAGAATGGAACATATAGTAAGAAATATATATATATATATATACATACAGAGAACATGAAAAGGTGGAAGTAGCCATACCAACTGTAGGAGGCTAATTAAGATGAGCTATTATCAGCAGGAGAAAAAAAAACTTTTGTAGTGATAATCAAGATGGCCCATTTTAGGCAGTTGACAAGAAGGTGAGAGGATACTTAACATGGGGAAATAGATTCAATATGTATAATGACCCAGCCACTCCCAGTCTCTATTCAAACCCAAGTTAATGTTATCTAGTTGGCATAATACTGGAGGCAGCATCTTCTCTCAAGCGCCAACTATAGTCAACAGCTGTCAGGTCATTGATCTGTGTTGATATTTGTAGCATAGTCAATAAATGATTGGGAGTGGGGGAAAAAAAGGATAGAAGCAAAACAGAAAAAGCAAAACAGGCTACAGAGACCTAAACTAAGCAGTAGAGATGAGTGAATTTTTTTTTTAATGAATAGTAAATTTGCCCAAAGATTGCATTTTTCAGGACACCAAAACTATTTGTGAATTCAGGTCAAAATTAACAAATAATTTTTGGGGTTTTTTTGGGGGGGAGGGGATATTTCAGAAATATCAGACTGGATTATTTAGAAATTGTTGAAATGAACCAATCTGGCATTTCATTTCAAATCAACTTTTTGTTTCAGAAATGCCATTTTGATGCAACAGCACCAAAGAATCAATTATTCACTCCACTCTACTAAGCAGTTTATTCTTGTAAGAGTGGAAAGAGAACTCTCTCTCCAGACTTCTCTGCTCCTTTTTAAAAAAATTTTGAGTAGCCAAAAAAATAATGATTTCATGGCAGATTGTTGTTTTATGCTTTGGCACTCAGACCCCATCCCCTCCTTTTTCCCCTTCTTCCACAGACAGAGTACTCTCTGTACCATACTCCTAATAATGTAATGAACATCATCATAATGGGAACATTTAGCTACATGTTATGTTAGCCTAATTACAGGTACTCAGTCTCTTATTTTGGGAAGCTTGAGGATATGACGACGCAGTGAATTAATGTAAAAAATCCTTTACCTTTAAAGCATTGGGTTGAAATTCTAATTTAGGTCATAATTGTCAATGATTTGGTTTCAGTCTAGTTCCATCATGGGCACTTTTCCACATCACACTAACCATTATGTAATCTGGTACACCTGGCTCAGGGCAGGCAATAGCACAGGAATGTAGCATGTCAGGATTGAGATCCATAGGCAGGGTTGTGGAACAAGGTGAAGAGTTGACTAGCTCCTACCTGCCCAATGTCTGACTTTGTTGCGTGCATTCTTTCTCTTACTTCCAAAAGCATAAGGGAACTCTCCAGACTTGGAAAGGAGGAGAAGAAAAAAACTTATTCTGACTGTGAGGGCTTGGTACAACTTGGCTTCAAAAAAAGAATTAGATAATTTTCTGGAGGAGATATCCATCAACGGTTATTAACCAAGGTGCTCAGGGCCACAACCCCATATTCTGGAGGTCCCTAAACTTCCAATTGCCACATGTTGGGACTGGATGACAGAGGATGGATCACTTGATAATTGCCCTGTTCTGTTCATTCCCTCTGCAGCATCTGGCACCAACCACTGTCGCAAGAATGGATACTGGTTTAGATGGACTATTTGTCTGACCCAGTATGGCCATTCTTATGTTCTTATATTTTTACTAATGAAAATGAGAGTGAAGCTTAAAATATCAGGTATCCAAATACTCCTTCAGGATATTAGTGTGGATATTATTTATCAAGCTTTATGTTCTCTTGACCTGAAACCTTGAAAAGCAAGTTAACAAGCTTTTGCTCTGTTGGCTGCTCTTCCTTTTGCTCTAAACTGCATATACTTCTGTCCTAGAAGTGAGTATTTGTTCCGCTTCATTCATATCCCACACTAAGGGAAGTTGGACTGATTTTGAATATGTGCCATAGCCAGAATGATGTTATAGGAAGCTGGGAATAAGATTCTAGTTGTGTGCGACTCCAGGGCAACTGTTTACACAAGGATATTATGGCAACCCAAATGTGTTGCAGCTGAAAGTCATTTGCAAGCAGATTGTGGTTGAGATCAGAAGAGAACTGACTCCACTTTCTGATTCTAACAGGCTCTGAAAACCTAGTTCTGCAAAGCACTGGGCATAGATGATAGATGGCTCCAGGTAGGCCACACTTGGCAGCACTGTGTGACTAAACCCATGTATAATGAATGGACATGAACTGAAAAGTCTGGTGTGACTGTGTAAAAATAGCACCTTCATAGAGAGCGGATCAACTCCCAAAGTAGAAGTGTCTCATCTACTTCCTGTACATATAAGGAGCAAAAACTTATCTTGTTAGCCCTGCAGAGTCAACACAAGTAGACTTCAGCTCATTTTCTCCTTGATATCTTGTGCTTCCTCAACTATTTGCTATGTATCAATCACTTCTGTCTGGGAAACTTAATTGAAAGCAATGGTACCTGCACAGGAACACTTGGGGCAGAATTTAGCCTGCAGAACAATTATTGATATGTGAGAAGAAAGATGCCCAGCTTGGAGGCAGGATGAGTTTGTAAGGCTGGCAGTTTGGAGGGAAAAACAAAACAAAACACAAACATTTAGCAGATAATCATCTAGTATAAATGGCATTGCTCCTCTGACTTCCACGGTGCTGTGTCCATTTACACCAACTGAGCATCTGGCCTCTCTTGTATTTATCAGCTGTAAAATGATATTATGGAAATTTCATATGGAAATTCTCAAGCCACTAAATATGGAACCACACAATGCCATTTTTTTTTTTTTACAATTGCTTATTAGAGTAGAGCCATGCTTCAATCAGCAGGAGGGAAAAGTGCTTTGAATTTGTTAAAAGTAGTGAGAATGAATAGAAAGTTGGTGCAGTAATTGAACTGCACAGCAGGTCTGTTTAGCCACGCCACTCCTCATGAGAAATGTCCTCCTGGTTGACATTTCCTTCTGGTTGCTTACATTATGCCCCTAGAGCTTTCAGTTTAAAATGTTGCAGCTACAATAAAACACAATGTTGGGGTGGGAGGAGCAATATAAATGTTTATTCCAATTCTGGTTGGTTTGTACAGTGAATTGTATCCTTCATCAAGACCAAGGGAATATATTTTCTTCCTGCCATTTGATCCGTGGGATTATCATCTACTAACAGAAATTTGGGATTTTGTTCTCTATTCTGGAGCCCTGTTGCCCGGTATTATTAAGTTGACCTCCTCTGCCCACACCCAACATTTCAGTTCTTCGTTATATTTTACATCTTCTCTAGCCCTATTGATCACAGTTTCCTTGCAAATTGGGTTTTATGTGCGGTAATCTGTTGTATTATTTTGCCATTTGTGAGATTCTTAATCTCTGGCATTTCAGGCTATTTTCCTAATCTTCTCAGAGCAGATGTATTATAGGTTTATTTAGTTAATTATAAATTATATTAGGCCATGCATTCTGATATGGTATCCATAAAAGGAATTTCTTTAAAAAAAAAAATACAGCAATTTTTTAAAAAAGTGGCCTCACATTTGTGCTTGGTTGCTCTTCTAGCATTAACAGTAGTGCACACAGATGATAGATGATGTATACATGCAAGCCTCTTGAATCTTTTTTTTTTTTTTAGTAGAAGACAGAATTTTATGAACCACATGAATGTTCAAAATGTGTGTGGGCAACGAAGTCCAGTTTGAGGCTCCTTTTAAAAGTTTGGCCCATGGAGAGTAATAATTTATTTGGAGATGCTTGTCTCATGTTACATGAGAAGCAATTGGTGTCTGAATGCTAATAGGAATCAGGTCTCAGATGTAATTATGCTGGATGAGGATAGCTAAGAAATACCTCATTGTCATTCACATTATCATTATTACTTAGTTGCTCATTCTGTTTGGGTCAAATCTGCTGATAAGCCAAAATAGGTGTCTATTGAAGATCTCCCGGTGATAAATAATTTAAGAAATCGTATAAATTGAAAGGCTAAGGGAATGCCAACTTCTACAATTGGTTGGTCAACAGAACAATAGAGCCAGATTTGACTTAATGAGAGTAGGAACAAACTGTGAAGCTCCTCTCTTGGAATGGCTGAATGCCGGAGCAGGATAGAGGCAGTGTTCTTGTTCTCCATAGCTAGGGTTGGCTTGCATTACTTGTACAGGAGGTGACTCTTAGTAGTTGCAGCCTGCTGCCATGTTCCAAAGACTACAGCTGTAGTGGACACAGCACTGAAAGGAAGACAGGGAATTTTAGGCTAGAAAATGTTGGCGTCCCAGAATGATGGGTGGTATATGAGTTCCCTAAAACCTTTCTGAAGGTAATCTGTCTCTGGGGTAGTGAGAATTGTCTAGTTCTATTGCCTAGGCCCATGTGTAGTAGTCAGTGAGAGAACACCCAGCCTGAAAGAGCTACAACAATAAAGAAAAGGCTCTTATCAACCCATGCCTATGTAAGCGGGGGAATGGTCCCGCTATTGTGGGGAACTTTCCTGGCTTCTGCACTACCTCGGTGAAATGGGCTAGTGGAAGGATCTGAGTCTTCGCTCACACTTCCTTTACCCAGAGGCCTCCCTGCCCTCGAGGACTCCCCTTCCACACTCCTGTCTGGCAGAGTCCTTGTAGCCCAAACAAGGCTGGGCCCAGGATTCCGGGGGGCTCGACCCCCAACCTTGCTGTGGTCACCTAGGACAGGGGCTAGAGTGTCCCCACTCCGGGTTACTCTCTCTCTGCACTGGGCACTTCCCTGACCTACTGATAATTACATATGATTTAAAACAAATACAATATATTTAATCAGCAATTAGTTTAAAAAGGAATAAGGAAAAATGGGAAAGGTTAAAGGAAAACACATCACCCTGCTTTGTGGCAGGGAACATCACAAACAGTGTCTCTGGAACATCAGGGCAGTTCACAGTCTGTTCCTTGTAGGTCCCAGGCTTCCTTCTCAGGCCCTGGCTGTGCTGCAGGGATGCTGTGGGTTGGACACTTGCTCTGGCGGTGGCCACACACTCTCAGGTTCTAGGTGGCAGGACCCTGTCAGGGTTACGATCCCCCTCCAAGTCTGGCCTGCAGAGCCTCTTGGCTGAGGCGTCTCCCTGTGCTGGGCCCACTGCCCAGGGTCCCTCTCACTCTCTCTAGCTGCTCACTGCACCCAGTCCACCACTTTGTCTCAGCCCCAGCTCCACTCTGCCTCAGCACTGCTGCTGCTGCTCTGCCTCCAGCTCCCCGGGCTGCTTCTCTGACCCCTCTACAGCTCTCCTCCCAGGACAGGCCTGCTCTGCAGGTTGCTTCTGTAACTCTGCTCCTAGCACTGACCTGCTTCGTGAGCTGCTTTTCTGGCCCCTCTGGCTCTGGTTGCTGCAGCTCTCCTCCTGGGACAGGTCTGCTCTCTCTGGGCTGTGCTCTGGCTTTGGGGCTGCAGCTCTGTTCCCAGCACAGGGCTGTTTTTCTGGCCCCTCTGGATCTGGCACAGCTCTGTTCCCAAGCTCAGCTTGGGCCCCTGCTCTGCCCTTACCTCGGCCCCACTCTGGCTGACCCAGGCAATTCCAGCTCACAGGGAGGACGGGACCCAACCTGGCCTCCTTTCTCCTTGATTAGCCTGCCCGCTCTGTCAATCAGGCTGACCTGGAGCATTGGCCTCTGCCCACTGTTCCTGGGGACTATCAGTCTCAGGGTCCTGATTTCTCATTGGCCCTTCCCCTTTCTTTTAGTACTGGCTAAACAAAACACCCCCACTGAATGTTAGTAACTTACACCTATATCAATTATTGGTAGTGTTTTATATGGGGAAATACCAGCACCTTTTAGGGCTCAGATGCATACCAGAAGCCTTTCAGTGACAGCCATGACACTTGAGTCATTCCACTAACCAGTGCTAAGAATTCTGAGACAAGGGCCCACTGACTAGTTCATGGAACTTCCCATTAGGCTCAGGGGCAGCTGACCAGGAAATTTCTATGACTAGGGTGACCAGATGTCCCGATTTTATAGGGACAGTCCTGATATTTGGGGCTTTTTTTATATATGGGCTCCTAGTACCCCCCACCCCCGTCCCGAATTTCACACTTGCTATCTGGTCACCCACTGAATCCCCAAATGTGCTTGCTTTCATTGCTCAGGAAGTGTGCAATAGCTGAGAAGTAGGGTCAGGTTTTGCCACTAATTTTAAAATACTAGAGGAGAATGACACTTCTTGGGTTATGTTTACATTATAAGTGAGCAGCGTGATTCCCGTGCTCATGTGCGTATCCTCACGCTAGGTCTCCTCAAGCTAGAGTGAGTACAAATCGCAGTGTGGCTGCTGTAGCATGGGTAGTGGCAATGGAGGCACGGCTGAGTTGTGCCAAGTACAAATGAGCTAGTGTGAATATGTGCATATGAGCAGGGGAATCACACCCCATCTCATAATGTAGACATAGCCAGAGTGAGTAACAGTTCAATTGCCTGCAAGTGAGGTCCTGTGACTCTGTTTAGATTATTGTGCTGGTCAGTAATCATATAAAGAAACTATTGCAGGGCAATAACGCTAAATTATTTAAAGTCAATCAGCTGGATTGCATCTGACAGCATAAGGGTGTATGTATATATAAAAAATATATCAAAGCTCATTTCAACTGCTGTGTCTTTAGGCAATGTCTTCCATGCAACTCATGGGGTTTTTTTTCAATAAATTACCCTTAATTTGAATCAATAAAATTCTGCCTTTTCCATTACAGTGTGATTACTCTTTTCAGTTCCTCTGTGAATTTATAAATCTGTTTCGCTTTCAAGCCTCCAAATTATTTTAATAGGAGATAAGGAGAAGCTGTACAAACCAAGTTCCCCGCATGACTTTTCAGCACATGCATCCGTGAGCAAGCGATTTATTATTACCATCTGGCCACCCCTGAATGGTTTGCTATGGACCAATAGCAATTTGGCATGTGAAGATCAACCTTTGGGGCCATTGTCATGCATGGTGTGATACCATGGAAAAGGAAATTTGCACTGGGTGATAAAGCTTGCTAATGTTCAGGAGGTTATTGTGCTTTTGCATGCATGGGATTCCCAAACTGTATTGGGCCCCATGTGCCTGTGATTCACACCCTCCCCAAAAGGGCTCAGAATTTATAAACAAAATGGGGTATTTCTGCACGGTGCTCCAAGGGCTTGTTGATCAGCAGGATACAGATTTACAGACATAAATGCAGAGTGTTCTGAGCGGGTCCATGATGCTAGGGTATTTCAGAACTCAGTTCTATTTAATTTAGTGGAAAATGGACTGTGTGCCCACTAGCACTATGGACAACAATGGTGCGGACATTGCTTCAGTTATCCTGGGATACCCATCTTACTCTCTGCTTCTCTAGCTAAAGAAGCCATTCACAGCCATTCGACAGAAGAAAGGAATCATTTAACTACCTTGTAGTGGTTGCAGAGTGACAGTGGAGTGTGTGTGTGGCCATTCAAAAGGAAGGTGGAGCTGTTTGTGAAATAGGTTGGAAGCAGCAGGAAGAAAACCCTGAACATTATAGCAACATGTTGTGTTCGGCACAGTATTTGTGAGAGTTAGGGGATAAAACCTTTGTGATGGGCGGGACGCTGAGTCATTTAAGCAGGCAGCAAGGCATCCAATACAAAATACAAATAACCAGGGCAAAATTGTTAGAGATGCCTGTGACAGTGGCAGACCAAGTGCCAGCTCATTGATAGGTCCCCGTGCCTCAAAGGAGCCTGGACAAATACATAGCTGGAATCAGTCTGGCTCACTTGTGTTAGTATTGTTAAAATAGGTAATTGAATTATAAGAATTCAAATGGGTTTAGTGTTTAGATTTTGTTAAATGCTTGTCAGTTACTGAATGCATTAATCTCACTTACAATATCTGCATCCCATATTGTAAGGTAATATCTGAGCGGTTGTATTGTAAGCCTCTCTGAGGCTATGGCTACATTAGCGCTTCAAAGCGCTGCCGCGGCAGCGCTCCCGTGGCAGCGCTTTGAAGCGCTAAGTGTAGTCAAAGCCCCAGCACTGGGAGAGAGCTCTCCCAGCGCTGTCCGTACTCCACCTCCCTGTGGGGAATAACGGACAGCGCTGGGAGCACGGCTCCCAGCGCTGGGGCTTTGACTACACTGGCGCTTTGTAGCGCCGCAATTTGCAGCGCTGCAGAGGGTGTTTTTTCACACCCTGCTGCAGCGCTGCAAATTTGCAAGTGTAGCCATACCCTGAGAGAGTAAATCACCAGATAGAAAAGAGACATTAACTCCTGTGAGGTTTTTGTCTCCAACAAAATGTGTTATGTCCCGCCCAACAGGAAAAGGTCCATCAATACCAAATGGACTATTGTGGAATGATAAAGCGGACAAAAGATGTTTGTTGTCTCCCCGTGAAGATAAGTCATGCAAATGGATTCTTCCCAACCACTGAGTTTACAGCTGAGAGCACAAGGGAGGAGGGGGATAAAATCCCCTAACAAGAAGGAACTGTGTCTCTGTGCGGCTTGGACTCCGGGGGGCAAGTTTCCCAGCAAGAGGTCCCCAGCTGCTTAGCCTCAGTCAACCCTAAAGGACATATAAAGCTTGCTTATTAGAGAAGCCTTGATCGCCTTTTGAAACTTCAGGTTGTAACTTGTTTGGGTATCTATGTTTTCTTGATGACAGGTTTCAGAGTAGCAGCCGTGTTAGTCTGTATCCGCAAAAAAACCAGGAGTACTTGTGGCACCTTAAAGACTAACAAATTTATTTTAGCATGAGCTTTCGTGAGCTAAAGCTCACTTCTTCGGATGCATAGAATGGAACACACAGACAGGAGATATTTATACATACAGAGAACATGAAAAGGTGGAGCTCATCTCAATTGATTAGACTCTGCCTGTTGGTATGCATACTTCCACCTTTTCATGTTCTCTGTATGTATAAATATCTCCTGTCTGTGTGTTCCATTCTATGCATCCGAAGAAGTGAGCTTTAGCTCACGAAAGCTCATGCTAAAATAAATTTGTTAGTCTTTAAGGTGCCACAAGTACTCCTGTTTTTTTTTATGTTTTCTTGTTTAATCTTGTAAATAACTCATTTCCTTTTCCTGTTTAATACGTCATTGTATAGTTTATTATGGTATTAGCTATAAACATTGCCTTTGGTGTGAGATCTAAGGTGCAGTTGACCTAGAGTAAGTGACTGGTCCTTTGGGACTGGGAGCAACCTGACTATTGATGTGATTCTTGATGTAAGAGACCATCTATCACAAAGGTCTGCTCACCTGGGTGGCAAGATAGATCAGAGTACCCAAGGGGACTCTCTGTGACTTCATGTTTAGGCTGTTGTAGTTAATGAGGAGTTTACATTTGATAATTGGTTGGTGAAATCCAAGTCTAGAACTCAGCCAATTTGAAGGTTTTGCCCTGTTTCCTGACAGTCTGCCCAGAGGTTGGTACTCACACTCTTGAGTCACTACAGGCAGCTTTACAATGCCTATTGCTCTAATTTTGAGTCTCAGGCATGAAATTGTGCAGCTGTACATCCAGCTGCTAGCCTGTGGATGGGGGGTGGGGGGAATTATTTTTGCATTTGGGTGGTGTTTGTGGGCAGTAGAAGTGGAATGTTATGGCAATCCCCATGGCACTGTGTGTCTTTGCCTTCATGTGTTTGTAAAACCTCATCAGTTAGTGCAAACACAATTATTTTCTGTGTAAAGTGCGCCGTTGACGCCTCATGAATGATGTTTTAAAAGTTTTTGTTATTAAATAACCTATAGTGTAACAAACAGAAGTGAACGTTCAACTAAAATGAAACAGTGGCTTTTCATTATGACACAGCATATTTTAAAAATCAATCTGTTCTCTAACTACAAAGAACTTTTTCATTGAACCAGCAGAGAAGTGCACCAGTGCAGCTCAGGGCACAACGCAAGGAGTTGGGGGGCTTAAAGGCACAGGTGAGTGTACTTCTGTCCCTTCTGGTTTGTGGGTCTTCTGTTGTGGAGTGCTAAAGCTTGACGTTACCAGAGACAATGGAGAGCTCAAAAGAGCTGCAGTTCTCGGTGCTCTGAGATGGGGTCTGGGAGGGGTGCTTCATTCCCTGCTTCCCTAGTCAGTAACATGCTGTTCAATGGGGCATTTTGGTTTTGTATTTCCTCTATAAGTTGTCTCTGCATCTCCCTGTCTCTTTGCATATTGAGACACAGGCTGATTTCCCAACCAAAGTAGCTGCTGTGTTGGAAAGGTGTACATGGCAGGGGGGCAGACAGACAGGGTGGGTGTCATATTCCAGGTGCAATTCAGACCAGTGAGGGGTTGTATCATGCCTGCTCTGTAACCTTGGGTGCCTCACAATGCTTTGCTGTTGTAGCTCACAACCTGGACTGCTCACAACCAGCCCACCAACATGCGGGTGACACCTTGAGTATCTGTGTGCTAGACAGCTCTGGTTGAGCAGCTCTGACTCTGGCAGACTGTCTGCAGCCCCATTCTGGCTTCCACCAGCCTGGGTTACTATTTGTAGGGTGACCCTAACATGCTCCCAGTCCAAAATTTTCGTGTGCTCTGCAATGTCCAGCCCTCTCCTGGACAGTTCCAAGAAATAATATTGTTTGTTTGTTCCTCTACAAGATGCAAAAACGCATCACAGCTTATTAACTTAATGGTGGGTAAATACACCCTTCCCTTTAAATACAGCACTGAGTTGGTTTATGGTAAAAAGTAAAAATAAAAAAATTATCAACAAAAATATACGTAGTCAGTTCAAGTGTAAGGAATGAAGATAGAAAGAATCATAAGTAAAATAAAATAAAATATATGTTTCTGAAAGTTGTCTAAAACTTAATCTAGCAAGTTTTGGTTCAAGACTTTTGTTCAAGTTAGCCTTACTCACCCATTGTCTTGTAGCAACATAGTGACTGACCCTTTCCTCAGTCAGGATCTCTCCCCGGGGCACAAAGGTGCTGGTGCCTTTGTCTTTGTAAGTGCAAGAGATCTTTGCGTAAGCAGGCTTCTCACCTGTAATCAGTTCCAGAGACTTCAATATCTGCACACACCCCCCTTGGTTGAAGGACCCATCTTTCTCAGCTTCCGAGATGTCTGGCTTCTTGTCTGTCTAGCGATAGATGCCAAAGATGGCTTCTGTTCTTGCTTATATCTCCCAAAGTTCAGTGACCTTGCTTCAGGAGGCAGGAAGCCCTCCTCAGCTGGCTGTGCCCACCAGGAAGCTAAGTTAATGCTGTTCTTCCCTTCCTGTGGACTTCCCATCCCCCCTGTATGTAAATTGGGCTTCCGTTGTTTTGATTCTGCCATGCTTAATTTACATAGGAGACAGGAAAATAGCTGACCCCCTCCTGTCGGGTTGGAATTGTTCCTTCCTTTGTTCGCTCATGCACTTTAAAACACAATATCAACGAGTATTCATAATTCCTCCTATAGCATTAATACAGACATTTCACAGTGAAATTAATCACCAGTGTGTCATTTAGCTTTCAGAAACGACCTGACTCTATACACTTTTATAATACAGTGATATTATATACAAGCAGTTGATTCAGTTTCTTATCACTTGAGGTTCAGCCTCCCTGTCTTTATAGACGAGTAAACCTTTGAAATGCATTCTTCTGAAAAGTAAAACCCAGCCCAAGTTTCTCTCTCCTGCTGGGTGTTGATATCATGCTGTTTTCTCCCCCAGTTGATGGGTCTGTTTACTGCTTATATATAAATTGAGGCAAATACACATTCCTTTGTTTAGGATAGGCCCGTTTAGCAAGTCCCCCTGACACACCTGGTTTACACACCCTTTAGTTACACATCCAGTGTATATTCACAACTCTTAATACCCATCGTGTACATACATCACACAAGAATGCTAATGGTCAGTGAGTTATTAGTTTTCAAATAATACCTCTCAAAGCATATTTTGTACAAAGATTACTACAATAGTGTGTAGAGTGTGAATACAGGCTTGCTTAGTGTCACAGTGGGTCAATGGATGGAGGCAGGGACCCCAGCCTCGGAAAGGCTTCTAGCTTACATCTGCACACAATGGCTGCAGCCATGGGGCACCTGGAACAGAAGCTAGCACGGCAGCATAACATAATAATAACACAATGCATGTTAAACGGTAAACTATTTTTAAAAGTACTTACCAAGGTTCCCTCCATAGGATCAGCCTCAGATCCAGTCTGTGTTTTTGCTGAGGATTTGGGGTTGGTTGCTGTGGGGCAGTAAATAGGCTTGCCTTCTACCTGGCTGACTTCAGAATCCTGAGTCCTGAATAGATCCTGGCTTCCTGGAGAGATGTCTTCATTGGCCTTCTTGCACTCATCCCCAATGAATCTTGCTGGTCATCTTTGGAGGATAGAGGGGAGAAGGCGTCCAGCCAACTCCACAAATGTCTTGGACTGGGTGGTTGTGTAGTTATGTAAAATCCTGTCCAGTTCTTCAAAAAAGGAACAGGTGACATGTGCCCTGCTGGATTTCTTTCCTGTTATCCCTCATTTTAATGTAGGTACTCCTGAGCTGTTTGCTCTTTATCCAGCACTGTGCAGCATCCCAGTCATAGCCCTTCACATACATCCTCCTAGCTATGTCTACAAAAAGATCTTTATTAAGGGGGCTGGTCACAAGAGTGTCCTACACAGATGCTTCTCCTCAGGTGGCAATGAGCGCTCGGGTCTTGATGTGGCTCCAAGTGGCTGCTCGAAGAATGTTGTAGGACTTCTGGGACATTATCACAGGTGTGGTGATAAACTGGAATCCAGGAGTGAATGGACAAAATCTGGGTGTGCACCAGTTTATAAACTGGGGAGGGGACATCTGGTCAACTTGTTGCGAGAGCAGAGAAGGGCACAGAGGCAAACAAGACTGGTAACCCACAAAGCAGTATGATAGCTACTGGAAGACCACCAGTGCAGTGCTCAGGAGCATTGCATGCACACAGACAATAGACCAGATTAATTTGCTTTGCCGTAAAGTTAATTTGCTTTGAAACAGGACTCCAGAGTTTGCGATAAATGTAGAGTCAGTGAGCTACAATGAATTGTGTGGTGTGTATGCAAGCATTTTCAAAGTGGATTAACTCAAAAGCTGTGGCTTAGTCCCCCCAACCTCGGGTACACAAGCTCTCAGTAGAATCCAAAAATGTCTACCATTTATTAGCTGTTGAATGATCAATGTGAATGGAGTCATTCACATCACAAAAGCTGGGGCTAATTGGAAACTTCTGAGCAGAGAGCGACTGGGTCTTGAAGACTGAACTACCTTATTTCCAGTAGAAGTTGGTCTCTTCAGGTTGTAGCTGATGCACATTGTTGGGGCAGAGTGAGGGAATTTTTGTACTATTTCTGCCTTAATTCTATCAGAAATGTGGATAAATAAGAGGACTCTACTCTAAAGGCCAGTGTATTTCAATAGGACAAAAAGCATGACACCATCCCAGAGTAGATTCCAGGTTTGAACACAATCATTATTTGAACTGTGAGAAATTTTAGTTTCCAAGGGTACCTGTGTATCTTATTTATTTAAGGTCAAATTTGTATCCCCTGAGTTTCACATTGAATGAAACCAAAAATTTAAAGCAAAACTAAAATGAAACTCTCATTCTTTGACCTAGTTTAGGGTTGAGCCTCCATATGCTTTCAGGTTTAAGCTATAATCAAGGCAGGTTTGCTGAAGAATCAGCTTATGCTGACTGAAAGTTTTCTAAAATCTTAGAGAACTTTGCAGTGAAGCCACTATCGCTCAAGTTCTGGGTCTGAAGGTGACATTGCACAGATTTTAGGCCTGATGAGAGTAGGTCCTTGACATTGAGGACATAAGAACAGCAGTACTGGATCAGACCAATGGTCCATCAAGCCCAATAGCCTGTCTTCTCATAGTGGCCAATGTCAGGGGCTTTGGAGAGAATGAACATGACAGGCAATCATTGAGTGATCATTCCCCCGTCGTCCACTCCCAGCTTCTGGCAATCAGAGGGTAAGGACACCCTGTGCCCTGATCATATTGGATAATAGCCATTGTCATAGGACCTTTGTCATTACTCCCAGAAGCACCCTCCATTGGACCATGGCAGCCATCCTGCACCAGCGTGGGGTAGTTTAGAATTGGGATCAAGCTTTTGGAAGATGTGCTTTTGTATGGTGGGGGACAAAAAGAACTAGAAACAAATCCTGACCCGTCAAGAGCGGGAGAGAACAAATTCATCAAAGAAAAAGAAAATATTTTTCCTTCAGGGAAGGAAACACACCAGTGCTTCCTTCTCCTAGCACTCCTATTTTGCTTTGCCATTGAATCCTAATGAGGTATAATTTTCAAAGAACTGCCTAAGCCTTTCAAAATCAGTTTAATTCTGCGATTCCCAGCATGGAAAGCTTAAGCCTACGTCCTCAGCAATTAACTTTGTTCACCTCTTTGCCATTAGAAGTTCAAAACAGTTTGATTCCTCTGGGTTACTCATCAAGGTGATTCTGCTGCTACTATGGCTCTGCCACCCACTTTAGATTGTGTCCAGGCCTCTGTTGCTGTGAACAGCATCATATTCGTGCCCCTGAGAAGCCAATTTGTTTTTTCCCCCTTTATGTCTTCTCCCTCCCCTCCCATGCCCCTCCCGAATAAGGTACAGGATATGGTGGGGGAGAGTTAATTTCAGATATCAGCTTAGTGGAACTTCTCTCTGGAGTTAATGGAGGCCAGGAAATATGCTTGACAGAGTGGGTAGCTTCTATGTGTTGTGAGACTGAAGAGTCAAAGGGCAATTTATTAAGCTTTCCCTTTTTATTTGTAGGGCAAGGAGGGAACCAATTTGGTACTCGATCTTCCTGCTCGTTAGTGCAAGGTAAAGAAGGGGCTTAGGCAAAGATTCACAACGGGGAGTTAAAAGCATAAACCATACGATTATTTTTAACTTTGTTTATGTTTGTGCATCTCGATTATTGTGATGTCTTTTTAATACGTTTAAACCAACCTGAAGATCCATAGGAGGAGCATCTCCAAAGAACTCAGCTAAAAGGAGGAGGTATAAGGGTCCTCCACTGAAGATTCCCTGCAATATTCCGAGTTACGTGGAGAAAGATAAAGCAAGAGAAATCTGAAGTGTGTGTTGGTGTGCATTGAACTCATTGAATGTGAGTTAAGGATCTTGGTTGGTGGGAAGTCTTACCACTGGAGATGAATTAAAAAGAAACAAAACAAAAAAAAACAGTAATTAATTAAAAATGGAATAGAAAACTTATCTTTCCCTTTTCTTTCTTTTTGATTTGAAGTGCCAAGGTTAACAGATGGAATGGGAGCGCAGTAGTCATACTATACCTGAAATTTTAGCAAAACTTTTGAAGTAGTTGGGAAAATTAATTTTAATTGATCTGGTTGTAAGCACTGTTATGTGGGCTAAAAATTGGCTGCAGAACCATAAAGATAAAATTTGAGTTGAGAGAGGTGTCTTGTGAGGCACTACAGAGAGCAGTTATAGGTCTGTGATAGGAAGACAAGATGATACAGCCTCCAAAAGCATACTGTGTAAGATATACAACATATGTTGGGTAGGCGAGAGGCATACAATCAAAATGTCATTATTTTTTTTTAATGTATGTGACATATGCTCTGGGTCTTATTTCAGTAAAAGAAAAAAATTACAAAGACTATACCCAATTGCTCCTCTCCATATAGGATGCTCGCTTAATATTTTGATTGAAAGAGAGGGCAAAAAGCAAATGAACTGAATTTTATAAATGACATTCAGGCCAGATTCCCCCACCGATACTGCTGTTTAATAGTCCCTTGCTCCATGACTAGTCCTAGTGGCTTCAGCGGGGCTATTGACAAAGTGAATTACTGCTGAGTATTGGTAAGGGTGACAGAAATTCATCTCTTAGCTGGGAGATGGTATAGAATGTAGTGAAGGCAAAGACCATTAATACAAAGACAGATCCGAAGTGTCAGGAAGTAAAATTAAAGCTTGTGAAATACACCTGGATTCCATGACACACTGCATTGTTCTAGTGTGTGTATATGTGTATAGAATGAAGATGACCTGCTCTTCATGTATGGGTGAACAAATCAAGAAAGACTATATGCAAAACACAGGAAATATTGTGGATGAAAGGTGTAGATAATCTTTTCTGCATGACTCAATAATGCTTACAATATAATGCAATCATCTGTATTCAAATTTCAGACAAACTTTTGTATATTTATACATTGGGATAGAAAAATAGAGCACATTGTGGGGAAAAAAATATCCCAGCCTGGCTTCAGAGTTTGTCCACCCATTGTGACACATGCAGCTGCTTGCATGAGCAAAAGTTTTACTGGCTTCTCATTGTCCTGCTCAACAAAGCATTGCATGTATTCCATTTGTTATCGGCTCATTCATAAACCGTTTTCTTCTAATGTAGCCTTCTATCATTCTAGATCCCTTTCCAGTTCGTACTTGTCTTCACAGCACAGCATAATATTGTTGGTAGAAAGATGTTCCATGAAGACTCCTGTGATGTTGCACCCCATAATGCTTTATAAAAATATGCTTATGAATGTAAATGACATAACTGGAATAGGTTTTGTGCTAGATATGCCATGGGACTGTCCCTGTGGTACACCTGCACCAGTTTGCTATGTTTCCTTTGCTCAGTTGATTGGCAGCTCATGTAGGTATCCACCCTGACAGTTACAAGTTGTTTCTATAAGGGTGGGCTCACTTCTGGTTTTCAGAGGCACCCTAGGGGGCACTTTCTGGGGCACTCCTGGATTCACTGTTGTGGATTTCAGATAATCCACACAGACGATCCTTTTCTCAAGCTTCTGGGAGTTCCCTTCTCCGATCAGCATGCCCAACTGACTGGTTGTGATGCCATGGGTCCCCTGACCTACGCGTTGGTCTCCAATCTCTGCCGAGTTCTCCACTAGTTTCTGAGGGATCACAGACTGCCTGGATGAGCCTGGGCCCACATATTTTCATGACAGTTTTGCATGGCTGATGTACAGCGTTTCCCCCCCCCCCCTCCTAGTTTCTCCTACAGTGAAGCTGTTGTACCAAGACGGGGCCAGCAGGAGTATTCTTATTCAGATTAAAACCATGCGAACAGTTAAATAATATTCATGGCTTCAACCTTGTCTCCCTTCATGTAGCTACTCAGGAAAATGTGTTCCATCTTGCTATAAATACCAATATGTGAGACAGCTCTTAACCACTAAATCCCAAGCAAAAATTTACATATAGAGATTTATTTTCTTCACTCCACATTATCTAGTTGCCAAAGCTGACCATTTCTCTGCTAGAGTAGAGCAGAAACAAACGTGGCTTGCTTGCTGGGAAAGGCAGTTTGGGAGAGTTTGTTGCTATTCATAGAACAATAAAATAAGGATTTTTACTGTGGCATGAGAAGGAAGTTCTCCTCCTCCTATTTATGACAAGGGTGTGTTTGGGGGTTTGGTTTGGTTTTCTTTGTCTTCCCTTCTCTTACTTAAAGCTGAATTTGAATGGATTGGCTTGCAGCGGTTTTCAAACTCTTTGCAACCAGCAAGCCTATACTTCAGGGAATTATCCTTAGATGGGAAGTATGTAGGTATAAATTTGTAAAAAAATTGAAAAATGGGGTTGGGAAATTACAGAGTCTATTTCAATCCTTCACTTGCTCTGAACAGCTTCTTTTCAATCTTTCTTATGGCAAGGAGAACCCAAATATGGCACAGCTTGATGGTATAACTTGAGAGGCAGCTGTACAAACACCAAACAGAATTATTGTTTTGAGCAGACAGTGCCAGGAAATTATCACTTTTATGCACTTGACCATTCCATCATCCTGGGACAAACTCAGCATCAGAACATAATTGTACATGAAGCATTTGTAAATGTTCAACCAGTCAGATTACTTGACGATTAGCAAAATATGCCTAATCTTGCATATTTCAGTCATGGATGCTAGAGATGCCAGTGTTTCATTTTCAGCCTGTGCGTCTGGAAAGGGAAACCTCATTTACCTGAAAGAAATTAGAACAGGACAAAAGGTTAATGTGAAAATGAGTTTTGGGATAACCGACATCAGCGTGGCAGGCAGTATATGGTCCAAAGAATGGAGTTCCAGACTGAGTCAGGAAAACTGTGCTCTATTTCTAGCTCTACCATGGACTTGCTGTGTGAATTTTGGATAAAGGTTGGGTTTTTACAGCATTTTCCACAGGGGCAAAATGGGGATAGTGGTGCTTACCAACCTCAGCAAAGTACCTTGTCTACAGATGAAAGATGCTGTATGGCCCTGATTCAGTCAAAGCACTTAATGCTTTGCTGGATAGCAATGGATTTGGGCTTAAATGCTTTGTTTAGTTGGGGTCTCCTGCAGATTATCTTTATTGCTAGCAAGGAAAGTTGTGATACATTTAATCAGATGAAGTATGACCAAACTCCACACAATTTGTGTTCATTAAAGATCTCCACAGCACTTTTTGGGGGGAAAATAGGGGACCTGGCCAAATTCTAATGAGGAATAATTGTGTTCTTCCGATTGAAAAATCCACTGTAGTTGTAACTTTTATGTGAACAAATCTGATGTGTGATCTTGCTGTACTGTACTGGGCTTGATTCTGTGAGGTACTGAGTGGTGATGAAGGTGTTCTGTACCTTACAGAGTTTTGCTGTTAAACAAATGCCACTTTCTGCCTCATGAGGAAACTGCATTTCAGTGATGGGTAGAGGGATTCCTATGTCATTTTTAAACCAGTTTGTAAAGTTTACTGGAATCCTTCTAGGAATGAGAGATTCTTTTTCTGACTCAAAATTTGTCACTCTCGGGGATTGTCTCTTAGAGGCCAGGAGTGGGACATGGGGATTGCCTCACCCGACCATTTTGTGTGACAGCCCATTTCAGTACAAGTGAGGGGAACTCTGGCAAAGTGGGCTGGTGTTTTAATTCATTTTATAAAATATGCATTATGGGCTAGATGGACTGTGGTTTTACCAGCCATTGCTGTATCATGGGATGTCTAGAGGGACACCTGCCTAGGGGCAGTAGCTGGAGTGATGCTGCCTACTGTGATTGGCTTTAAGGAGAATGTGCCCAGGGACTATGGGGGAGTGGAGGCAGGCAGCCTCTTCCCACTTTAAAGGGGCACAGTCACTGTGTCAGCCCCCGGCTGTTGCAGGAAAAGGGTGGGATGTCTCTGCTCTACCCCTTTTGGAGTGACTAGCATTGCTCAGAGCACAAGGGGGGACGCGGGGGGTGGGGGGAGAAGAGCTCCCTGCATCCTCTTCCCATGCTGTGAAAGAGGTCAAAATTTAACTCTATGAATGGAGGTGAAGTAAATAAGGGCTTGTCTACATGAACATTGAGTGCATGGCAAGCTGGGATGTGAGTCTACCCTGCACTAGCCTTCCGGGGGACTAACTGTCCATGTGCACCCTGCTGACACTCGTTAACAGTTTGTTAATGCACTTGGAGCCAGTCCTTTTTGAAATGGCACTAGATCAGTGGTTCTGAACCCACGGCCCAATCAGCAAACAGCAGTGGCCCATGTGACATCCATGGACTAGATCAAAGCCATGGACTAGATCAAAGCCCACAAATTAACTGTTAATGTATGTCAGCAGGGTGCACATGGACAGTTAGGGCACGGCAGGCTAGAGTGGTGTAGATTTACACCCCACCTTGCCGTGGACTAATTGTTCATGCAGACAAGCACTCAGTATTTGTCTGCCTTAGAAGAATATAGGGCTGAGCCCTACCCCTACCACTCCAGGAATGGAACCTGTGGCTACAGGAACTTGATGTTTGTTAAATCTGATGTATAGTCCACACCCAGAGCCTTTTGATATTTTATTGGTTATTTATAATCCCCTCCCTCCCTCAGTGGGTACACTTCACTCGTTATGATACTAGCTGTGAGGACCTGAGTGTTAAGTGTTAGGAGGTGGTGTTATAGTGAAGAGAGTGATGCTACGGGGGGAGCACAAGGGCAGAAGTTATATACAGGAGGAGGTGAGAGCCCAACAAAGAGAATGACACTTATAGCAAAGTGGTGTTAAAATATAATATGTATGAAATGTGTGTGCATGAGTGTGTACTCTATAGAAGTTAGGAGGAGAGCTATAATTATCTGCTAAAACTGTTACTTTGCCAAGATGAGATGTGGAATTTATAGCCAAAAGATGTAAAATTAATACAATAAATCAGTATCACAAAAGTTGTGGATCTATCTCATTAGTTTGTAATCATTCTTTGCTGTTGAGTTGCAGCTGGCACTTATATTTGTTTGCTTAAATCTACTTGATTTTCCTCTCTGTATTACTTTAATCTCCTCCAAAGAGTTTAATAGTCTGTGCCCTGGTGTTTCACCAAGAAAGCAAAGTGTGGAGAAAAGCCATGAGTGAGAATCTGTCTAGTAGATGTGAGTAGGTTTTCATTTCTTAATTAAATGTCAGACTGATGAAGGGTGTTGGAAACAGAAGCTTTCTCTTTTAATCCAGAGAACAGGTAGTGCACAAGCATTGCTTCGCAAATATTCCTCATTCTACTGTGTTAATGTGCCTTGATCCCAGCCTTTAGGGGGATGTCACTAGGGAAGGAAGGGTAAGTCAGACTCCAGGGCCTAGTCCATTCTCCTGAGATCAGCTAGGAACCAGCTAGTGCTAATTGTGGTGGTGGTCTTTAGGGTGTGGATATCTGTGGATTCAGAACAGATCTAAATCTCCCAGAGTGTGTTCAGTTTTATCTAGCATCTTGTGATAGCACCCCTGCCAAGCCTATTGCTGCCCACTGTGCTGAGGGTCCAGTCTGTAAGAGGAAAGGGAAGGCAGTCCTTCGGGAAATAATTAGTGCTTTGGGTGGTTTACCATGAAACCTGAAGTTCATTTTTTTCTTAGGAATGCTTTTCAATGTTGCAAACTCAGCTCAGGTTCTCCAAAAGTGTTGCTAAAGTTCTGGAGTCTTGTGAGATACCCAGCCTGGTTCATATGCCAGTGTTAACTCTATGGCAAAACATACGGATTCATCTGGTTTCATTGTGAAATTAGATGAAGCTCTGAAGTTTTGCCTGCCTCCCACACTTGGGTTTATGGGTTCATTGGAACCTGAAATTTGGTGTTGAAGGGGGATGTGCAGACAAACTGAATTCAAAGGAAATTCCCCACAAAAGTGATACCACAGAGTTTCACTCAGATGTAGAAGAGTCACTTACACCGTTAAATCATGCCACGCATTAGAGTCTGCCCAAGAAATGCTGCATTCCCAATACAGTGACACGTCTAACTTCATGCAAAAGAAAGGAACTATATTTTGTCACCTTCAAGTTCAAGGATTTTTCTCTCAGGCTTCCAAAACTCAATTTATTTTTATTTATTTATATTTGGGGGATGTCACGTAGGGATTGGTTTATAGGATTTATTACAGCGTGGAATGGAATATGTGAAGCAAGATTAACAATTAATAGCCTTATTGTTGACTAGGGTCTTCTCAGTTAAGAGGTTCTGCAGAACTTAGGTGAGTTGGAAAGATATGTAGAAGGCTTGGTTAGTTTTTGCAGTCCCTGTGCAACATAGCACATGTGGCTCCATCCAGCTCTCTGCCACTGATATCCAGGTCCCCAAATCTCCATGCCTATGACATATGTACCCTAAAGAGTCTCCTACCTACATGAACCCAGGCTTAGGCTGTGAAAACCTTCCTACTCACCTGCTTCTAAGACTTTGTGGACACTGACCCCATTGCATGGAGTGAGAAGCCATGGAGAGGCACTAAAGCATGTAGCGTAGGAAAGGGCTTGGGGAAATTATTGATGGTTGTAGTCTGTGAGCACTGGAGTCAGGTGTGACCACAAGCCTGGAAGTGAGGGGAGTGCTCTGCCTGGCAGAGGATAGCTGTGTTAGTGCTGGGCCCTGGAGGGCCCTGCACCTTCATAGCTCACATAGCTAAGGTTGCCAATTATCCTTCTGGCAAGATAGAGTTGATTCCAATAGGGAAAAGATTGTACCTGCAGTTGGAAGCAGCAGCATCGTGCAGTTCTCTGGTCAGCAGGGTCTCAGAATGAGAGACACCTTTATTTAAAAAGAGAGAGAGAGAGAGAGAGAGAGAAAAAAAGCTATGACTGTTGTGCAGTTCACTTTGGGCTTGTCTACACTGTGGTTTTAAACTGGATCAAAATTTGAAAACACTTGCATACACCGTCTGCTAACTCCATGTTTATCATGAACTCGGCAATCCTCTTCTAAAGTGGACTACAGACGCTTGGAATTGAATTAATTTGATCTATTGTTCGTGTGGACACAATTGCTGCGCACTCCTTTTTGCATGCTTCCACTTGCTATCCCACAGTGTTTGCAAATTGACCCATTGCTGGCCTGTGTGTTTACCTGTGGGCCCTTTGAGCTCTGGTGTTGAGTTCCCAGGATGACCCTCATGCCATTTAAAAGCTGACACGGAGCCAGATTTTGTCCATTTGCTTCTGGATCCCAGTGTACTGGCATTCTTGCAATACAAGTGCAACCCCACAACATGCTTTGCACAGATGCTTGGAGCAATGCTGAAACCCTGGATCTCATCACTATCTAGAGAGAAGCATCAGTCCAGGAAGCTTCTGTGGCCAGCCACTGAAATAAAGACCTCTTTGTGGACATTGCAAAGCAGATGCCTGCAAGGTATCATGACTGGGATGCCAACCAATGCCCAATAAAGAGCAAGCAGCTCAGGGGAAAGTACATTGTAATAAGGGGGAAAAGGAGACAATCTGGCTTGGGACATGTGACCTGTATATTTTTTGGATAAGATTCTACACAATTATAGCACACCCCATCTGAGACACCAGTCAGAGCCTGCACACAACAAAGCAAAATGCCCTAGAATACCCCCTGAGAATTCTATGCCCTCAATTCTCAGCAAACTACTGCAGTGTGTTCACACAATGCAAATTGAAAATAGAACAGGTGTTCTGTGCACATCCTTTTGGGGTGAGTTGTGTACTGCAAGTTACCTGATGCATATCAAAAAGCTTTGGAATAACTGCCCCCCCCATGAAGATACACTCTTCATATGACATCATTAGTGATTTCCTTAGCATCATTTTCATGTTTCAGTGTTTCTGTTTCCATCAGTTATGGCAGGCTACCTGCAGGTGTGTCTGTTTCTCTGTGTGTTGGAGGTATGCAATTTCCAGAGGGGACTGTGGAGGTGAGTCCAGCATTCAGTGCTGGGAGAGGTGTGCGAATGTGTGAGCTAACAAGCTGTTCTGTCTGAATTAAAAGGTTGCCTTCTTCCTGTCTGATGCTAGCAGAGTGTGATAGTGAAAGAACTGACACCCTGACAGTCATCAGAGGATCTTTATTCCCTATGCCCCTTCTACAGGGAGTCCGTCACCACAACTATTCCACCAGTGCCTCTGCATGTACAATGATATTAAAATAAAAACAGTGTATAAACTAGTCCTGTTTCCAGTGTCTTGACTCTTGGTACACATGAGAGGAGTATTTTCAAAAACAGCTACAAGTCAGGAATTGGTTTATTTTCTCCCAACTCAGTAAAGTGAAAGGAAGTCCCTGGAGACTTGAGTTTGGATCCTGGCAAGGTCATGAGTGGTAGTCTCCCTAGTCCCAACTCCTCAATTGTCCATGTCACAAGATGATGTCACTCTTGGGGCATTAATAAAAATTTGCTCCTCACTTTCAGTTCAACGGTGCTCTCGGAAGTCAAGAAGTCTGTTGTTTTAGTGGGGAACAGAAGGGTTGGCTGGGCTGTATTTAAAAAAAAATGCACATAAAACTTTCAGGAGACATGGGGCATAGTTAATGGATTTACATGGTTCAGATGTGCTACAGCTTCGCAGAAATTGTTACACCGGGTGCCAGTTAAACAGCAGAACTATTTTAAAATTGTATTGTGTATCTACAAAACAATGTTTCATTTAAGGTGGCGATATTTAAGAGCTCTGCTAACTGGTTTGCATTTCTGTGTTCAGGAACCACACTTTGGTGGGAAGCTTAAGATCCTAACAGTTGATATTTAATATGTTTTGAGAAAATATATGCCTTGTAAAATTCTGTTTTCTGGGTTTGTTTAATGTTGTTTAACAAAGGAATTGAAATATAGCACTGGTAATTTTTAGTAAAGGATAGATGAGTAGAATTTGTGACTGGGCAGGTACATTTTCATGACTGTTTTGCAGAGCTTGTTTGAAAGAGTTCACTGTGTTTTGGTTTTCAGGTAAACTACTAGGTGAAATCCCTAAATCTCATTGTGATGGGTTGGGTCACAGAAACTCCTTTGGAGCTGCCAACTGATGTGCCAAGACTACTTCTGTCCCTGCTTTCCCTGCTGGCTTGGGACTCCAGCACCCTATCTTGTTGAGCCAGAAACACCAGTCCGCTCCAACACAGACCCAGGGGTCTGAACCACGTGCCCCAAAACTGCAGACTTAACTGAAAGCAACTTAAGAAGTGTTCCTGCCCTTAACACTCAGATGCCCAACTCCCAGTGGGGGTCCAAACCCCAAATAAATCTGTTTTACTCTGTATAAAGCTTATACAGGGTAAACTCATAAATTGGCCACCCTCTATAACACTGATAGAGAGATATGCACAGCTGTTTGCTCCCCCAGGTACTAATCACTTACTCTGGGTTTACTAATAAACAAAAGTGATTTTATTAAGTATAAAAAGTAGGACTTACTTTGTTCTATCTGTTATTACTTGGAACCACTTAAGTCACCAAGCAAAATAAAGTAAAAACATGCAAGTCTAAGCCTAATACATTAAGAAACTGTTTACAGGTAAAATCTCACCCTCAGAGATGTTCCAATAAGCTTCTTTCACAGACTATACTCCTTTCTAGTTTGGGCCCAATTCTTTCCCTGGTACAGTCCTTGTTTGTTCCAGGGGACATCTTAAGTGGAAAGCAGGGGTATTCTCATGACTGGCAGCCCCTTTGTTTGTTCCACCCCCTTTTATAGCTTTGGCACAAAGCAGGAATCTTTTGTCTCTCTGGGTCCCCACCCCTCCTTCTAAATGGAAAAGCACCAGTTTTAACATGGATTCCAGTATCAGGTGACATGTCCACATGTCCTGTGAGACCCCAGCCTCCATTCTTCCAGGATTGGCCTGCATGTACCCAGGAAGGTTTGCTAGTAAACAGACCCATTTACAGGTCATTGATTCTGAAGCACCCTTAATGGCTTCCACATAATATGTTTACATCAGTAATACAAGTTTAAATCTTATTCTCCTAACTCCAGACATAGAAATAATACATGCAAACAAATGGGATCAACACACTCAGTACATCATAAGCTTTGTAATGATACCTTACAAGAGACCTTTTGCATAAAGCATATTCCAGTTACATCATATTCACACTCATAAGTGTATTTCTATAAAACATTATGGAGTGCACGCCTTGGGTCATGGCTTGACTCTGGCTTGTACCTTCCTTCCCTGGGGGGTTCTGGGTCTGAGCCCCAGGTTGTTGAGATTTGTATATAGACAGAAGGGGGTTAGAACCCTGGGCTTACATTGCAGTGTAGACATACACAGTGTGTGTGCCAAGCTTTGTATGTGACAAAATGGATTTGTTTGTTTAGATAAATAGAAGTGTACATGTACAGGGAGCTGCTACTTGGTTCCAAGGGACAGCACTAAGGTTCTAAGGCAACGGGAAGATGGATTATAAGGAGTAGTGCACAATAGCATCTAATTTGATTGTACTATACAGAGGAAAACCTTGAATTTTAATTGAAAGCCTACAGATATATCAAGAAAGCACACCACTCATGGAGTCACGGATGATGAAGTCAGATTGCAAGAAAGGATCAAATGTTCCATCATAAGTCAGCATGTTATGTTTTAAAGCTAGGAATGATACTACTTGCTGTTTCTGTAGCACTTAGTGTTTGAAGGATGGTGCAGACATTAACTAATCTTCACAAAAGTTGTGTGTTGTAAGTGGAATAAAAGTGAAAATGCTTTGTACATTCTAAGTAGCTTGTACAGTTTGTAAACAGATTTGGCGTTGTTTGCATGAAATGCATTATAGAAAAGTAAGATAACGTTATAGCCTGTCTTCTGTTTGCAACACGAACTCATCACACAATGTCACACACTTTGAAGTCTCTGAACAGGAAACACCCATGACTGCAATAGCAGGAAGCTGCATGTCATGAGTGATGTATGCTTCCGAGTTGTATGAGGATAGCCTACTACAGGAGTAGAAGGGTAGGCTGCTGGTGAGGACTGATGTATGCTGACAGAGCTGTGTAGAGGACCAGGACTGGAACAGAAACTACAGGTGAGATGGAAGATTCTTTGGATAGCAGCGTAGAGAGCTGAGACACCAATTGCAGGAGATTTGAGGTGCAGTAGCAGAGCCATGTGGGAAAGTTGTTGTGCAGTGCCTTCCAGCATTATGTTGGACTCTGCCTTAGTGCTAGCATTCTGTCGCTTACTTTAAAAGACAGAAGTCACATTTCCTAGGACTGAAAAGTTGCTGATCTGCCTGAGATGGGAGAGGAGTTGTGTCTCATTCAAAACAAACAGAGCCTTATTTTCAGAGTTACATTTACCTCACTGCTCACCATTGAGTTTGCTGCTTAAATATCAATATTTAGCCATGATATAATCCTATTCACCCATCGATCTCGAACATTTTAAAAGGTGTGGATCATAACCCCCATTTTACAAAAGACAAAACTGAGGTATAAAGAGAAGTGACTTTCCCAGGGTCCCACAACAAATCTGTGGCAGAACTGTGAATAGAAACTGGGCCCTCTGGTTCTGAGTTTCGTGCCTTATATGCATTTCTAACCCACTCCCATAATTCAAGGTTCTTAGTGTAGAAAGCAGAGAGGAGTTTAAACCTAACTCAACTGACAATAGGTAGGCAGATGTCGAGCCATATCTACTGATGCTATTATATTTACTTATCATTCAAATAATGCTACCTACAAATTGTGCCCATAGCTCACCTCTGCAGAAACATATTTGCATTACTATTACCCTGTACGCCCTCTCTGTCTTCAGTTTGTTGGAGCAGGGATTGGTTCCTCTGTATGTTTGTACAGAGCCTTGCACAATGCGGCCTTTCCCCTGTGGGTCCTACAGTAATACCAAGAATAATCCCCTTTCCCCACCCCACCCCAAAAAGCTCACACTTCTGAGAAACTTCAGATTCTGATCTGGATCAAAACTTTTGTTGGTAGGGCTTCTCTCTCTAATTTGCCTGAACTGCAACCCTGCAACCCTGAATCTGAAACAGGCCCTCCCTCTTGAATGCTGCTTACTCCCTACCAAAACTGTGGTGAATGTTGGATTCAACTCTGAATCAGGTTCCAGACTTCACAAGTTGAGTTCCTCTGTAGTTTGTGTGCCCCCCATGCAAGTCTTCTGTGCAGAATCTAATGAGCAGACTCTGACTTGTAAAGCTCCATAACTTACTTTTTATCAAAAATATTGCTGGAGTTTCATTTGCCTTAAGTATCTGATTTCTTTTGTTGTTTTGTTTGTTAATTTTTAAAAATGAAGATTGATGGATTATTGATGAGTAGCCTCTTCTATTTATCCATAGATGAAGGACAGTTGTAGTGCAAGATTCCTCCACTTCTCCTCTGTGGTCTCCCTGCTAATGTTATTGAAAGTCAATACCATCTGATGGAAATGTGATGGTCTGTGGGAATTGAATTGTTGCACTCAGTCAGTCTGCTAAGACCTGTACTGAGCCAACTAACTGAATTCACATAGGATACTGGCTAGCCATCATATGGGCATGATTTTCAGTGACCTAGAGCTGGAAATTTCCTTATCCTATTCCCAATTTCCTGATCCCTGAACTCCTACCCAGCCCCTTAAGACCATTCTAAAAATGCTGTTTCTACATTTTATTAGTACAAACACAGCATGCAGGTTCCAAGAGGTTAACAGTCTCTCCTGCTCGTAGAAAGAACAGGAGTACTTGTGACACGTTAGAGACTAACAAATTTATTGAAGCATAAGCTTTTGTGGGCTAAAACTCACTTCATCGGATGCATGCAGTGAAAATACAGTAGGAAGATATATATACACAGAGAAAATGAAACAATGGGTGTTACCATACACACTATAACGAGAGTGATCAGTTAAGGTGCGCTATTACCGGCAGGAGAGAAAAAAAACCTTTTTATAGTGGTAATCAAAATGGCCCATTTCCAGCAGTTGACAAGAAGGTGTGAGGAACTGTAGGGGTGGAAAATAAACACGGGGAAATATTTTTACTTTGTGTAATGACCCATCCACTCCCAGTCTTTATTCAAGCCTAATTTAATGGTGTCCAATTTTCAAATTAATTCCAATTCAGCAGTCTCTCGTTGGAGTCTGTTTTTGAAGTTTTTTTGTTGCTTGTGACTCAAAACTAAACACTGAATGAATACATTTTATTTTTTTAAATTTGCCTCATCTGTAGCAGAGCCAGGGCTATGATCTTTTCCTCAGAACCTAACTGTGTTTTACCTAAAGTTCTCTTCCTCTTTGAAAATCTTTTGTTAAGGCAGCTGCAATTGTTCCCTCTGTGCTGCCCCCAAAGGTGAATGAAGTGTTCTGCTTCCACGTGTTTGTGGTTTTTTTAATGACCTTTGTCCTGAGATCTGACTCTGTATAGCCAGCTGCTGGGAAGTAGCAACAAATTAAATTGCAATGTATAGTTCCTTGGGAAAATAGTGAGTTTAAATTGAAAATACTGACAAGCTGATTTAATAGAGCTGCTTTTGAGGGTGCCACTCTCCTCAGTTCTTGCTGCTCTATATCATTATGGACCCTGGTGGAATTCACTCTTCTTACCTGTAATCCAACCTATTCTCTGTGTATTAGCTCTCTCTTTTGTGATCTGCCTCTGTCTAAATAAAAGTGTGATTTGCTGCTCCTGCATGGTGCCAGTAAGAATTGGCCTCTGTCTGTTTTCAAGCCTGTTACAAGATATTCCTTTTTTAACATTATATATTTGTTTTTTCTTCAAAATGCAACATTTTCCTCCTGTCATAATACAAGGGACTTAGAATTTTCAAAGCCTTTTTCTGGCAAATCCAGGAATTAGATTCTCGTGAAGACCTTCATAAAACATTGAAGACTTGCTATATTAACATACATTGATTTATTCATAGTGTTTCATTACAAATAAGCGAGGATCCTGTAATATCAGGATATGTTAAGGGAGCAGTAGAGTACAGTATATTATATTGACAGTTCAGTTGAAACTGAGTCACCGTTGGATTGAATTTGAAACATAGGGAAGGAATCAGCTGGTAAATAAGTCATGAGTTTTACCTCCAATGTCTGTATATCCACAGACTTGCCACTGGTAGGCATAATGGAACTCAGACAGAATTTCAAAGGTGTGCTTTGGGCTTGTATTTCTCTAAAGGTGTGTTATCACTAGCAATATGTGTACTCATGAATATCTGTCTGGATCCATACCTTTCTGCCAACACTCTGAGGTGGAAATCAGGGACAGCACTCATACACAAACCCTCAAAACCAAGGACAAAGCCAGAAAAAAAAATCAGTCTGAAACAGTCTCAAAAACACAGGCAAAGGGAGGAGGGAATTTGTGGAATGCCTTCACGGTATTTATTTCATGTTCTTAAAAGAATATTCTCTCTGGATCAAGAATTCTTTCTGTTTTAGAACCTGATCCAAAGCCAATTGAAGTCAATAGAAGGACTCCCATTAACTTCAATTGGCTTTCGATCAGGCCACTAGCTGGCAGGAAAAATAATTTATGGGAAATTTTCCCACAAGTCTTTTCACATCACAGGGAGAAGGGTGAGGGGAAGGAATTACACCAGAAATATTCATGAAAATCCTGCTTTCAACTTTAATTTGGCCGAAGAAATTAACAGATTTCTTTTAAAAAAAAATTGTTCATCCACTTCTTAAATCAGTTTATGCTGCAGTCTGAGCCTGTTGGTAATGGAAGTGAAAAATGAGACCCTCTATTAAGTGCAACTTTGGATGAAAGATCATGCTTGGATCTCCAGCATCCAAGTAAAAACCCATTCACGGAAGATAATGAAACTGGATCTGTTTTTTTGCCTGACAATCCTGATGTCAGCACAACCACCCTGACTCTCTCTGTTCTTTATTTGCAGATTACATACAAAGCTGTTGGGTCCTTGGATCCCAGTGCTGACTTATCCAGCCAGAGGGGAAAGATCTTCAAACTAAGGAATGAAACTCACCACCTCTTTGTAGGGTTATATCCAGGGACTACCTATTCGTTCACCATCAAAGCCAGCACAGTGAAGGGCTTCGGACCTCCCATCACAACACGTATCGCAACTAAAATTTCAGGTACGGCACTGGGGGAGAAGGGAAGAGGCCTGCCCTTGGTTTGTCCTTTGTAAATCCAAAGTCAGCAAACTAATAAAGCAAGAAAAAACAACTTGGCATAGTATCTCTGTCTGCAGGATAAGATAGCTCCATAAAGGGTTGTTAGCTTGACTGAAGAATATATATGATCTGCAGTCTGTGTAAATACAGGATGGAAATCTTTGAAGAAAAGCCCCAATGATCAAAGATGGTTCTAACAAGTTTCAGCAAAGAAAAGAATTCAAGAAGCAGTGACAATTGTCCCACAGGTTCTGATAGATAAGCTATAGAAGTGTGGACTCTTAAAGGGTTCATTGCTAATTACTTGCCTATCCAGCTGGACCCAGGCAACATGGTTTTGGGCATCCCAGGTCTAGTGCTGTTGTAAGTGCCTGATCAATGCCTATAACTGCATATTACTGTATGAGTGTGTTGAGTGCTTAGGCATTTTAAAGTACGTTTGGAGCAACTGTGTAAATACCATTTGTCTTTTGGATGTAATAAGGGAATTTATGGTTGTATTCCATATTAATAATGATGATAATTTCAATACCATACAAACTCTGTGGGGCAAATTTTTAAAGTGGGCTTCCCCCAGCATCCACATTTGATGGGTGTGTGTGAAAATAGTACCTAATAATAAATATCTGATTTATGGATGCCGACAGTGTGTTAGATGACATCATTTCCCCCCCCCCCCCCCGCAACTGACTATGAGTGTACATTTACACCAGGTGCCTAGTTTCAGAGAATCCTTTGAAAATGTGGTCTTTATATCTTCAAAATGCTCCACAGGGAGTGATAATAGAGCTAGTTAAATAATCAGAAGGATAGCGCAATGGAGAGGTCTGAACAAGGAGAAAGGTAATTGTTTTTCCAAATGGGACTGGAGAAAAGATGGAGAATCCAAGGCAGGTATGTCCAGGAAGGCTGTTAAAAGACCGCAGGAGCTGCAGAGAAGAAGGCTCTTGCACCTGCAGAGAAAGAGGAGGCTATTGCTAGATGAGTTTCAGAGGAGGGTAGAGGAATTGGATAGGGAAGAACCAAGTGCTGGATTAGATTTATGGAAAGGTTTTACAATTAAAATGACAGCATTGGGATAACGTGTTATTCACCTGGTTCATTTTTTCACCTCTTTGATAACAGTGAATAATAGGAATACCTTTGGCTTTGCTTTATATCTTTACCCAGCAGAGGAAAGCTTAAGGCAAACCTTGAGTGCAGAATTTTAGTGTGCAGATGTCCTCAGACAATTGTGATGCCCCAAATCGTAGCCAACTGCCTTATAAAACAGTGCACTGCAAGGCATTTTTCTGCTTTGTTTTTAACAACAAATTTTGAAAGAGGACAATGTTGCCAATGCACTAGACATAAATGAGAGAATAAGCATCAAATAACCATTCCTTCCACTAATCATCAGCAGGGTTTGAACTTCTGACTTTCAGCACAAAAGTGCAGATCTCCATACTTGCGCTAAAGAAGTAACTCCATTAGCTAATATCAGCCACATAGACTGTTAGCCTCCATGTAGACCTACCACTAGAAGGAGACGGTGCACACTCTGCACACTTGTAACATAACAAAGATACAATTGCACAATAATGCTAGTACCTTTCCCTCTCTGATTCCATTTGCTTTTATTTTAGCATTCCATGAATATTCAGAAATCAAGTTAGAGTAACCCCCGCACTTGACTGCACATAAGCAATCAGCTCAGTCTGTCCTCACAGGCTTCTGAAACATCTGGTTCATAGTAGGTAGGCTCAGAGGCTTCACACAGGCAATAGCATAGTCACTAACACTAGATCATCACATTGCATGGCCACTCCTGTGTTCATAACTTGAAAGCTCTCATTATGCTTCTCATAAAGCCAATGCCCAAGAAGGCAGTGTTCAGGAATAAGGATTTTTGTGTTGGGCTTTTGATTACTAACATGTTTCCACCTATTGTAGTGTTTTTATGGGACTTTTTGGTAATTATTTTTAATGACCAGGCATGCCTATCTTGCTGCAATGTGCCTGTATATGTTTATAATCATAATCTCTTGGTAACTATTAAGGGCCCAATTCTGCTCCTGCTGAAGTCACTGACAAAACTCCTGTTGACTTCAGTGGGCCCTAAAGTAGTAAACACCATGCAGTTGTATAGTAATTATGTTACTATTCAGTGGTTGCCAAAAAGCCAACATTTGCCGAGCTATCACTTAGCTTTTTCATATTTTAAGTGTAAGGGAAAACTGGTATGTTCCATATACGTGCATGGTAACTAATGCAAATATTGATCACTGAATTACACTCCCTATTATTGTTACCCAGTCCTTCCACCAGGTGTGTTTCATTCACCAGTTTTGTCTTGTCTTAAAGTATGATTGTAAACTCTTTGAGGCCAGCATAGTCTTTTACTATGCCTGTAATGCATCTGGCACAATAGGCTGTGCATCTCTAGAAAATATTGAAATACAAATAATACTTCATAGTTAAGGTAATTGTCCTATAACGAGCTTTTTTATTTAAAAGCTTCCTTAATATAGAGTTTCTTATATAAAGATTTCAGAGATTCATTTCCCCCATAAAATCATCACCATTTTATAGATGGGAGGATGTTAAAGGAATAGGGAAGTTAAGTGACTTGCACAAGGCCTCAAAATAAGTCAGTGGCAGAACTACTAATAGAAACCAGGATCTTGACAGTTTTCAGTTTCTGAGACATCATCAACTTGTAAACAGGCTGATTTGACCTGGAAGTCATGGTAGAGAAATATAGGACCTCCCACAATGCAGTTTTACCAAGTCACTTTTCTGAGTTATAGCTGCACTGAGTGGAACTAGGCTGTTCATATAACATATTTTCTGCATTTAATCCCTCCATGTTCTTTTTAGCTAAAGGCACTTGCATGAAACCTGGATCTTTGAGTCTTATGGGATTCATCTGCTGCTCCTGCTTGTTTCCCACCCAAAATCCTAATGCTGTTTGTGGTATCTGCACTTCTTCCACAGCAAAAAAATGGTGTTGTCCCAAACAGGAGTCTGATTTCAAGTGGGGAAGCAAGAAGGGGAGATAAGTAGCAGAAAAACTAACTTATAAGAAAGTCAATATCTTGTTTTCCTGAAAATGTCCCCAGTACTAATTAGTGGGTAGACTTAATACCAAAAATACAGACTATGTAGTTCTGTGTGTGTGTGTGTGACAGTACTATGGAGCTGTGTGAGATAACCTGGCTAATTCCCACACCTTCCTAAGCATCTTCTGGTCCAAAATTTATCTTACAGCTCACAAATGTTCAGCTTAGCTCAGGCCTAAACAGTGAAAGTTGCATCTCAGGTGTAGGAAGTGTAATCTAGTGATAAATGCTGGAGAATAAGAGTTGGGACTCCTGGCTTCTATCTCAGCTCTACTGTTGACATACTATATGACCTTAAGCCAAGATAAGACTTAACCTCTGTGTGGCTCTCCATGGGAAAATGCAGAAAATGAGGCTATTTTCACAGGAGTGCTGAGGCTTAACTAATTAGAGAGAGATTTTCAAAGCCATCTAGGACATTTTGAGTCCAATTCCCATTATTTTTTTAAAGGGAAGTGGGTGTCCAAATCTTTTAAACAGCTTTGAAAATTCCACCCTGAATGTTTGTAAAGTATTTCAACATCTCAGATGAAAAATGCTACCCAGGCTCCAAGAGTGATTCATGTTATTTTGCCATAGCTCCCGAAAACAAAAACTAGTGGATAATTTACACATTGGTCTCTGTTCTGCCACAGCACCATCTATGCCTGAATACGACACGGACTCCCCCTTGAATGAGACTGACACTACCATCACAATCATGTTGAAACCTGCTCAGTCCCGTGGAGCACCTGTCAGGTAAAAGGTTCCCTCTTCTCATTTCTCTTTGCTTTTTCTTTCCATGCCCCAAGCCACGCACACACCTGTCATTCATGTCTGAGAATGTGGCTGCTCTGGACTTATGCTCAATAAAAGGCAGCTGTGCTGTAGATTCTACCTCTCAGAGCTCTTTACAAATACCCTCACCTATTTGCATTCTGAAGTTAACCTTAGGAAGAGATTGATGATACAGTGGCACTGGTTATTGACCTTACAGTATCCCCTCCAGATGTATTTGCAGGGTTGGAGCAACCATATGCAGAATCATGAACTGGGAAGCTGGGTCTTTAGCATCGCCTTGCCAAGGTTAACTAGTAAGAGCATAGTTGTAAAAAAGGTCTTTTTGTATATTATGATTTTGTAAATAATGCTAGAAATACCCCAAGGACCCTTAAAACTTGTCTCTGTCCTAGTTCAGCATCTGGACCAAACTAAACTCCCCAGGCCTTCATGTTATAATCTCACCGCTGCTCCCAGTCCACCAGCTAAGATAAGCACAGATTCTGACCCCAACATCTGAGTGAGGTCAGACTGCAATGAGGCTCGGCTTATACTCCAAGTCTGCTGTTTTAGGCAAACTGGGATTCTGCTCACAAAGGTATTTGTGGGCAGGAAACCACACTCATGCCCTTGTTCTGGAGCTGTGACATTGCAGATCACGTTTCCAGAAGTCCCTGAGAAGGAGGAAACTTGCATTGGTGAGATGAGCAATGTTGGAATTTAGAATGTGTGTGCGCAGATGGCATATTGCCTTTTAAAAAGTGTGTTCTTTAAGGGAATTTCATGATGAAAGGTGTCAGCACAGAAGTCTAAAGTTTTCTATTTAGTCTTTACTGATGGCAGTAGGACAAGCTTCTCTAACTTCCCCACTGCATCATATTCTGGAGAAATCTCATTTAGTTCACTCTCCATGCCTGCTTAGTCCTTGCCAAGGTTGTCTAAGATGTGAGTTAGTGCTGCTTGTGATGGTGGCTGTTGTGATATTTTCCCAGAAAGAACTGAGCTACACCCACCAAAACACTTCTCTAAGCCACCCGACCGCCATTAGCTTCCCCTCTCCTCTCATAACTGCCTTTGATCTGGAGCTCTCACATGCCTGTCGTTATACCATTGAAAATAGACTCGAGGAGTAAAATTTCAAAAATGCCAGTCTCATTTTCTCAAGTGACTTTAGGACCATAAGTCCCATTGACAGGTTGTTTTGAAAAGTTGATCCCATATCTGCTCCAACAGAGCTAAACTGAACCAGTTTGCAAATTCTACAGTTACTTGGTTTAATTAAATGTGTTTTATAAATCGGTGGTCAAGTCTATAATGAGTAGCAATTTACCCTGACAAACTCTTGGATACTCCTAAGTAAAAGAGCCAGTTAGACTTAGGGCAGATCCTTTCTTTATATTTCACTTGTTCATCTGGTCGCCACTAACCTTTTCAATTTTCCAGTAGTACCCATTTTAAAGTTCTAACTCTCATTTCTTGTACTCCCAACATGACTAGAATTAAGATCCCATTATCTGAATCCCTTAGAAAGGTTGCTATGCTGGAGGAGAGCAGTAAATGTTCACAGTTTTGGGGGGTTTTATTCAGGGGAACTTTCCTATATTTCATTTTACCTCCTGCTGCCTGAAGAGTGTTGCTATTTTGTCTTTTTATTGAACAGCCTTGCAATTTTTTCCAAAGCCCAATTCACTACATTTTTACCACATTCTGTGAATAATGTCTTTTTTTCAGAAAATATGTCCATTATGAAAATTTTCCCATGGCATTTCTATGAATTTTCAGTCAGGTTTCTATTATATTGTAGTCTCTATTATACATTCATTTGCAATGAGAAAAATATTTACATGCTACACCTAAGTGATAGGCTTACCTGCTGTAATGACCCTCATTTTCTTGACGTATAGATCGGTTTAAGAAAAGGGGAATGGGGGTTGAGTCCCTGGGGAGATTCTAGCTTTATATTAACTTTTGGAAGCAGGCTGGGTGTGGGTATCTTTCAGTGCTTAGCCATGTGCACCTCTGTGTGTGTTTCCTGCTTGAAAGGTATTTTCAGTACAATAAGGAATTGGAACTTAAAGGAGATACATTGTAAGCAATTTTAGAACAAAGACTATCTCTTCCTGTTTGTATGTACAGCACCTAGCACAGCAGGGCCCCGATCTCATTTGGGGCCCCTATTGTTTATTTGCCTGCCAATAGTGCCTAATCAAGTGAAATGCTGCTGTTTAATAATTTGGGGTTTGATTGTGCCAGACTTCTGCATTGGGATATAAGGCTCCTTCCCTTCCTGCACCTGCAGCACAATCACTCCTGTTGTTTGGAAGGCACAAGGTGCATGCGAAGCTTGTCCAAAGGAGCAGAGTTATGGGCTCACTTCTTCACCACTAGTCAGTGAGGCAGTCTGAGTGGATCCTGTGCCATGTAACAGGCTGGCAAGGTGGCTATGCTTGTTCGCTCTCCAGTAGGCGTTGTGCCACCTACCCAAGTCACAGTGCCCCCTGGAACACCCACTCTCCACACCCACCTCTTACCCAGAATGGTCCTTAAAAGCATAACTACCTGGGTTAGGAAGAAACTTCCCCTAAGTGGTGGTAACTCATAATGGTGCATAATGGGGTTCCATACACCTTCCTCTGAAGCTTCTGGTACTGACTACTTCCAGGGCACAGGAATAGATGGTTCATTGGTTGAACCAGTAGAACAGTTTTTACTGCGCCTTTTATATATAGGACCTTTTCTCCGGGTTTAAAGATTTCTATTGCAATATTTTTCTATTGTGGAGGTATAAGTAGTAACTACACAGTTATGGTTACAGACATAATCATTCTTATTATCGTTGCTTCTCTGGCTTTTGAGAGGAAGCATATGAGTATATAATTAAAACTAATACATGCATACGATACAGCCGCATAAATTACTCTGTGTTTAAGTCTGGTCTGCTGTAGTTTATCTGGGGTATAGACAGTACAGTGTAGCCTAAAGAGTCATACTTAGGTTATTGCTGTAGGATATTTCAAACAAGGGTTCATTGTATATCAGTTTCATTTAGAATTAAACTAAACTAAACCCAAGTCACTTTCAATATTAGGACATGACTGATGTCCGGTGTTGCTGTATTTTTCCTCATGGTGAGTAGCTAAAGGGAGGTTGTTTAGCAGACACAAAAGCTTGAACTTTTCAGTACTCATGATCTGTAGCTAGCAATAACAGAGACAGGGTGCTCTGATACCAGGGGCGGCTCTAGGAATTCCGCCGCCCCAAGCAGGGCGGCGCGGTCTGGCGGTCCCCGGTCCCGTGGCTCCAGGGGACCTCTTGCAGACGTGCCTGCGGAAGGTCCGCTGGTCCTGCGACTCTGGTGGACCTCTTGCAGACGTGCCTGCGGAGGGTCCGCTGGTCTTGCGGCTCTGGTGGACCTCTTGCAGACGTGCCTGCGGGAGGTCCACCGGAGCTGCGGGACCAGCTGCCCCTCCACAGTCATGCCTGTGGGAGGTCCGCGGGAGCCGCCTGCTGCCCTCCCGGCAAAATTCCGCCCCAAGCGCATGCTTGGCGCGCTGGGGTCTGGAGCCGGCCCTGTCTGATACTATGGAAATGAGGACAGTGTAAAAACTTAGATAATATTTTTGAAGAATTTCTCAAAATGGCAGCAATTATGAAGTATCTGTGTTGCCCCAGAAGCCCAAGCCAGCAGCCTTAAAATGTTGGATTAGTTGAGATCCAGGAGAATCCTTTGAAAATGCTGCCTGTAAACATCTCAGTGACACAAAGTGTCAGGGGTTCCAGGAGATAGTGCTACACAAGAAGTGCCGGGCTCCATGCAAAGCTTCTGCTGGTTGGAAATTGGAATTGTATTGGTGTGATCGGCTTTCTATCTGAAAGGCATCAGTGGAGAAGCAAGAGACTCCTGGGGAAGGAAATGGGGAACATTAAGTCAGCTGAAACCAAAATTAAAAATTCTTCCTAATCTTTAACTCTTGAGTCCTGATGTCACCCCTCTTGGGATTTAACAACAACAAAAATCTTACAGTAATGAGAGGCAAGGAGAAAACCTCTGGGAGCTGCAGCTCAGGGTCGGCAAAGGATGCATCCAATGAAGTGGGTACTCACCCACGAAAGCTCATGCTCCAATACATCTGTTAGTCTATAAGGTGCCACAGGACTCTTTGCTGCTTTTACAGATCCAGACTAACACGGCTATCCCTCTGCTACTTTTTGTGTTGATGTTTTCCCTAAGTTTAATATTGAAGAATGAAACTTTGGCCTGAAAAATATTTGAGTTATGACAGAGAGTCCTTCCTGGGCTGGGCAGCCTATACTACCCCTAGGAGTTGCAGGGTCCTTCCACTTCTATACTTATTTGAACCTCTGCTGAGTAAAGCTGAGTCAATAACTCTTACCGAATAATCTAGCTGACATATTTAGACATTCTATTGGTGGATTTTCCAGGAGTAGCCTATGACTATCTTGATTTCATTCTCTCCTTGAAATTATTCCTAGGAACAATTCTGCATCTTTGAAATGTCCATAAGAAGTTTCTTACGAGAGTTGGATGTTTGAAAGTCAAGCGGGGTTGTTAACTTTTGGCTGGAGGCATAGATTGCCTAGTGGTATTTCTCTTCCGTGACTGGGGAACTTGAAATCCTCTCTCAGGCCATATTCCTCTCCCCTGGTCCATTCACCTCTGTGTCTTCTTTGATTCTTGGACCATAACTCCCCATCACTACTCTTCTATTACTTTCTCTTTCAAACCATCCTTTTCTCAGTCCACTCTCTTCTCTCTATCTCACAAACTCTTGAGAACAGAGGTCTTCAAGTGCTGGTTGGCAAGTGTTGGTGTTATGTTCTTGTTCTGGTAGCTGCTCACTTCCTCTGTTGTTTTTGCCACTGGCGTTCTTTTTTATGTACCTGTGTTTCTAATGCACCGTATGTATTTCTGTTTTCATGGAACACTGTTTGCAAGCCTGATCAGCTTGGTTTTGGCATGAGGGAAGAATGAAATGAATAAAGAAAGAGGTATAAAGCTAAGAGCTTTACTGGGGTTCTCTTTTTTTGTCCCAGTTGGTGGTTTTGGCGCATACATCATGGCAGCTGCACCACGACCTGTGCTATTCAGTTCATTGCCTTGAGACTTCTTAATGGATTTTTACTGGCTACATGTGAGCTTGTCTGTCTTTTATGTTGATAATGAATTCATTAATTTCATGCAAAAGGTTACAGTTTATTGTTTTTAAAGTGACAGAGCCCTTGCATAGCATAAACACATTACACCTTGTATAAATGCTTGAAAATAAATAAGACAATCAAAGATAATTGACACAGCAAAAAGGACCTGATGTTTAAATCATGCTCCTAGTAGTCTTGATGACTCGGTTGTGATACAGCAATAGGCACATACATGCCTTGACTTACAGAGTTCTGGTTGGCTTTTTGTAAGCTAGTATTCAAACGCAGAATGTATGCATCACATGACTTGGTTGATGGGATGGAGGGGAAACAGTTATCATACTAGATCTATTAGCTTTATATTATCTAATAATAAATAAACATTATCAATTTTGTCTGTTTTTATTAACATCTCCCGTAATACACCTTAGGACATGTATTCTGAACTCACCTGAGCTTGGGTTTCTCCTACATGGTGTTCTGCTTAATTTAGGAAAGAGTTTGAGGGTAAACTAACAGGAGGTGTTTTCTGCTAAACACAGGCAAGATTTGTTTGTTTGCTTTTTCTTTAATGTTTTTGTGAACTGAAGTGCTGGTGAAGAGTGTCTGCTGCAGAGACTGATGTCATCTCTGTAACACAGAAAAGATACAGCACAGGCAGAAGCATTACAAGCTTCCCTGAGCCATCCCATTAATGTGCCTTAACCCTGACGAGAAGAGCTGCAAGCCTTGATCATAGGCTCCAGCTCTGCCATTGTCATAATGGGGCTGTTTTTTAAATTATACCAGATGATTTTATCACCAGTAATAAGAGATGTAATTATCAGAATAATTAAATGTCATGTTTCAGGGGATCACTATAAGGGTCAGGAAGAACTATTTAATCCTTTGTGTATATATAGGCTTGGCAGAACTTGATTTTTATTTTTTATCAGTTCGATGGATAATATTGACGTTTATTTTTAATCACTTGTTTCATTATTTTTCTATTCAGTTTTTCACAGTTGTGCAAAATTATGGACTGTAACCATTTTTCCAATTTTTCTTGAGTCAAATGTTCACAGTGGTGGGGAATTATAGGGAACAGACAATAATTTATTTAATGACAATAGACATGATTCAAAAAGTTGAGGATATATAATCATCAAAACACAAATTGTCAACATCCCATGTCAAAATATGCAAGGTAAATATCCTTCTATCAAACTCTGATAAGTTCACAAGCAGCATTTTTCTTAATTTACAGATAAGCAAATTATGTTTATCAATAAAAATATTTCTCATTGGCTTGTGTGAGAACGGTGAAATCGACATTTACCAAATAAATCTAATGCTCCCAAGCCTATACATACAGTATTGCATAATTGAGTAGGTTCTTGTGGGTTTTTTAACTTCCTCGGAAGCATCAGATTTTGACCACAGAAAGTCTGGATACTAAACTCTGATCTGAGAGTGGGTATTCCAGGAGGCATTGTGACTTGGGTAGGTGGCACAATGCCTACTGGAGAGCCAATGAGCACAGCCACTTTGCCAGCCTGTTACATGGCACAGGATCCACTAAACTCTCATCTGAGTACATTGTCTCTTAACAAGTCATGTAACTGCCTTAACCTATTTACTTGTCTTCATAAATATAGCTTCTTTGACACTGCATGCCATGCTGTACCATACTATCTCTTCCGTAGGGAGCTATGAATGTGGTTAGAAAATCAGAGGGGGAAGTTAGGAATTTTTACACATACAGATATATAGATAGATAGATATTACAATATTTTAACAATTAAATCAATGGTTCTCAACCAGGGTACATGTAGCCCTGGGGCTATGCAAAGGTCTTCCAGGAGGTACATCAACTCATCTAGATATCTGCCTAGTTTTACAACAAGCTACATAAAAACAACAAATGAAGTCAGTATAAATTAAAATTTCATACAGACACTGATGTGTTTATACTGTGGTATATACTATACGCTGAAGTGTAAGCACAATATTTGTATTCCAATTGATTTATTTTATAATTATATGGCACAAATGAGAAAGTCAGCAATTTTTCAGTAGTAGTGAGCTGTAACGCTTTTGTATTTTGATGTCTGATTTTGTAAGCAAGTAGTTTTTAAGTGAGGTGTAACTTGAGGGTACGCAAGACAAATCACTCCTGGAAAGGGTACAGTAGTCTGGAAAGGTTGAGAGCCACTGAATTAAATCCCACAGAAGTGATCTTATATGTCAAAATCTGTTTTATTAACTGCACATTGAAGCTTTGTTAGCATAGTAATTTGTAGTGGCTTTTATAAAGGCTGAAGAATGATATGAGATGAGTTTTTGGCATAAATCTTTCATGTTGCCCAGGTGAGCTGTCAGGTTAAAGTCCAGCAATCAAAAGGTTAATGAAGTCTGAACTTTAAGATGAGAATCACAGATTGGTGATCATTTTCTCATGTTCAGTTGTCAATTGGTAAAACAAGGAGGGTGTAGGGAAAAGAACTACAACTGCCGATTTGAGAGGCTTCTCTTTAAAAGCAGTTTCTACAGTTGTTTCGTGTTCCTAGCTCAAACAAACTCTCCATTATCCCAAATGGGGGAATCCCATCGCCTATTGTGGTCCTTTAGCCCTTGGCAGATATTCCCATCTCAGAAATGGTGCATAGGCTTGGTACAACAGGCAGATTCTGCTTTAAATCAAGAAACAGGGCTACAACTAGATATGGGGTGTGGGCTTTAGTCTGAGCTACCTTGAGTTCTTCTGACCCCAGGCAGGTGGGACTGGACACTGTGATAACAGCAGGTGCCCCCTCCATGTCTGTGAGTAGCACATGAATGCAAATGAAAGGGAAGACGAGTAAGCTCTGCTCTGCTCTGTTGTTGTAGATTTTAAAATGTCAGGACTTAATTATGCCACAGGTCTATAAATTCCGGAAACACATTAATGCTCCCGTGATTAAAATTATAGAGGGCATAATTGAAAAAGCATAAACACAACTGAAGAATTCCTAATTCTAGTTTGCTTTGAGGTGTTAATTTCCTCCACAATGAATGTGTAATTTTTTTGGAACCAGTAAAAGGGGGCTGTTCTACCGGTGCGTGTCTGGAGGTGGAATGAGGGGATTATCATAAACACACTCAGACAATACAAAAGGAAGCCTCGGCAGCCATGACACCATATCAGATGCCTGTCCTCCCTCTGCAGCACATCTTGAGAGCAAAGGGGAGGGTCGGTGGAGAGATGACGAATGAGAAAGGGCTGATTTAATTAAAAGGAGATACCGTACCAGTGAGAAAGGAAGGAGGGGAGAAAATAGGGCAATGTGCAGAAGGTGCAGGCACAAAAGGCAATATCATGAGTGCTGAAAAAAGAGAACAAAAGGCAATGGATGGGTGGGGAGGGCCGCTGGATCAGCCAGGAATGAAGCTGGGTGTGACTTCCCTCAGTGCCAGCCAGCACACATCCCTGTGCAGCTGGAGAAGTTGATATTGGTGCAAGATGCTGTTTCCCTCAAAAGGGTGAATATTCTGTCCTGAGTCCTCCCTTGTGCCAAAATAGGCTGGACATGATGAGGCCACGATCCAGCACTGGGAGCCAAGTCTGGCTTCCTGCTTTTGAAGTCGCCCTAGCCTTGGTGCATGTTAGACCAGACCGTGAATGCCTGTATGCCAGTTGAGAATTGGCAGAGTGCAGGCATGCACTGTCCTGCCACCAGCGCTCCTCCTTTGACCCCTGGCACACCCACTCCTGCCAGTGTGTAGGAGCCAGCTACACCAGCTGAGAGCTCCCTACTGCAGGGGAATTCATAGCTGGCCAGCTGAAGTGAGATGGCAGGGTAATTTTGTACTGTCTGGACAGTGCAATGTGCTCAAAATGGGTAGGTAATCTAGCTTGATGTTCTCAGCACTCCTATCCCTTGCACATCCTGGGAAAAAGTGACTGGGATCAGTAAGCCTACAGGTTATTTTACCGTGGCCTGCCAAGGGATTATGCAATTGGAAGGCTTTGACATCATCTGCCTGCTCCTGGTCCAGTTATCAAATGGTGAGAGTCCGTATCTCCTTTATACCTTTGCCCTTTTCAGAAACGTGGCTTGTGCTGAGCAATGTCGAGAGAGGGGCATGGGAATCAGTGGGCTGTGGAGATGGAACTCCTTCCCTCCCCCAGGTGCTTCCTGCCACTCAGTTATGAAGCATGTTGATGGGACAGTTGTGGGCAGTAGTTTACAATATATCTGGCCATGATGTACCTGTTCTGTGGGTAGAAACCTTCATTGTATTATGTTATCGATCTCGTGCTCTTCTCAGGCATTAAGTTAACTAAATTCTTGTAAAATAGTAAATGCTTTTTCATGCAGTTCCAACTCTGTACAGTGGAGAGGGGAAGGAGGAGTGGGAGTTCTTAAATACAGACCAGATTCTCTGCTGCTATAAAGCTGCATTGTTTACCTGAAGCCAATGGAGCTACTCCAGTTTACGCTGGCTGACGATAGGGCTCTATGTATCCATACCTTTGCCTATCCCACTGTTTTTATGAAGAGGATTGAAGAGCTTAGGTGCAGCAGCCCCAGAATTGTGCTCTTAAAATACCACCAGAGCCCCTTCTTGTCCTATGCCTTGTCTAAAGAACAACACGGCTCTTGTTGTCCTTGAAACTTACTTCTTGTCTCGAAAGAAACCACTGAGCATGCCAACAAGACCCCAGTCTAATGCCTAGTGCTAAGTGACATTAACAGTTTTTCTTTGCTTTTGTTTTTTATTTGTTTTTGCAGATTAAACAGATGGCAGGTGGTTCAGGAGGGAAAACACACCTCTGAAGCCACTAACATTAGCTCCTGTCACAGTGAAAGCCGTATCTGTCTGCAGTCATTATCTTTAATCTGCCAGCATGGAACAACATTGAACTGGAGAGATAGGGACCAAGCTTTCCACTGGGGAATATCAGCTATTATATCTAATTTGTGTTCCAAGCCAGGTCAGGCTTATGGATATGGCTAAGACAAAGGAGTGTACAGTTTTGAAATGCCCTCTGTTGGGTTTCTTTCCAGGCAGATTAGATACAGACGAGTAAGCAATTTAAATCACGATGCATATATAATCCAAATAACATAAATATGTTCATAGCTTCCTGCTCAGTCTCCCAACCAGGTTCCTTTCTAGAACCAGCTCGTGTTTTCTGGAGTTACATTTTTCTTTGCAGTCCACAGACATTACCCTAGTTACAAGGTCTTCCAAACACTATTTGGAAATGTTGCGGTTGTAAAGTTCTGACTATAACTATCCACCCTGGTGAGAGCTCAATCACCAGCTATTGTAAAAATTAGTGATGAGTAAAACACAAGAGATTTGGAGGATTGGTTTAAGAACCCAAATACATGAATGTTTGTTCAGACCCACAGAGTCTGCCAAACGACACTGGGAATGCCATGAAGAGGGGGATGCTTCCCTTATTTCTTGCGTTTCCCATATTTCTTGCGTCCATTTGGGATGGGGAAGCCATGGTGGGTCACTAGTTCCACTGCCTGACCCCACTGGAACCAGAGGGTGCCAATTTGTTGCAATTCTCACAAGAGAAAGAAAAAAGAGAGCATCTGAACTTCCTTAAATCACAAAAAATGTTCAGGGTTTGGGTTTTAGCCTTAGCGGCGTGCCTTTTTTTTTTTTAAATCCAAACCCATCTCTGGAAACAGTGGAACAATAAAATATCCCATAAAAGCAACAGACCATGTCAAGAAGTGCGGCTCGATCAAATGCACACACTTCATGGGACAATTTTGAAGGTCATTGACCCTGCTGCTCATGATGCACACAAGGCATCTATCTGCTACATTTATGTATGATTACTCACAGTTAATGGTGTTTGGAGGAAAATACCAGTCAGCTATTACTTGTATAGAGAGACAATTTAAGAAAGAGATCGAGCCCTGGCATGTTTTAACTGTGATATTTGGCAAGTTCTCCTATAAGTAGCTACTGCTGGTTATTTTGCCAGGGTTCTAAGGAGAGTCGCTTTCATAGTGGTGTGGTGGATGAGCAACACATAGGCAGACTGTTCCAGGTGCATTTTGTGGAAGTCACCGTTGTGCTCTGGAATGTCTCCAGAACGTTGTCTCTCCCTGCCTGTGAAAGACCATGCAGTCACTATTTGCCCTCCCTTCATCTCCCTGTGGAATATACCCTTGGATAATGTCATGGGGAAGTTGCACAATCCCACTATATCCCAGCATTTACCTGCTGGTTTTATTGTTAGTGAGTATTGCTCGGTGTACTCAGAATAGAAGACTCCCAGCTGCATTAGAGAGGTAGTGGTCTCTGGTAGTTGGGGCTTGGATATAGGGGCCGAGAATACTGGGTTCCTTTTCAAGTTCCATCAGTGATATACTGTGTGATCTTAGGTAAATCACTCGTAACTGTAACTTCCCTGTGCCTGACTTTACCCATCCATAAAATGGGGATAATACCTACTGTGCCTGGCAGAGGTGTGAGGATTAATTAGCGTGTATTTTTTTTCTATTCAGGTTCTCATACTGTCTCATGACCATGGTATGCGAGCACCTTGAGATCATTGATGAAGGGCAAATTATCACTTTTATTGTAAACACAGAGCAGGTAGTTTTTGACAGATTCCTGCATTTTAGAGAGACGAGGTAGGTGAGGTATTATCTTTTATTGGAGGAACCTGTGCTGGTGAAGGAGACAAGGTTTCAAGCTTACACAGAGCTCTTCTTCAGGTCTGGGAAAGGTACTCTGAGTGTCACCGCTAAATACAAGGGTGGAACAGATAAGAGTTACCACAATGATACTCTGACCTCAGTAGCTCAGGAGCCAAATTAGTGATCAACATTGCCCAAAAGAGCCACAGTCATGTGAATTCACTGTTTCATTTACTCTATCCAATCTAATCTAAATTATTCTTACAGCAGAATGACTGACCAAATATTCTACAGTTGGTTAATAACATACTAAAAGCATCCCAACGGGTTAATAACTTAGACTGATTAATAATTAAATAACACACTGTTTGACTATAAAGAGCTGCAAGAGACACAATAAAAAGCTACTTGGGGCTCCGAGCCTGTCTCCCAGTATCACTGAGTTTACATGTTGCAAGAGACCATTCAAGATGAAATGGACAGTTAACACCTCGTTGTAGGAAAAAGGAGGGTCGGTGGTTACAAATTGTGGTAATGAGCCATAAATCCAGTCTCTTTATTAAGTCAGTGATTTTTGATGTCTAGCAAAGTTATGAATTTAGGTTCCCAAGCTCGTCTTTTTAAGGTGTTGTGGAGGTTTGCACTGAGGATGGGGACTGAAAGGTCGGATATCTCAGTCTTCTGCTTGGGCAAAATGCTTCCTTTTACATCCCCCTGGCCCTGTACCACCCCCTGTAATGACCTGCTGCCACAGTGTGTATTTTGGTGCCAAAAGTAAATTAATGCTGCTGTATTTTTTTCATGGAAATGTTTTCTGAAAGTAAACTTTACTCAAACACAATATATAGTCTATGGCTTGATCCAAAGCCCAGTGTGTAATCTATAGGAGTCTTTCCATTGATTTTAATGGGCTGAAGATCAGGCCCTAAATCACCAAAGGTACCATCAGGGCAGGATGCTAGAGCCCAGCATCCACCTCCCAGGGTGGGGTGGGGATTTTAATGAATTAATATATGTATATCTGAGACCCTTGCATTAAAGGTACTCTAGAAGGGCAGCATATTATGGGTCAATTTTTAAAATATATGAAATTACTCCCCTTTAGAGGCATAAATTACACCTGCACAATGTGCAGGCATACTTTGTATCCACAAACAGACTGCAATTGGAAATCTGAATGCCTGAGCCTCTAGCTATCTAATTATAGCTATAGCTGGAGAAGCAAGTACTTGGGAGTTGGACCCACAGTTTGGTTGTAGGCTTACATTTTGCAGATGCAATTTATGCTCAGAAAAGTAAGTTCTTGCTTCTGGCTTTTTGACTCTCATGCATTTAATTCTTGTAGTTTTTTAACGGGCAAAATGCTAACCTTTCTATCGGTTTATTAACCATCCTATAGAATTTATTGGAGCACCCTTCTGTGAAGTTGCATGGGATGGTTAAAAAGCACACTGTAGGATGGATATAATTTGTTAATGAAATCTGTAGGATTTTGGAGTGAATTCTATAAAACCCTGCCACATTCTTACAGAATCCAGTGGTTTTATCCCATTACATTCCATCAGACTTTCTACAAGGGGAAAATGTACACCTATGTATTAAATTGTTAATGGCTATGCAATCAAATTTCCATTGCCTGGATCCCATTGCATGTCCCTAACCTTTGTTTTAGTACAAGGCTGCCAGAAGGTTTGCTTTTTGCGGGCTCAGTTATTTGTTTACCCCGTCCCTTGTGCCAGGATTTTATATGTGCTTTAGAAAACCAAAATAAAGATACAGGGCAGAATTTTCAAATTCTGGGGCCTTAATCTCCTGTCCAAATCAATACTTAATCATAAAAAAGGCATGTATATCTTCAAGTGCCAGTCTGAGTATTTATATGCGAGTTTGGACATCACATAAAAGCCCTCTTATTTTGAAAGTTGGGCCACAGTATCAGAGTAAAAAAGGCACAACCAAATTTAATGTCAGGAGTTAAATGGAAAAAAAAGCATCAATAACAAGATTTGTGCAAACTAATACACAAATAGCTGCTACCTAGACACCTTGATTTCTCTGTCAGATTGCAGCAGGGTCATATGTTTTCTGTTTTGTTTTTTTGGCTACTATAACTACTGCAGAGTTTGGAATCTGAGCTGACATATTTCAGTAGTAGCAGAGCAAAATGATTTTAAGGTACAATTATCTGGTGGGCAGGCCTATTACCTGATGATCTATGTTCATGTCTGTCCAGGGCCGGTGCAAGGATGTTTCGCGCCCTAGGCAAAACTTCCACCTTGCACCCCCCCGCAGCAACTCCCCACCCTCCGCCCTGAGGCACCACCCGCCCGCCCCAGCTCACCCCTGCCCCGCCTCCTCCCTGAGCACGCTGTCTCTGCTTCACTTCTCCTGCCTCCCAGGCTTGCAGCGCCAATCAGCTTAGGCGCCGCAAGCCTGGGAGGCGGGAGAAGTGAAGCAGCCACGGTGCGCTCGGGGAGGAGGCGGGGCAGGGGTGAGCTGGGGCGGGGAGTTCCCTTGCATGCCGCACCCCCCCCCCCCTCGCGTACTTGCTGCAGGCAGCCCTCCCCGCGCTCCCCTGCCCCAGCTCCCTCTGCCTAAATGCCGGCAGCGACCGGGGCGGCCAAAGATCCGGCCTCCGCGGTCGCTGCCGAAGAAAATGGCGCCCCCGAAATCTCAGCGGTCGCCTAAATGGTTGCACCGGCCCTGTGTCTGTCTACAGCCACTTTAACTACACTTTACCATGTGAAATCAACAGTTGATGTTGAGTCCCTTCATGGTGCTTCCTGAAGATACCTGTGAGCAAATGTTCTAAGCATACCACAAACCAAAATGCCTTTTCAGTTCCCTTAACCTTAAGGGGACCTTAAGAGGAAGGTTCACAAAAAGTTTGTATATTTCAAACAAAAGGACAGAGTTTAGTTCCTGGCCCTTTGCGTGCAATCTCATGAATGTTTGATGCCTTCCCCACAAAAGCGGCTCTTCTGTGAGCGCTACTGCTGCTTCAGTGCTACCAGCTGGATGAGTCTTTGATTTCTGATACCATTCCCAAGAGTACCATAATTGTGATGTCCACAGAATGGAGACAGCAAAGATGAAGGCAATGCTTCCTGCATGGCATTTCAGCTGGCCCTAATGATGCCATTGTCCATTAGTGCCTGGTGACATTTGGGGATGGAGAGAGGGAGTGTAGTGATGTGGGGATCTGTCCATTGTGAGATGACTGACACCATCATCCTTTTTCTCATAGCCCACTAAACAGCTGTTTGGATGGTAATGACTTCTGCATACTGGTAATTTGGACCACAGCTAGAGGTGAAAGTTTCCAGATACTCTTTCCAATCCTGGGCTCATTCTATCCATCCCAGAATAAAAAAAAAAAAGTCCCTACTGAAGTCAGGACTGCAGAATCGGCTATGTCTACTGCCACCTTTCTTGTCTTGTCCCCTGGGGGAATAATGTTGTTGGAGATAATAAACACATTTGTATTATTTAAGGAAAAGTAGATACTAAAATGTTGCTTGTTGTAAACGTTAGTAAGTCAGGCAAGGGCATCAGTGTAGGGTCAGGAAGGAATAACTCTCTGTGATGGGTATACAAACCCCATGCTGGAGAGCAAGGTATTAAGGAACAGCCCTGGGCCCAGGTGGCCTCATCCTGCTGCATCTGCAAGGCCTGCATAAGCTGGAGATGGAGTTTAAAAAGGGAATCAGACATGCTCAGAGGAGGCAGGCAGTGGAAGGGAGCAACCTCTGCTCTAAGCTCTGGGGAAGTGCTGCCTAGGAGCTCTCACTGCCTGAGACCTGGCAACACAGACCTGATGAAGCCTGCAAAGGAGAGACTGGTGACTGACTGTAAAGTCAGAAACTTTATTTATCCCATGGGGGGAAAGGTGATATAGGTAGGAAGTGATCCAGGGAAGCAGCAGCTTAGCACCCTAAGGTGCAGAATTTAGCTGCCCAGCATCGGGCCTTGGATAGAAGCCCGCTGAAGAGGATGGCCCAGGCTCCCCTATCAGCTCCAAAACAGGTGACAGAAATATGCGGCTTTACCTCGGTGGAGAGTCCAGCTGGGGAAGACCCTGATTGTTAAAGGGCCCATACCTCAAACTTGCTGCCCCCCCGGCGTTGGCCACTAGCTGGTTACCAGGTGCATTCTGGGGATTTTTACCTTTCAGGGAAGCAGTAAGAGTTAGGACACCAGAGTGGATGGACAGATGGTCTGATGCAGTTTGGCAGGTGTTCTGTGACAGCTATTTCCTTTCACCCGATGCCCATCCCAAATCTATCAGAGCCAGACTCAAGCCCCTGTGAATGGCTCTCTTTCTGGACAACTGCTCCCCAGCTCGGCTCCCCAGTTGTTCTGCATACAATGTGGAAGGAAAGCTAGAGCAGGGAAAGAGGCTTGCCAGAGTCCCAAGATCTCACAGTAGTGGGGAAACAAGGCTGTGATTTGGAATGACGATCATCCATTCTCATGCTTGCACATCGACTGGAGAACACGTTGTTTAAAAGATTACCTTGTAGATGATGATAAGAGCACATTTTCTCCCTCTGCACACAGTGTTTATACTGTGGCGACCATAATGGCTGGTGCTTTTATCAGTGATTTAGAACAGAGCTGTCAAAAACTTTAAATCGCTTCTATTAAAGTAAAGTAATGTGGTTTTATCTGTATAAAACCTATAAAATTGATCAAGGAATCCAATTTTGCCCCCCCCCCCCCCTTTTAATGAAAGACCTTGCAGTTACATAGCAGGGCAGTTTCGCCTCCCCAAAAGTCAGACCCTTAACTAATGTGCCATGTCTGACAAGCCTCAGGGAGCTCTTTGTGGAGAGCAGAGCTTTTTCGGTATTTGGAAGACCATGTTTTCCCATTGCTTGTTGGGCTTATGAAGATGTCTGGTGGGTGAGAATTGGTTGGATTGGTTGCTCTGTGAACAGTGTTGGTTGATACTGACTGAGAACAATAACAATGGTGTGCGTTACTGTCCACCTGGTAACCTGACTAAGAGCCAGTAAATTTCCTGGGGGAGATTTCTTTATGGACTCCTCACCTTCCTTTCCTGTAGTACTCTTTCTAAGAGAAACACACCTTCCTTCCTTATCCTGTATTCTTCATCCAATCTGTGAACTTGTGAGATCTGACAAGCTGCAAACGGTTGGCCCTGCTCAGTCCTAGGACAGGGGGAATCTCCAAGGAATAATCTGGTGCTGCAATGTTTTTGGTGAGTCAGCAGGTGCAGCTCTTTCCATGAGTCAGCACTGCAATAATGGCATTACTTAGTTCTCATATAACACGTTCTATCAGTAGACCTCCCAGCACTTCGCAAAGCAGGTCAGGTTTATCACCTGCATTTTACGGATGGGTAAACTGAGGCACGGAGAGGCGATGTCACTTTTCCATGGTCACCCAGGAGGCAAGTGGCAGAGCCAGGAATAGAATCTAAGAAATAGGTCTTCTGAGTGCCAGTCCTTTGTTTTCTCTGCAAGGCCACACTACTTGCTGTGGACCAGTGCCTCGCCACATAGCTGGCAGGGCATTGTGCAGCTTGGAGGTGTCATCTACTACATCTCCTGAGTGAAGCAAAGTGGCATAACTGTGTTTGATTTGTGGTATAAACCCAGATGTGCTGGCCAGATTCCAGTGTGGGTGATTACATAGTCAACCTAAAATTCTCACAGTAGTTTCATTTGGATACAGGATAGCTATTTACGTCCTCTCATTCTGTGCCAGCAGTGATTGCATTTGAGTGGTAGTTGAAGTGATTTGCAAAGTGCCTTTGAATCATTGGAGATTAAAGGTGCTACAGTGAATGTACTGGCTCATTACCTTCCACTCACCCCAAAAGGTAGGGAGCGGACCAAGCCAGCAGAGGACATTGTTACCCAGCGCAACATCTTGCAGCAGAAGGTCCCATAAGGTGGAGAGAACATGGAAAGGAAGTAACATTTAGAGTACGTCTACACAGCTGGTGGCAGTGAGTCTCCCAGCTCAGGTCGATAGAGCTAGCTAGTGCTCTAAAAATAGCTGTGTAGACAGCTCTTTGAAGTGGTAGCTCAGGCCCTGAAGTCCAGGAAGGGGGGTTGGCTTCAGAGTCTGAGCCGCAACTTCAAAGCACTGTGTACACAACTATTTTTAGAGCAGTAACACAAGCCCTGCTGGCCTCAAGATTGGCTAGGAGACTTGCTGCCATGGGCTGTGTAGATGCATTCTCAGAGGCTAGAGGGGGTCGAGTTCTGTGGCGAGCCAGAGGCTATGTATGAGCAGGAGCAGCAGGCTCTGGAAGGAAGACCAGGCAACACGCAGTCTGATAGCCAGGCAAGGAAGGAGCCTGTTTCTGACAGGGGATCAGCAGGCATGAGGCACAGGACAATGGCACATGGCATAAGGACAATGCAGAGGAGCCCCACCACCGTCTGGGATAAAATCAATAAGCTGTGGCACAGAAGGGACAGAAGTTTGGTCTGCAGGCTGGCACGTGCTTTGCCTCCAGGACAGGGTGGACTGAAGGGAGTTTCAGACACTAACCTGTGGAGCCCCATATCACACAGGTACCTTTATATCCCACTACTGGACTCTGCCCCCATGGTTTGGTTAGGAACTATTGAGTCCATCTCTTATTGTAACTGTTCAAGCTATTGTGCACCTTTTATGTGTCACCCTTCGTTTTGCTCTTTGTAGGGGAATAATCCTGTGTTGCTCGTTCAGAATGGGAGTGTGTTGAGGGGGTGCATGAAGGTTCTTGGAGTATGTATGGCATGTGGCTCTGAGCAGAGATGACAGTACCTGCCAATACTGGGGGAGGGAGGCAGAGTGAGGGCAGCGACTTCAGCAGATGGTACTGAGTATGCTCAGTTGTTTGAACATGTTCAGTACAAGCCAAGCAGCAAATCTGGGGAGGCACATGACCCTTTGTGCCTCCTCCCCGCCCCCCCCCCCACACACACACTTTGCCTCTGCCTTTGAGTTGTTTTGCACCTGGAGTGCTACCGAACACTGGGTTGGTGTACCACAGCATTCACACTGATAACTGTAGTGCTAAATACATGTGTCATTCATATTCTCTGTGATCATCTCCTACCAAGTCCATCATTAGGAGCCTTTTCCATAGCTTTTCAGCATTTGTCTGATGGCTTTCTTTCCCATGGGAGTGGTGCTAGGTATCTCCAGAAATTAGTTGGTGATTAATCTAAATGTGCAGGTTAGCTGTTTGATCTCTCTGGCCTGCTTTATTGGTCCCACCCGTGTTTCCTGTGGAAGTGCTGATGCATGTTGGTGTGTTAAGTTTTTCAGACCAATATTTCTGCAACAATAACCCTCTGAAAGCCACTGGAACGATGCTGGCTGTTTCTAATCTTTGCATCGATCTCTCCTGTCTAACTAGACAAAGAATTAGCCTCATGTAGACAGGTGAGGGCAGCATATGTGAATACCCTGACAAAAAGTGAAATGACTTCAGTGGTATCTCTTTCTTTGTCAAATGGGTGAGTAGTATTAAGCAGTCAGTATGCCTGTCACAGTTGTAGCAGTGCTGAACTTAAGGCTTTGTTAACTGTTTGTGACAGAAAACAAAGCCAAGTGTATCTGGATGCTGTGCAACCCTACTTGGGTCTGCAAAATTGTGCTAGAAGCATCAAGAATTCCTACAAGGTATCACTGAGATCAAGAGTTTAATGGGATACAAATTGGGATTAGACTTTTATATAGATAGAAAGAATATCCAGAATTGCTTTAATATTCAAAGTGTTACAAGGGATAGAAACCCACGTCATTGGAGTCATCGTGGATAGTTCTCTGATGACGTTCATGCAGTATGCAGCAGCAGTCAAAAAAGCAAACGATGTTAGGAATCATTAAAAAGGGGATAGAGAATAAGCTGGAGAATATCTTATTGTCCTTCTATAAATCCATGGTACGCCCACATCTCGAATACTGTGTACAGATGTGGTCTCCTCATCTCCAAAAAGTTATACTGTCATTAGAAAAGGTTCAGAGAAGGGCAACTAAAATGATTAGGGATTTGGAACGGGTCCTATATGAGGAGAGATTAAAGAGGCTAGGACTTTTCAGCTTGGAAAAGAGGAGACTAAGTGGGGATATGATAGAGATATATAAAATCATGAGTGATGTGGAGAAAGTGAATAAGGAAAAGTTATTTACTTGTTCCCATAATATAAGAATTAGGGGCACCAAAGGAAATTTAATGGGCAGCAGGTTTAAAACAAATAAAAGGACGTTCTTTTTCACACAGCGCACAGTCAACTTGTGGAACTCCTTGCCTGAGGAGGTTGTGAAGGCTAGGACTAAACAGGGTTTAAAAGAGAACTGGATAAATTCATGGAGGTTAAGTCCATTAATGGCTGTTAGCCAGGGTGAGTAAGGAATGGTGTCCCTAGTGTCTGTTTGTCAGAGTGTGGTGATGGATGGCAGGAGAGAGATCACTTGATCATTACCTGTTAGGTTCACTCCCTCTGGGGCACCTGGCATTGGCCACTGTCGGTAGACAGGATACTGGGCTGGATGGACCTTTGGTCTGACCCAGTACGGCCATTCTTATGTTCTTTTGTGCTTCAATGTGAATGCCAATTTTAGCTATTTGGGGGGTTAGGAGGAGACTCTTCATGGAGGAATTAATGTGAGAGCCTTTCTCCTATTGTTTCAGAAGTTCTGCTCCAGGAGAGAACCCAAAAGAACAGAGGTAGCAGCAAATATATAATATGCACAAGTACATATTATGCCAAATTATGAATCTGTTATTTTATTCAAACTAGTTCATACATCCTTAGCATAAATTGTTTAAAAAGCCATTCATCATCACCACTTTCAACCACCACCATCTCATTTGGTGCATAGTGGGATGAAAGTCATGGGTACCTCCTACCATACAATTCTATCTTGTGAATTCCCCTAATGCATCTCTCTACCTTTGTTACTGGAGCCTGTTGCTGCAATTACTACAATTCATTGTTCATATTAATTTCACCATATACATGTAATATTTTGTAAGATAATGTTACACATTTATGCACTTTTTGACCTAAAAGAATCCCAGAGTGCTTTAGAAACAGCATACATAAGACTGAAATCTGTTCTCATTTTCACCAAGGCATATCGGGAATAAATCCACTGAATTCAGTGGAATTACTGCAGACTAAATTATCAGAATCTGGTCCACAGAGCACCAGCGGAATGCAGCCATTAGTGCGGAGAAAGGCCTATATACAGCATAACTGTGAAGGGGGTCCCATTGAATGGCATTTTTTCAGTGCTACATTTTCCTGTCTCAGTATTACTTTAGCTTTGCCTTTTTTCTTTCCTTATTGGTGAGCTTCTTGGTATTCTAACCTTGTCTTCATCTCTCTTTCTCCCTCCCCCCCTCCTCTCCCTCCTAGTGTCTATCAGCTTGTTGTCAAGGAAGAGAGGCTGCAGAAAGCACGAAGGGCTGCAGACATCATTGAGTGCTTCTCTGTTCCAGTGAGCTACAAGAATGCTTCCAGCCTTGACTCACCCCATTACTTTGCGGCCGAGCTGAAGCCCATCAATCTGCCCATCACGCAGCCCTTTACAGTGGGCGACAACAAGACCTACAATGGCTATTGGAATGCTCCACTCTCACCACTGAAAAGCTACAGCATCTACTTCCAGGCTCTCAGCAAAGCGAATGGAGTAAGTGCAGTAAGAACTGAGACTGGATTTGTGCACATATGGCCACCTCCATCCCCCCACCTCCTAAAAATGCACACTTTTTTCCCTTAGAAAGCCTGAGGAAAATTAAACACTTCACTACTAGTCCTCTGCTTTGGCCTCTGGTGCATTGTTCCATTGAAAACTGCAAGAGAACATTAAGTTGTACATGGTGCATCTGGTGTTACTGGAGATGGGTTTTACTGAAATACCCAGAACAAAGGGGGTTGGTTATATTTTACTGCAATATGCTCCTTTCTGTGGTGTATTCTTTTCCTTGTAGTTGCACTAACTCCAGGGAAGGGGCTTATAGGACAGACCTACTACTTCCAGATAATCTTCACTTCCAAATTTGTCATTACTGGGGGAGAAATTATGAAACAAGAGAAATGCAAAAAGCTATGAAGGAGGATTAGCCTCTAGTCTTGAATCTGGCTGTATCCTAGTTCAGCAGTTACAGCTGGGATTTTCAGATGAAGCGAAATTTAAGAAGTGCCTCAGTCTTTCAATGGGAAATGAGTGTCTTACTCCCCTGCAGCCTTTTGAAAAGCCCAACCTGCATGGCTAGAAATATTTATCCTGTGTTGGGGAAAGGTTGAGAATGGAGAAAACACAGGTACAAAATATTCCTTACTACTTCCAGCTCCTGAGTACTACCCTTACCATGCTGAAATATTATTCGTATCATAGGAACAAGAGATGGAAAAGGCCATCTAGTTTATCTTCCAGCTTATTAGCATTTTTACTGCATTCTGCCAGTGTCCAATGTATTCTTAGTACTTTTACCAGTGCTCTATTCAGTCCTCTTTTCCATTAATAAATTCATGCAAGTTTTTCTTCTGAAAGAGCAAGACAATACTATATACCAAACCATATTGCAAAGGTAAACTACCTACTTAGGCTTTAGATGCCACTTTAAGTATCCATCCAGTGTCTTCCCCATTACACTGAAAACACACCCACAGTCACACAAAGTGTTGGGCTTGATTTAATAGACTAGCAAGGCTAATGAGCATTTATAACGTTCCACTTTTACTGCCAGCATTTATCACCATTCCAGTTGCAAGGTATCTGCAGCATAACTTATGAACAGCAAAACTCTTTAATGTTGTGATGTTTCCTCGCCTTGGCTTTCTCGCCAGCTGATATCTTCTCCTTCCAGCATTATTCATGTAATTCAGTATTAGATTTGCCTTTATAAAGAAAAGAGTGAAATATATGTACATGTTTGTCTGTGTCTAGTTAGTTACCGCTTGCATGATAGTTGATTGCTTGTGAATGGGTCCCCAGGGGAAAAAAAGCTTTATTTGCTGAAGTACAAAATAATATGCCATAAATAGATAATATGAATGGAAATGTAGGCTTCACCTGGCATGCTGGATTAATGCAGCAATGTGTGGCTTGTGTTTTTTCCCTGAAACCCTGCAGCTGGAAGGCTTCATATGCTCTGTGTACTCTGAGTTTACAAGCCAATGCAGGGACATGAGGGGTCTGACTTGACTATACAGTATTAATGCATGTCACTGTGTCACCAGGATTATTCTGCACCTTTTAGGTACAGGCAGAAATATATGGGCTGCAGGTGGCACTTACTTACTTAATGAATCTGGGCTTTTAGGTCTAAATATTCAAAAGGTCTATCTTCAAATACATGTAGGACCATTCTGCATGTGTAAAATATATTTGCATGCACAGCAAGTAATTTTGATGCAAATTTCCCTTGGAGTATGCAGTTAGTTGCCTCTTGCATGCATACATTTAATTGGCACAGCAGATGAATGGGTGTTTTCAGGGTGCAACTTAAGGGTGAGCATAGAAGAAAGTGTCCAATAAGTTTAAAGTGTGATAGACTGCCCTCTGCTGTGCGCAGCTCCAAAAGCAGAATTTGGATCTTCAGGTGAATATCCACATTCTTTCTCCTTTCAGGACAAAGTACTTTGGGCCAGATTTTCAAACATTGGCCTGTGTTTTGCAGACATCATTTTTCAAACACCACTAAATACAGGTTCACCGTTGTTCACAGAATTGTTTGCAGGCGTGATTTGTTATTTACAGTTGTAAGTACCCAAATGCATCCACAAATCAAGCAGATCATTGACTGTGATGTTATCAGAGCCTGCAAATAATTGTGGGTGAAAAATTACACCCTTGGTTATTTATGCCTGCAAAGTTTCAGATGCAATAATAAAAATGTCCCATTTAATGTAGGGCAAAAAATTGGCCATATGTCACACCTGGATGTGTAAACCTCCCAGTGGGGTATTTTCCACTCATGTTAAACCAAGGTGTTCTATAACCCCATTAATCACTCACAATTTTGAAATGACAAAACATCTTTCCTCACCTGGAACCTTGAATGAGAAATCACCTTTGCCCACTGAACCATACCATCTCCCTCTGGAAACACAAGGACTCTAGTAGGAGTTTAATTTGAAGAAACTTTCTGAATAGAGTCAAAAAGCAGCTTTAGCAGAAGGGGTGCCAATAGACTGGCATTGTTTCCACTTCACACTCCATGGCGAGCTGTGCTCAGTCGATGTTCTTGTCTGCTCTGTTACCATTAGCCACGATTGTTGTGTTGAAAAGAACATAATTAACAGCTGGATACAAAACAAGTGTGGCAAATTGCAGCAAAATCAGATCATGAGCTTTCCTGCCTTCTGTTGTGTAATGCTGTATTTGTTTTCGTAGAGTTTGAATAATATCGCCGTTGTTCATTGAATTCCTTTCTCTGGGCTGTCACAGGAGATTTGGTCTATGTGATGCTGCTGCCAGACAAGGGTGTCAAAGGAACACGTGGAAAACAGAATAGACTTTGGCTTTGTTGTACAAAACACCTGCTTCCAAACTGTGTGAATTTCCCTCCAAGTGATTGTCAAAAGCCAGATGCTGAACTGAAATATGTCAAAGAGTTTTAAGTAAAAAAAAACAAAAAAACCAAAAACAAAACCACAGTAGGCTTTTGTGGTCATGGGAGTGTGAGCACAAGAAGCAATTAACCACTGTTTGTTCCACGGAAATGGTTGCATACATGATATGACACAAGGAGCTGTGGGCAATAAAAAGGAAACTCATGTGGTTGGCTCTGGCAGAGCGGCTTCTTTAACACATCGTGTAGAGCCTTCATCTAAAGATCAGAGTTTTATTTTCACCTCTGGCTTCAAGGTGTCATTCAGGTAGTTAATTGTTATGTGCTGCGTGACATTGTGCCACTGGCTTCGAAGCATGTTCCTTTCTCTCTATGAAGCATGAGGGAATTTGCCACATGAAGCCATTTTTTATCTAGCAATATCATCTGCAGGGCCGGCGCTTTCATTTAGGCGACCTAGGCAGTCACCTAGGGCGCCAGGATTTGGGGGGGGGGGTGGCAGGTGGCTCCAATGGACCTCCCGCAGGCGTGCCTGCAGAGGGTCTGCTGGTCCCGCGGCTCCGGTGGAGCATCCACAGGAATGCCTGCGGGAGATCCACCGGAGCCGCAGGACCGGCGGGGAAATGGGTAGAGCCGGCCCTGCGCCTAGGTTGCCAAAAACCCTGGCACCGCCCCTGATCATCTGTTCTCACCCTTGAGAAGACACAGGGCCTTTCAGTGTTACCTCTGTCAAAAGGTGAGGCCAGTGCAACTGGGCAATATTGTGCTATTCTGACTCTCTTCTATCTCCCCACTAACTGTTTCACATAAGGAAACTGCTTTGTCAGAGTTGTTGCTGACGGTCTCCAGCGTCTGAGCCAGCTAATACATCCAAAAGTGGAGACTTTCCTGGCTGCAATCAATCCTGCCTGACGAGTTTTTATCCAGCATAGAAACTAGGGTTTCTTAGAATGATTTCATGCAGTCGCTGTGTTTCACTTCTGAAATACAGAGTTCACTTTAGTTTTTAAACTGTAGAGTTCAATATTCTGGGCCATTCTTCCTCTGAATAGGAGTCTTCATAACTCAATCAGAGATAATACGGGAGACAATGTTGGCTTGTTACTGCAACCTGGTGGTCCAACAAGTGAATGATATTTTTAGGTCATGAGTGTGAAAAGTAGCACCTCAGCAATCAACGGGAATATCATTTTTGAAGGAATGATGGACTCTGCAGAGTTTCTTATTGATTTTTTTTTTTGCCTTAATGATTTGTACTACATGCATGTTCATGCAATTCGTGATGCTGGATTTCCGGCTACTGACAGTTCTGATCACAGTATAACATGGTTTTTTACTGCTCTTGGAAGATTTTGGGGGTGCAGGCATAGCTGCCAGCACTTAATTTGAGAGTAAATCCATAAAAGGCCAATTAACTACTTTAAGTCCTATTTTAAGAACTGAAGTGGTGTCTAGGCCTGAAGTGACTCTTCTTCTCAGGGGTGAATTTCAACTTTAAAAAGCTCTACATGCCGTAAATAAATCATTCGTCTGGCGATATTACTGCATAAAGGGCTTTTCACAACTTGGAATAGTTGTGTCAGAAATGACACGACCCTACTCCAACATATGCCTGTGGGATTTTCAGTACACATTTGCGTCTAATCATGTTTGCCACTTGCAAACCTTGTGCCAAACTTGCCTTGGAATATTACGGTGAGCTCTGGTCAGCCCTGCAGTACAGAGACTGTTTTGCAGCCTCAGTAGTCCCTTGTTTTCATACATGGATAACTTTCTGAAATATTGGGGCTGAATCTTTCCTTGGTAGCTTTTTGCCTGAGGATTTTTTATTTATTTATTTAGGTTGAGCAAAATTCCTTAATCGGTGTTCAAGTTATGGGACAGTGGGAGAAAATATTTTTTTCCAATTGTAAATAACAATAATAAAATAAAATTCCAAGCACTCTTTTATTTAAATTACATCAAAAATAGCTGAAGTTGGAAAGCTGCAATTTGGGGTGGACCTAATCCTCCTTGAGGACTGGAACTTTGCCTGGGTTGGTGAGGGGAATTAAAAATCATTGCCCTGACCTTCCAAAGACTTGTGCACATGGTTCATTTTACACACAGATGATTCAGTTGGCTTCAATTACAGGTTAAAGTTAAGCACATGTGTAAATCTTTCCAAGATCAGGGCATAAACTGTAGGGATTTGAAAGTTAATTCTCAGCCTGCTCAGTTGGTACCTACTAGTATTTTAGTAGTCTAATGAAGCTCCACCCATTTTCCCCTCTACCTTACTTGACAGGCCTAAGGGCAGCTGCTCTCAGGCTCCTGATAGGGTATTCTACATGAGAGAGATGGTAAATACCTTATAGACCCAGAGCAAAAACTGGTAATATTAATAGGATGGAAAATATGAGGCTGTAGAGGGGAAAACAGTAGGAGAAGCTGTTTGAAGGGATCTCCCTATTTTTTTTACTGCATCTGTAGTCTGTCAATTTTCAGGTGTTAATTTTTTTTCTTTTTAAATAAGTTTTTTGTCTCTTTCTGTTGCAGATACAACTGCCAAATTAAATATATGTCTTGCCCTGGTACCCTTTTCTGCAGAATTGTCCCCATCCAAATAGCAGCAGCCAGTGAAGGCAGAACTTGCCTCTTAATCACCCAGTGCACTTCAGTGAGATGTGAACTTGAAAACCTAAGTGGAATCATTTAAAAGTTCATAGTATTAAGCCAGACAAATTATCTTTATCTTTAAAAGAGGTAGGGGGGTGAGAGAGAGAGAGAGAACAAGAAAATGATAAAGCCAAGAAATTCAGAACAGTGTTAACTTAATCCAATTGCACATATGTGCTATAGTATTTTCTTCTTGGTTTTCTGGTTAAAATATGTGTACCTTAATATACTATTGCTTGCATTATAAAATGTCTACAGTAAAATAAACTGGATGTACACACAGCCAAATTAACCCTGCTGTCAGAACCTCAGTTTTGGCACCTCCTGAGTTTGACTAACTTTCCAATCATAATCTTTTCACATTTAAAATAATAAAACTGTACTCTACACACTAAAATATAAGATCTTGCATATGGAGATCACTAAGATCTTTACAAGCATTAAGTAAGTTTCACATCACTTCTATGAGGCTGGAAAGTAGAACTTAACTCCAATTATCTCAATAGCTTAAATAACTGTATCCAGAATTCAGAAAACTGAAATTTTAGAAGATGGTTTTCATTTTTCTGAAATTCTTCATTTTTTTCTGATGTTTCTATTTTGTGATTTTGTGTGTGTGTGTGTCCCTTGAGCCATCTGGATAATTGGGGTTTACCTCTGTGTATTCCCATTTTACTGGTGTTTAAACTGAGGGACGGAGGTCTAGAACTATCTGTGGTCACATAAAAAGTTTGGCTGACTAAGTTATAGAGCTGATCAGAATTTCTTTGATTAAACAAGGAAAATATTAACTTTTTATTGGAAAAAATTTTGGGGGGTTTTTTACAGGAAAGTTTTTGACAGACTCTCAATTCTCGATGGGTAACCGACACTTTTCAGGAAGAAATAGTTTTCTTGAAAATACAATTTTCTGTCAGAAAGCAACCTAGATGGAAATTTTTTGACCAGTCCTAATCAAGAATACAGACCAAGGGTCCTATCTCCCAGACCTTCCACTTCAACCATTAAATCCCAGAGCCTGTCTGTGGGTTATCCTCTCAGGCTGCAGTTGCACTTCGTTCCTTGGATGAAGTATTTTGGAGTATAGTTCCGAAGTCCAGATGTCTTGTTTCTGGAGTGATTGCCCTTGCTCTTGGCAATACCAAAGTGTTGTCTTTTAATAAGTGCAATTCGTCTGTGTTAAATATAGCAATTAGCAGATGTAAATGCAAACAGCGTACACTATATTCTGTCTTCTCAAATTACCCTGTGCAAGGGATATGCACATGCTCAGATGAGATCAGTTACGGCATCATTAACAAGCTTCCCTCTTTGGTTTCTCACCTATTCTTTTTCTTAACTTTGATTAATTTTTCCAGCTGGCTGTTGTACTTGATAGCTAACAAGGAGCTACAGAAACATACGAAAACATTCAAGACCAAATTTGGGACTTTGTATATTAATTGTGGACTGCCACAATGCTACTTTTATATCCCATGTCCAACCTCCATCAATGACTTTTCCGGTCCCATTTGCTCAACTTATAAGTCACAACAAGATTTCATTTTTTATTGCACCCATTGTTGCAATGAGTATAGTCTCTGAAAATAAAACTGTGTTCATTCTACTTCATATTTCATCACTGACAATAAAGATTCTGGAATTGCACAGTAGCTTGCCATTCTAGGTGGTGATGCATGAGGCATAACTGAATACAGCTCTCCCTTCTGCAACTATATTGGCTCTGCGAGGCTGACACTTGTACTATTTTTTGTGGGGTCAGTTAACCAAGCAGATATGACTCAGGGATAAACTCGGGCACAAGCTTGCATGGCAGGGTAGAGGTAGGGGTAGGGGCAGTGTGTAGGCACAATGGGAGTTTTGGGAGGGGTTATCCCTTAGAAAGCACAAGTGTTTCCCATGCAGGTCAACAAGCTGCACCACCCCACAGACTGTTTCATGGGGAGGAGCTATGGCTACGGGTGAATCACCACCTTCCTTGCTCTTTGCAGAGCACAAGAACTGTGGTTGTCCCTTGTCTTTGTGCAAAGTATGTATGGAGGTGAAGGTACTTTGCCACCTTCCCACCCTATGGCCATGCACCATCCTAGGGCCAAGGATTGTCTGTGCCATGCTTTTCCGTAAGAAAGTGCCATTTGAACAAAGTTACTCTTTGAAAATGTGTGTATTGTTACTGTAGGAGGGAGCAAGATACATACTGTCACTTCCAGAACACACATACCATACATATTAATGCAGCATTGTTGCATATGGTAATTTATGCAATATTCATTACACTTGAGATAGGTACAAGATTGTTTAAAGACATAAGCACTAAGAAAACTCTGCAGCAGATGACTGTCTCACAAAGTCACTCTACTGACCACAGCAACATGTTAAGATATGTAAGGCAGTCATGTGTTACAAGCATAATCTGCCAGTAATGACTGTAGCGTAGAGTGAGGTACTTGGAATGCTGGTGATGGTATGTATTCAGTGGACATGGGCTAAAAAGGTGGCTTGGTTTTGGTTTCTAGAAAAAACAAACACAGACCTATGGTCAGTTCAGATCTCCTCCCTCCTCCCCCTGCAAATAATCAGAATCCAAGAGGAATCAGATAAAAGGTGTGGGTGTTGTCCCAGCTCTGTACTGAATGACCTGGGATGGTTTGGATTGTGGGTCAATCTGTTTGGTAGAGCTGATCATTTAGCATGCAGTTTGTTTCACACACACATCAGATAGCTGCATGTGCAAATAGCTAGTTAGGTATCTCTGTAGCCATGTGTGTATGGAAATGCCCAATTTGCAGGAATTATAGCAATTATTATTATTACATCTTTCTTAAGCCAATGTTGATGCATTAATGCTATCATTAGCTGCTGCGTCCATCTGCTCTGTGATGTTGAGTTTGACTGTTCCGCCCTCCCTTCTAAAGGTTCTTAAGGGTTTCTTTGGGCTCCCTCATTTCCTCATTCCTGTTGGTTTTCACTTGACAGCTACATGTGAGAGTGAATCTGTGTGTTGGCATCCCATGCTCCAGATACGTAAAGCACTTCCTTCTGATTCTAGTGGAAACAAGCTGCTGGTTGTTGTTTTCTCAGATCTCTTTTTTGGTGATAAAGTCTCTGTCCAATGCCCAGAATCTTTCATAGGCACTTATTTTCAAAGGCATCTAGATTTCGATCTAATGTTTAAATAGCTCTCTAGTTCTTGCGGCCACATGCTAGCACTGAGATTACATTGGCATTGAAAATTCTGTTTTGTTTTGTTACTGTACATCTTTGAGTTCCATGGTTGAGTTTAGTGAATGCTATGGATGCCTTTCCTATCCTTGAGGTCTCTATTGGCTAATATGGAGCTACCCAGGTAAATGAACAGTTCTACCTTTTTATATCTTTACCTTCTAATATCATGCTATTTTTGACATACAGGTTTCAGGGATGTTTGTTTTGGCGTAACTGATTTTGGGCCCTTTTTGGCCTGCTGTTTTTGCCAAGGTCTCTGTTTTGTTTGTAGTTTTTTTGGGGTGTTGCTCAACAGCATGATATCATACCAAAGTCTAGGTCTTCTAGGCGTTTACCAACTACCCATACTATGCCAGTATTTGTGTTGCTAATACACTTCTTCATTATCCAGTCTATGGCAGTGTCAAACAACTGTAGAGATAGAATGCAGCCTTGTTTCATTCCAGTGTCCACATTGAATCACTTTGATGTCTTGTTGTTCACTCTTACAGCTCACTTTTCATTTCTGTACATAGATTTGATGATGATGATGATAAAGACTTCAGCTGGAATTCCATGAGATTGTGGAGTATTCCACAATGTGTGCTTATGCAGGCAGTCAAATGCCTTTTGAAAATCCATGAAATTGATAAGAAGGGAAGCCTGCCATTCTACACATTCTTCTATGATGGTCTTTAATGTGAATATCTGATCTCTGCAGGATCTCTTGAGCCTGAATCCAGTCTGTTCTTCCCTAGGTGTTGCATCCACTGCCGCTCTCATCCTATGTAGTATCACCCTACAGACGACTTTCACTACAACCAAGAATAGTGTGACACCTCTTCAGTGGCTGCAGTTAGTAAGATCACCCTTTTTGGGTATCCTGAGATTTATTCCAGGTCTTCATGGGTTAGGTTGGGGTCTCTGTTTCCCAGACTTCATTGAACAACTCTGCCAGTTTCATTAAGATGGTAGGGTCAAGAGCTTTTAGCATTTCTGCTGTGATTTGATCATTTCTTGCGGTGTTTTTTTTTCAGCTTCTTGACTGCAGCCTGTACTTCTGACATCTCTGTTCGAGCGATGTTGATATCAAGTTGGTCAGGTTCGCGTATTTCATCAAACTCTGGTGCTGAGGTAGGGCTGGGTCTGTTGAGGACTTCTTTGAAATGCGCTGCCCATCTGTTGTTCTGTTCTACCTGAGTTGTCAGCATTTTTCCATCTTTACTTTTTATTGGTCCATTTCCTGTTTTGAAGTTTCCACACAGGATTTTAGTCACTTGGTAAACAGCTCTGTGATTTCCTATCATAGCAGCAGCTTCAGCTGCTGGGTCTTCAACATATCTTTGCTTTTCACTGCTTTGTCTGCTTTCTTGTACTCTCCCTTTGCATTTTTCAATATCTCATTGGTCTTAGCATTCAGGAGTTTTCCGTTCAGTGCTTGTCCTTTCTCAATAAGACACCACATCTCTTGGCTTGTCCAATTCTTGCTCTGTGTACTATGACTGCTGCAGCTTGAATCTCATTGTCTCTGAGCACTGCCCATTTTTCTTCAGGTCCAGTCAGTGTCACACCTTCTTCGGCCTCTGGCAGTGCCTCAGCTCTGTTCCTTAGCTCAAGGTTGAATTTCTCACGGTACTCTTTTATTTTCCACTCTGTGCAGTTGATTTTCTTGGCTGCTTTCTGTTTAAAGTTGATCTGTCTCCATTTGAATTTTATGTTGGCAATGCAAAGATTCTGGTCACTGCTGTCATCTGCTACTCAATTAGCCCTTGCCTCTTGGACAGATGACCTGCCTCTTGAGCTGATGCAGATGTGATCAGTCTGTTTTTTGTTTTGCTATCTGGTGAATTCCATGTTTCTTTATGTTTATCTTTATGAGGGAACAGAGTGCTTGCAAGAGCTAGATCGGACGCCAAGTACGATTCAATGAGACTCTTACCATTTTGGTTAATGATCTCTAACCAGGGCTTCCCCATTGCTCTTTCCCTTCCATGGTTACTGCATTCTACATTAGCATTAAAATCACCTATCACAAGAAGTAAATCCTGTTTTGGTATTCTATCAAGCATACTTTGTAGGCAGTTATAGAACCTACCTTTATCCTCATCGCTGTGTTCCTCTGTCAGCGCATATCACTGTATGATTGACATCGTTACGATTCTGGTTTGGAATGTGGCGCATATAGTGGTTGGTTGATAGGTTTCCGATTCATAGGTGTTTTTCCCACCGAGTCTATCATAGTGAGCGTTACTCCCTTTGAGAGTGTGTTGTCACTATGACTTGAATAAATGAGATGTTTGAAGCACTTCCTATCCTCGTCTGTCAGTCTGCTGTCACTGCTGCCCCATAATCTGCAAGGTCTTTGCTGTTTGAAACATTGTTCTCACATTCCTGTACCAACTTGGAAATGTTTTCTTGCTCCCGGCATTAAACTTTTTGGGGTCTTGGCTTCCAGAGACTGGATTTCCCTAGGAACCTTCATGCAACATGTGGAGTTGGCAGTACTTTCTGCTGAGCAGCCATTTTTACCAGAATGGTAGCCTGGTTCTATTTTTATAATGAAAATGAGAGAGGGTATTTGTGTTTTATAAGGCTACATAGTTAGCCTTGCGCTCCATCCTTCCCACTTTACCTGGCTTGGGACCAGCAGCCACATCAAAGTGCAGCAGATGGGGTTAATTGTAGCAATTGTGCATGAAAATTAGGTGTATAATTGCATGCATTTTTGTGTGTGACTGTAGGGATTCTCTGCCTGTTATCAAATTAGGTTGTTAAACTGGTAAAGCCCATTAGTCGATCAACCCACTATGTTTCCTCACACATGCAGCAGAAGAAAAATTGCAAATGTGTTGTCCCTGTAACTTTCTAACAGTTACTTAGTGGAGCAACTGTCCACAAATTGATTAGTACAAAGTGTTTAATAGAAAAGGAAGAAGGTGCAAAATTTTCAGAGATGGCATGTAAGGAAAAAGCGACTTTATTTTATTATTGTATTTTTAAAACTTGTTCTAAATGGACAAATAACAAAACACCCTGATGATCTCCTATATTTTATTATTTTCAGGAGACCAAAATCAACTGTGTCCGACTGGCGACAAAAGGTATGTGAGACTCTTCCTCCTGGTTGCAAGCTTATGCCGATATGGTGAAAGCTACAATGGTGACACAATTTAATTACAATTATCACTCAAATAGTGGTCCTCACTTAAAGCAGGTGTGGGTTGTCCAGGCAAAATGCCTGTTTCCAAAACCACTTTCCTGTATGTAGGGTCTGATCAAGTTAGCCTCGTAAAATACCAGTGTAGCTGCAGCAGCCCAGGCAGTGGCTTGGGCTAGCTGCCTTAGTGCAAAGGTCCTTGGTATGTATTTAGGTGGTTAGCCCCAGCTGCCCCTGTGATGCTGCAACCACACTGCTATTTTTAGCATGCAAACTCAATCAGAGCTAGCAGGTGTAGGTCTACCCAAGCTGGGATTTACTCCTTCCAGCTGTTTGTTAGACGTATCCACAGAGTCACTTTGAGGGGGGGTGGGGGTGTTTCTCTGCCAACATCTGGTGTGGTAAACAGCTTGTGTCACCATTGTAAACCCAAAGAGGATGAGCCATTTCCCCCTCATTTGCTTGTGGCTCTGCTGTTGTGTAATGTCCCCTTCCCCTTCTTGTTGCTTTCCTCTGTAGAGGTTCCTCATCAAACTATCATCTTAATTCCTATCTCTGGGTTCCAAACATTCTGTGTGTCTCAAAATCTCTCTCCTCCCTACCCCATCACTTTATCTAAACCTTGAGTTACACGTCCATTTCAGATCACTCTCTTGGCTTTCTGGTGGTAGGAGGAGGTTTGGATGAGAGAGGGAGATAGGGACAGGTGAAAGAAGTTAGGGTAGAACAAGAAGTTATACATACGTTTTGCCCAGAATGTGACTGGGGTATCTTCTGAGGTTTAGAAAAGTCTAGATAACTTCATTTTTCAAAAGCCATAATTACATTCTTTTATCTCTGTAGTTCCTAGTTCTGGGTCCGGGTGTGGAAGTGCTGCATTACTGTGTTTATGGTCTAGCCAAAAGCAGGGAGTAGCACACATCTGGCAAGGAAGCAAGAATTCCTGTTCTTGTAACTTCTCCTGGTTAGGATGGTCTGGTTAGGTTTGGATAGTTTGCAGTAGGTTTAAATAAGCATTTGAAGATTGAGATAGTTTTCCAAATGGATTGTGTTTTATTAGCCCAGTAGGCTATCAAAAGGAGCCACCAGCTTACTTGTATTCTATCATTCTTGAATGTTTGTGCCCTTTTAGCATGAGAAATCTCAGATGATCTACACTAGTGACAGATATAATAAGAATGGGTAGAGCCACCCAAGACTCTAAAAGTCATTGTCTCATGGTAAACGCTGTCCTCAGCGCTGTTCTTGGTTGGCATGAATGGAAAAGAGCAGGAATTTATGAAAGTAATGTATAGAGCAAGTGTTCATTTTCTCACTCGTGTGTGCGCGCATGCTTATTCGTTCTCAGTGGGCATTACTTTTGATTTACAGGAAAGTGTCTTGTGTCTTCATTATCTTGAGGGTTGGTGTTTTTTGGTGTTCTCTTTTTTTCCTTTTTTGTTACATGTACTTTTCAATATGTGCTTTTTTCTTTCCTTTTTTTTTTCCTTTGGCATGAAATGCAACTGTACATGTTTGAATGTCTGATCATAAGCTAGGGCACTGGAATAAATATATCTATGGGGTAACTTTATGCCATACTGCTTTGGCATATCCAAAGATACAATGTTGACTAGGACACTCAGGGATTATGTTGCCGCAGCATTAGTATTCCCAATGATACAACATTTGTTCATGTCTACAAATGGCACCTCTGCAAATAGCAGGTGAAAAGGGGGATTGCTCAGTCTGGGGAAGTTGAGCATACAGCAAAATATTCCCTGTCTATGATCTAGAATCTTTCTTGTTATAAGGTACCCAAATATCATGCAGCTGTTTCTCCTCCTAGTAGTAACTTTTTACAAGTCAATAGAACCATGCCACTATCCAGCCATCTGTAAGAAGGGAGTCATGCCCCAGGTCTGTAAACATATTGCTCTAGTAGCAGAGATGTGCAATAGCCAGGTGTACTTGCATAACTATAGTTACATTGTGATTAGGGTCAAAAAAATTATTCTCTTAGAATGGCGCCATCTTACCCAATGCATCCCATCTTATCTTGAGCATCATCACCAAAGCTGTCTGCTAATGTGTGACTACGGTGTCTTTATAAGAGGCTGACAGAGTAAAGCTTTCAGATTCCTGGCTGGTCTACCAGCACTGGCAATTAGAAAGTCCACTTTTGACTTGTGTCATAGAATGACCACAGTTTGTTTGGGAGCTGGTGAGAGAGAATAAATGTGGGACTCTTTAATGTCCTTTTATAGACTCCCTTTTCAGTCTACGGGCCTGATCTTACTTACATATGTTTTACCCCAGAGTAGCCCATCAGCTTCAGTTGAGTTACTCCTGATTTACACTGGTGAAAGTGAGGTTAGAATCAAGACCATTAACTGTGCTTAAGTCTGGCAGATATTCTCTTAAACTGTCATTAACATGGGCAGTAAACTTGAATGTGAGAATAATTAAGCAATAAGACTTGACAGGTAGTGTGTTACTGGGAGATTATAGCACATTATAGCTGTGAGCCACCAGACAAAAAGCTGAGTAACTTTAATTACTTGAGAAGTTCAACAAACCATTCCATTGTCACTGTTCCAGCCAGACGGGGAGGGCATTTGCCTTTAAATTCAGTTCTCTCAGAAAATTAGACAACCCTTCTTAAACAGTTTTAGTTTAATAAATAAATAAATAGGGGCAGTCAAGATGCTTCACAGCAGACTAGTTTTGCCTAATCATATTATGATGTCATTGAAATCTCTTGTTTAGCATAAAGATGTTCAGACTGGCCCTTCATTTTCATTTCAGCTAAGCTCTGTTCAGGGATTCCTTACTCGGAAAGATAGACTTCTCTAGAGCACTAGCTACTAAAGGGAAGGCAGCTTGTGTATGGGGTGGGGGTGGGGGTGGGGGGGGTCCAGCCCCTCACCATCTCACTCGCATGCTGTGTTCTGCAGCATGCTCTTCCTGAGCATGCACACTGCTCCTTGTTGGGTGAAATTGACCCCAAACAGAGGTCCAGTAAAAGGTCTGTGCACCCGTAATGTCCCGAATGGCTTAAGTGGGACTTAAGTGGTGCAAAGGTTTTAGGCTAACACACTGCATTGGGATCAGTTTCACCAGTTAGTGCAATCAGCAGCACATTCTCCAAGACACAACTGGTGGAATTCTACTGTGGAAGGCAGAATTTCTAGAGTGCATCTGCCACCATCCCGTCTCCTACTTACAGCACTGTCCGGGGCAAGATTTGGCCCATCCCATAAATAGTGGGACAGGGGAGGTTAGACTCTCACTGGGCATTATAGTCAGACTTTGCCATGATATTGATGATCCATCAGAAAGCTTGGTGCATTTGTATCATCTCCTGTAGCTATTTCATAATTCACTAATCTGTTTTAGCTCACTAATTAACACCATTACCCTTATATATGCATGTATTTGCTTTCAGTGGTGTTGGCCTCAAATCTCTTACCTCAACCATTCATAAATGTCTCTCCACAGACAGGTTACTCCTCTTTTTAAATTGCTGTGGGAAAAAAAAGAGAGAGAGAAAGAAAGAAAATTATAAAAGCGTTAGTCACCTTGGATGATGATTATTAGCATTTAAAAATGAGCATGAAATTAAACCCCAATTTACCAGCTCTCTGCCACACCATTTTAATTCAAAGAGTTTATTTATTCACTTTGCTACTTAGTTTCTTTGATGGCATTCATTTTATTTTATTTATTTTAATTTGATCCATTCTTTTGGAATTAACTGATCTCCCTCCTCCCCAGCACCCAGTGCATATTTATATTGACACTTTCTTTGAGAAAACTGCAACCTCTTCCTGAGAAGAAAAGATTACCTCTTTTACTCTCAGAATGCAATAAATACATTTCAACGCCTAATTGTGCCCAAGGCAAAGGGCTTGTTAATGGCGCTTCTTGATATTAATATCTTGATATTCATTTCTTTTTTCTTTTAAATGTGAGTTCTTGCAAATTAAAAAAATGCAATTTTAATCATTAAGTGGTACATTTTTATTTTTATTTTCCTTTTTTTTTCTTGTGCATGCTGCCTGGGAACTGTTTTCCTTGTTCTTAGCAGTACTAGGTAGGCAACAGGTGACCACACGAAACCCGCCCAGCCTCTTGAGCACAGGTGATTATCAATTCAGGACAAGGAAGATCATTAAAAACTTGAAGGAGTTGAGCAGTTTCTTGATTTTTTTTTGTTTCGTATTTTGCATGCATGGGGAACCCAATTTTGAAGTTACTCTATTATTTAAAGGAGGGTTTTCTCTGACATGCCACTCTTTTGCACAGAGGGTGAAATTCACCACTGTGCAGAGGGCCAGCAGAAGTCCAAAGCAACAGTTGTCCTCAAAATAGCACTCAGGTAGGACGTAAGTGGTGCACTGACTTCATGTTGGCCCTCTCCAGCTGGTGAATGTCACCCTGAGTGTACTTGGAGATGTTGTCACATTGCTGCCCGCAGTGCACTCAAAGTGACCGTGGCACTTCCTGGTGCTGGGTTAATGCACTCACTTTTTACTTTGGAGACCTGGGTTCCATTACTAAGTAGTGGGCAAGAAAAAAACAAAGACCAGATCCTACAAGCAGTGTGCCAAACTTCCATTGAAATCAGTGGGAGTTTCACAGCACAGAGCTTTGCAGAATCAAACCCTCAAACTGGTGGTTTTAAACTAGTTCATGTCACAAAAATTACCACAGACAGCCATAGGAGAAGCTCAAAACTTGGCATGTGTTTGGCAGCCTGATTCTGAATGCATTTTCAGAGCTGTGTGTAATAAACTTGTACCCTCATGCCAGTGTTGTGTCCAGTGCTATCAGTGCTTTTTTGCACCCAGCAACATTTAATTTTATCCAGAAAGTTTAAATGTTGGGGCGGAGGGAATCCAGTTTCCTTCAACTTAACTTAAAAGACATGGGATTCAATATACAGGGGTGTGACGTGGAGTTATTTGAGTTGAATGAAATCCTCGTAGGGATGTGTTCCACTTTCAGTGCTGTAAGGTCATTCTTAAATTGGCTTCATTCCCCTTCCCAAATGAATATTGACTTTGCAAGATGGCAGCCCTGAGAAGATAGAACAGACAGGATACCAGGCTTGGTACCTGAATGCCTTGCAGGCTCAGAAGCATGAAATGCAGAGTGAGGATCTTCAGTCCTTTTCTAGTGCATCATCAAGCAAAAGGAATTTTGTCATTCAACAGAAGTAGCTGCCTGGGAGAGTTGAGTGTATATCAATCATGAGAGCTCAGAAATGAACCCAAGTCTTAAAAGTGACCAATGGAATATTGTGGAAGAAAAATATTTGTTACAAAAATAATGCCAGTAAAAATGTCAATAGAAAGTCAGGGGAAATAAATCCTACTACCCACATAATCTTGTTTCATGAGAAAACTGTTCCTCTAATAGGTCTTGTTCTTTCAACTTCATTTAAGAGAGTCCCATTGTTTTCTTAAATATATTCTGGTTTGGTAGACAGATAATGTATTCTTTAAACAAATCTAATCCCACATCAAGTCTGTTTGTTATTGCATTTTGTCTTTTGATGCACTTGAATGTTATTCTTTTGACAGGTTTATTCCATTCTGTGCTATTTATTTCAAAAACCTTCATTGCATTGCTTAGGTTAGATACACGAAAATGTTTTTCCTTAACATGTCTCTCCCTTCCAAAAGTTATTTTAAGTATAGGTTCCCATAGCACCATTATTAAATGTTAATAACAGCAACACTTACGTCACTCTTTATGAAAAATATTCCCCACTGGGAAAACAAATCAAGCTTCCTAATATTCAGATGTCCATCTGGCTGGTGAGCATCCTTATTTTCGTCAAATTTTGTAGCTTGATATAACTAAATTGATTTAAAATGTGTATTGTGGAGGGTTCCTGACTCAGTGAGATAATGCACTAACCTTTATTTGTTAGAGAACTCAGTTCAAATGAAATGAATTAATGACCTCAGCCCACTTCCTAGTGGACATCGGTCTGTCCCCGGCACTTCTACACTGCTTGGTGTGATTGTTGGTCTCTAACCAAGAAAGGCCCCACGCTGGAACAGCAGGAACAATGTTGAAGGTCAGGACTGGGATGAATTGGTAGAATTGTGTTGAGGAACCTAGCTTCCAGCTCCATGACAGAATCCTGCCCCCGGCCAGTGCTGTGACTCTGCGGCAGGCATTTCTCGCACCACTGGCTAAAGGCCACCACTTGGCCCCAAGTATGGGAGTCACTCCACAGAAGAACAGAGAAGGAAGCTGAGAGGCAGCAGGGTATGACTGGTTATCACCATGGAAGCTGAAATCTCCTAAAAGGAAAGTTAGCAGGATGAGTAAGGAAAAAGGTGTGACAGTCAGGCATCAAAGCCAAAGAGGAAGGTGCAAGCAGAACCAGGGAAGAGTATGCAGGAGGAAGTGGATGACAGTTACCTGGAGAAAACCAGATTGCTGGCCTTTCAATGGTAGGATGGGAAGAAAGGGTTTGTAAGAGAGAGGAGAAGTCTAATGCCACTCAACAGCCTCCTGGTTTTGGCATCGGAGATGTAATCCGAGCCAAAGGCAGAACAGCTGCAGATGAAGAGCAGCAGGAAGATAATTTGTGAAATAGAGGTCATAGTGATGTCACATGTTCATAATTTAAATATTGTGCCATCAATACATGGGGTTATCAATATTCCTTGGCCTTTTCACTATAGGTGAAGATTCTTCAGTGGATGTTCATGAATTACCATTGCTCCTCTACCGTGGATGGCTTTAAAAGGTTATCAGGAATATATTATCATTATCAATGTCCTGAAATAGAGCTTCCAAAGGCATGACAAACCCAAAGCTGCTATTAATACATTATGCCTCTGTTTCCTTAAATAGTTTCTCAACTAGCCCACAGTCAGAAACAGATTATTATTAATACATTAAGGTTCTCAGTTTCCCTCAGGGACAGTCTAAAAAAAAACCATAATGGCAGTAGGATGTTTAAGATGGTTACAAGAGAGCCAGGTGTGGAGAGGGCCATTAGTAATACCACAACACAAGTGAATTAAAAGTCTTCAGTTCAGTAGTGTCCGAAAGTATGACTTGAAAGGCCTGGAAATCTTTCACACAATCATGAACTCCATTCTGCCCAAGTAATACAGTGTGGGTAGATACACTCCTTAAAGCAGTTTGTACTGGGGACTGTATGTGTCCCTATCATGTTGCCCATGCTGTAGGGTGGGCTGCATCCTGCCTTCTGATACGCCTGTTTCAATGGATTATGATGAAGAATTTTTATTGGTTCATTGTGTCTCTACTCTCACATGTAACCTGTAAGACCTTTGAATGGTCAGATTGAAAGTTAGCCTTGTTTCACTGTTGTACCAGCCTCTGGCCTTTGCTGAATATTTTGCAGTTTCCTCTGCTAAGCCGGTCAACAGGCGTTTTGACAGTAATTGCGATGAGAGTAAAAGCAAGTGCTTAAAAAGCACTAATCTTCATTAAGGTATCAATCCTTCAGCTCTGAAACCACAGCTCCTGCATGTAGGGTATCAGATCCTGAAAAAAGAAAAAAGAAAACTGTTGTTAAGTCAAAGGCTCCACTGAGCCTAATATGATGGTTAGTGTACCACAAAAGCTGTGATTTTAGGGTTAGACCTAAATATCCAGTTATTAATGCAATGAGTATACTAACAAAAGCCCACATTAGTGCAATGCAGCATTTTGCTGCATCCACAAATATGGATTTTTACAGACTTAAGGTATGTATGGACATTTTTATGGGCACATGCATTGAGTCTCATATATTCAAATATGAGTGCTACTCAACAGTGTAATTCCCGGCTCCATACTGTCATAGCTTTATATTTAAACGTACAAAATGTGTTTTTTCAGAAAATTCCATGTAGGTGCTAGGTTGTGTGCGGTGAAGGTGGAATGCAGAGTCTCATCAATTTACAGTAATGACTGGGAGAGCCATGATGAATTACTGAATTTTGTGAATTAGCAAATAAGTGCTGGATTCTGATGCCTTGCTCATGTTGAGCACTAACAGGGGAAATTGATGGGAATGCTCAAAGAATAAGGCATTGCTGAGAGGCTGAAATTCAACTCTGTGCCAGTGGGCCAACACAAAGCCAGTGTTAAGTCCCACTTAAGAGCTTTTTTGAAGGTTTCATTGGACTTAAACAGTGCATAGGATTGTGCTGCCCTCTCTACAGGGGTGAATTCCATGCAGTATGTATAAGGATATCAAAATCTGTCCCTTACAGGTGAACAAACAAAGAGCAGAAAGCCAAGTATGAGACATCCCAAATAGGCTGGCTGTTAGACAGTCCTAATTAGCGCTTGAGCAGGTGAGTTTTGGTGGATTGTTCCACTTTTAAAAAAAAAAAAAACCCTGTCCCGGTAGCCTCACTGAAAAGTGTGCACCGTATTATCCAATAATACAGAGAGAGGGGATGGGGAAATAAAAAACACTTATCTTACCTTCAGTTATATACTCCCAGTTTCTGCCACTACCTTGAACGCAGCTGCTCTTCTTCAGTTCTCATTTAAAAAATAAGGATATTATTTACTTACCTCCTGGGTATAGTGAAGGTTAATTAGTTGCTATTTGTATAACATATGATGTGTTTATTGTATTATGATAAGTGTATAATGTTTTCTCATTCGTGCTACAAGTACCAGTGGTTCTCACATCCACACCACTCAAAAGCTTGACACTCTTTATAATATACAAAGAGGAATATGGAAAAGGTTAGAATACGTTTCTACATAAGAGCCCTGATCTGGGCTGTGCTATTTTGGATCCATGATATGAAAGGCACAGATAAAAATCCTTGAGAGAGATGGAGCACAAGCAAGTTTGGACACTTGAAAATTCACGTCCTTGTATTTACCTGGATAGTCACACCAATTAATACCTCTTTGTAAATTTGGCCTTGTGGCAGTGTGGCTGCCTCCTTATAATTTACAACTAACCTATTAATCCCTCCACATAAGTAAGGAATTATAATGGAGAAATGCTGTCACCATCTTAACTACAGCATCGCTTGCACTCACCTCATAGGACCCTTTAATAATATCACTGTTACCTGTGATTGTCTGTCCAAGTGAACACAATAATCTCTTCGATCCTTGGGCGTAAAGATCCACTGCTAGCAGAAATTAAATGTTTCTGTTTTGATGGAAGAGGTGAGAGCAAAGAGAAGAGAAGAAAAGCCTCCATGGTAGATTTGCCTGGAATCTCAAGAATCATTGATTCTCATTGCTTCTTTTTCATTATTCTTGCTCAGTTTAGTAACACTAATCATACCTCCTTGCTGTGTGTTTATCTCATCCACCCACTGATTCCATATGCATCCCTGATCATCCTTTTTACAGAGGCCCGTCTTTCTCCCCTGCCTCCCCCTCCAGACACTACCACGCCTACAGTGTGCTGCTGCTTTCTCTGCATTTATCATTTGGCTGAAAGTTGTTGGCTCCTGGCAACAGGTTACTCTCTCTGTCCCTTTTAAACCTTTTGTTTAGGTGAAAGTGTAGCACTGAGTCCTCATTTATGAGGCATTAGGCCTCTGGTATTTACGTTCTTCAATAACTGTCGACAGAAAAGACACTACATTTTTACCTCAAGGAGAGGGTGGGTTTTGTTGTTGTTGTTTTTTAATGAATAGTTCCAGTTCCAGAAATGACCTCTGTGAAATCTTTCTGGTTTTAATATATTGTTTTATTTGGTTTCTACTTCATGGAAGGAAAGATCAGCATTTTACGTGCCTTGCTGAAGTCCTCACACTTGGGTACATTGTTGAAGATTATATTTTTATATTTGCAAACCAGTCTTCTCTAGCACAACCAGTGAATTCAAGCCTACTAAAACAATGCTTGTGTGTGCTCTCTTGTTGATAAACAAATAGATCCATAGTCTAACATGGCTGTTGACAGTCTGTTTCAAGGTAGCCAGAGAAACTAGTCTACACAGGATTTTACTGTTATCGTCTTCATTTATAACTAACTATAGATATCTTCTGAGTAAATTGCATGGCCAAATTTTCAGAGGTGCTAAGCAGGTGTACCTCCATTAGAGCTTTAAACTTCAGGATATTAATCCATAGGATAACTTTGGAAACCCTCTTCCAAATCCTCAGAGGCCTTAGTCCCTTGTTGGCCAGTAGCATAACAAACAGCACCTAAAGTTATTAGGTTAAGAATGTTCAAGTGATTTGGGAACCTATGTCTCTTTTGAAAGTGGGTCTTATGTACTTTTGGAAGTGTCATACTCAGTGTACAGTCTATCCATTACTTGCAGCAAATAAAGATATAGCTCTTGTAGCAAAGCGACAACTTACCACTGCGGCGCTTCCTGCTGGTCATCCAGGGAATTAGCTTTTCCAGCCTTGGAGCATCCTCTGCTGGCCGATGTCCCACTTGCCGCTGGCCCCGTGTCCCTCCTGGACCCTGGTACCCCTTTACCTTGTGTGCTGCCCCCTGGCAGTACCCCCACAGATCTGGGTCTCCCCTCCCCAGGGAACCCCCAACCCTCTATCCCCACCTCGCCTCAGTCTAGAGCAGGGGTCTCAATCTCAAATGACCACCAGGGCCACATAAGGACTAGTGCATTGGCCCGAGGGCCGCATCACTGACACCCCCCCCTTGCTGCCCCTGGCCCCACCCCCACTCCACCCCTTCCATGAGGCCCTGTCCCTGCCCCATCTCTTCTCCAGGAGGGAGTGGGGAGGAGCGGGGAAAGTGCTAAGAGCCACCAACAGCTGTTTGGCGGTAGGAAGCGCCTGGAGGTAGGCAGAAAAAAAAAAGGAGAGTAATATAGTAGTATAGTATTAAAATATAGTATGCTATTAAAAGTCAATTTATTAACTTTTTTATTAACTTTAACTGTAATGTGAAAAGTCAGTGCTAATTTTGACAGTCATTTCATTTTTGGCCACTTAGCTGGCAGCATTTTGCATCAACCAGAGCCTCAGTATTAGGTTTGATATCCTGAGACGAAACCAATCTCAGTGTTGCTTTCAAATGTTCATCAGTGAGCCTTGACCTTAACACAGATTTGTTAATCTTCATGGAAGAGAAAAACTGTTCACATATATATGTACTTCCAAACATTGCCATTATCCTTGTGGAAGCAGAGAATAACATGGGAAATCTTTCTTGTGAAAGAAACCTGTAGAATTCTGGAATTCCAACATCTGTATACTTCTGCTTCAAAATAGTGTCACACTGAAGTTCCACTAAGTCCATCTGCATTTCCTCTTCAACATAGTCAATTTCAACAGCAAATGGTGAGGAAAAAAGTTGAAAATGTGGTTCAAGTGCCTTGAAATCTTTAAACCGCACATCAAACCGTTTGTGTAAGTTAGAAATGATCTCTGCATATTCTTTCAAGGATTTGGGTTCAACTTTTCCTAAGGAATTCAGAGTCGAGAAATGAACCAAATTGCCAGCAGTCAGCTGTTTCCCCCACAAAGTAAGTTTGACTTTGAATGAGTTAACGCTGTCGTACATCTGTGTTATCACCAGTTTTCTACCCTGAAGTTTCAAGTTCAGTGCATTCAGGTGATCAGTTACATCTGATAGAAAAGCAAGGTTGCAGATAAAAGTGGAATCAGCAAGCTATGGAACCTCCCTGTTTTTCATTTTCATGAAGGAATCAATCTCCTCTCTAAGTGCAAAAAAACGCTTCAAAACATTTCCACGACTCAGCCATCTAACTTGAGTGTGATACAAAGTTCCCCATATTCGCTGTCCATACTTGCTAGAAAAGAAGTAAACTGTCTGTGATTCAGCCCTCGTGCACGTATAAAATTAACATTGTTTTAACAACTACATCCATAACTTCCTTCCTTTGTAGACTTTTACTACACAGGGCTTCTTGGTGCAAAATACAATGTATACTGGTGAAGCTAATTCCTGGTATATTGAGGCTGTTGAGTTTGGTCTTCAGTAATCCAACTACACCAACATTTTCAGAGCACACTGATGGCGCACCGTCTATAGCCAAAGATACGAGTTTGTTCTATGGCAGCACAGCTTTTTCAATGCACTCTTCCAGTCCTTGAAATATGTCATGTCCCGTTGTGGTACCCTTCAGTGGCATTAAGTCTAGCAATTCTTCAGTTATATTCAAATTGCAATCCACACCTCTAATGAACACTGCACACTGTGCGGTATCTGATACATCTGTACTCTCATCAAGAGCAATTGAAAATGCTTCGAAGTCTTTTGCCATTTGAATCAATTGTTTTTGCACATTATCAGCTAAATCTGTTATCCTGCAGGCAGCTGTATTGGCAGACAAGCTTATGCCTTCAAAAACTTTCTTCCTATCAGGACATAAAATTTCACTGGCCTTCATAAGACATTCTTTTATGAATAAGCCTTCTGTAAAAGGTCGTGATGATTTAGCTATCATTTCGCTTATCACAAAACTTGCTCTTACTGAATCTTCGCTAGACTTGTTAATCCCTGAAAAGAAATTTCTTTGCTTGGCAAATGCTGCTTTAAGTTGCTGAACTTTTTCCTCTCTGATTTTTCCAGTGAATGAATCATATTTTTCACGGTGCATTGTGTCATAGCACCGATGCATGTTACACTCCTTGGGAACAGCAATCGTTAGCTGACAAATAAGGCACTGAATTTTATCTTTTATCTCTGTGAAAAAATATAAATTCTCCCATTTGTCTTGAAAAACTCTATTTTCTTCCATAAGTGTTCTTTTTTTCAACAGTCATTTCCAAGCGGTTTTAATAAAATACATTCACTCAGTAAAGCCCCCCCACTGCACTGCGCTGCACCACCACTCCACTCCTGCTCTACCTCTTCCAGGGGTGGCAGGTTTGTAGAAATGTTGGTGGTGCCCAGAACCTGCCCTCCCCCAAACTCCGCCCCACCTGCCTGAGGCTCTGGGAGGGAGTTTGGGTGGGAGAGGGGGTCTGGGGTGCAGACTCTGGGATGGAGTTTGGGCCTGGGTGCAGACTCTGGGCTGGGGCAGGGGGTGAGGGTGCAGGCTCTGGGATGGAGTTTGGGGATAGGAGGGGTGCAGGGGTGAGGGCTGTGGGGCTGGGGATGAGGGGTTTGGGGCATTGGAGAGGCTCAGGACTAGGGCACAAGGGCAGGGGAAGGGCAGCCTGCCCTGGCCTTAGTGGAGGGGGGCACTAGGATGCTGGAAGCCCTGCCGAGTGGAGTCAGCATGAGCTGCAGGCTCCGAGCAGTGAGGGGGCAGCAAGTGAGGCTGGGGGACACTCGGGGGAGGTGCGTGGGGGTGGCAGGTGGGGGTGCCAGGGGAGAGACCCGGCCCCAAACATTGGGGAGCAGCGCACGGGGAGCTTACCCTCCATATAAAATAACTCAGGGAGGGGCGGGGGTAAGGGGAGTTTGGCAGCCACAGAAAGTAACGAGGGGGGGCGGCGCAGGGAGCTTGGCGAGCCATGGGAAAAGCTCCACAGGCCATGTGTTTGAGACCCCTGGTCTAGAGCTACTTCCAGTCTCCATCTAGCCCCCGCTCACTGGGGCAGACTGAAGTGTACAAGCCATTCATCATTGGCAAAGGGAGGTTTGGACCTGCTGCCTTTGCCTAACCCCTGGGCTGCAGCCTCTGCAACCCCAGTACCTGGTTTGGCCTTGCACAGGGCCTGCAGCCTGGGGAGTTGCCAGGCGGGAGCTCCCCAGCTCCTCTCGCCTTTCCCCAGCCCTGCTCTGTTGCCTGCACCCTCAGCTCCCAGACAGCTAGGTCCTTCTCCCTCTGAAGCTGGAGGGAGAGTGTGTCTTGCTCCTGGCTCATAGCCCTTTTATCAGGGCCAGCTGAGGTCTGATTGGAGCGTGGCCCAGCTGTGGCTGCTTCCCCAGTCAGCCAAGCTGTTAGCTCGCAGCCCCAGTCCTCTCTCCGGGCTGGCTGTGGCCCTTTCAGACCAGGGAGTGGGGGACCACCCCACTACATTCTACTTAACAGACTAAGGCTTGTCTACACTGGCAAGTTTTGTCTCCAAAAACTGCCTTTTGGTGACAAAACAGCAATGGGATACACTGCAATGGGACATTTTGTAGAAAAAAAGATGCCCAGTTTTGGCAACAAACTACTTCCCCCGCTGCGAGAGACTTTTGTCTTTTCCCCTCCCTTTATTGTTGAATAACAGCCATTGTAGACATCACACCTTATTTTTTTTAATTTTATTGGCCCCCAGAAAGTGGCCCACAATTCCCATGCTGCCGCTCTGGTCAGCAGTTTGAACTCCGCTGCCCTGCAGCCAACCCACCCGTCCCCCTTGCAAGCTGTGGGAATTTTAAATTCCATTTCCTGCTTGCTGGCTTCCCAGGTGAGCCTGGCTGGCTATTGGACCAAACACGCTCTCGCTTGGACCACCGCTGAGCTTTTGGATCTGATCAATATATGGGGAGAGGAGTCTCTTCAGTCGCAGCTGCGAGTGCCCCATAGGAATTGGGACACATATGGGCAAATTTCTCGAGGCTTGTGCAAAAAGGGCTATGATCGGGACACGCAGCAGTGCAGAGTGAAGATAAAGGAGCTGAGGCAGGCATACCATAAGGTGCGGGAGGCAAACCATGGCTCAGATGGTGCACCTAAGACCTGCTGCTTCTATAAGGAGCTGAATGCTATCCTCGGTGGTGACTCCACTTCCATCACCGATAGCCCTGTGGATACTTCGGAGGCAGCAGAAAGAGGGGGTAACCCAGAGACTGAAATTCTGGATGAAGAAGTGGAGCTCCCAGCGGGGTCGCCCAGTGGGCAGGCAGCCAGGAACATTTCTCCACTCCAGAAGTGCTCTACGGGGAACAGGAAGCAGATGAGATGCCGGGTAAGTTGCTGTGGCAGGGAATCAAAAAGTGGGAGGCAGGTAGTGTTTTATGTGAGCTGGACATTGCCCTGTGTAGTTAACCTGCATGGCCAAGCAGGGTGTCAATGGACATCGAGACCTGCATGGAATCCTCCAGAGAGAGGCTCTGCAAAGTTTCCAAGAGGTACTTGCTAATCCTCTGCTGCAGATTCCAAGAGATTGCAGCCTTGTTAGTTCCCCCATTGTAGGAAACTGTACCATGCCATTTAGCAATCACTGGAGCTGGGACCAAAGCGACACATAGCTGAGCTGCATATAGACCGGGGTGAAAGCCGCAAGCATGCAGTAGTTGTGCCCTGGTTTCCCTGCTTACCTGCAGCAGTGAAGTATCAGCCAGCAGGTTGGCCGCCTGTGAAAAAGTGTGTGATAATTTTAGAATGAGTTCCCTGCAAATCTGCCCTGCAAGCCGTGACAGTTTTGTCCATAAGCACAACCACCTTCCCCCCACTCCCGACACTCACCATGATTTGGGTGCTCGCGGAGCTGTGTGCCTGCCTAGAGTCAGCGAGAAAATGATTGCTGCTAGTTGCAAAAGGCCCTCATTACTGAAATGTTTCAATCGTTTTCTGGAATGTAACAATCCCTCTTCTGTGCATTGTCCACAGCAGCCGAGACCTTGAGGAACACACCATGCACCCCTGATGACTGGCTTCAGCAGATAAGGAAGAAGCCGAGACACAGCAAAGAAGACATGGTCAGGGAGGTGTTGCAGCGCAATGAGAGACAAACCAGGGAACCTAAAGAGTGCTAGGAAGCTGCTAGGCAAGTGACAGAGCGGATGATAAAAGTTATGGAGGATCAGACAGAGATGCTCAAATCTTTGATATAGCTGCAGACTGAGCAGATCCGTGGTCGACCTCCACTGCAGCACATACACATGCACAATTCTTTGCCAACCCCACCCCCCTCTATGACCACACATTCCTTTTCACTTCACAGCACTCCTGAGTTTCCCCATCACTCCACCCCTCTCATGGCTTGCAGAAGGATAGCTGGAGCTACACACAGTTGTGAGGTTTTATCTTTTTAAACAATAAATAAAGGCTAAGGTATTTAATGGTACAGCGTTTTTATTCTGTGTTCTACAAAAGTGTATAGCAATCAATTCACTCACGGGAACAAGCTTCTAAAGCATTTTGTTGCATGGATCTTGGGCCCCAAAATTGTACATGGATGCACCAGGGAAGCAACTCCAAGTATCCAAAGCAGACGTGTTAGTGCCCATCATTGTCAAAGTGGTTCCACAAAGCCTCTCTGATGTTAATAGCAGCCCTCTGGACTCCTTTGACAGCCCTAGCATCTGGCTGTTCAAACTGTGCAGCCAAGCGCTCTGCCTCAGTTCTCCACACCTGGGCAAACATTTCACCCTTAGATTCACACAGATTATGCAAAGTGCAGCATGTGGCTATGACCACGGGAATATTATCCTTGGTAAGGTCTAGCCTGCCACTGAGACACCTCCAGCGAGCTTTCATACGACCGAAGGCACATTGGACTACCATGTGGCACCTGCTCAGCCTGTTGTTAAAATGCTCCTTGCTGCTGTCCAAGTGCCCCGTGTAAGGTTTCATGAGCTAGGGCTGTAAGGGGTAAGCTGGGTCTCCCAGGATTTCTGTGGGTATTTCCACATCTCCCACTATGATCTTGTGGTCTGGAAAGAAAGTCCCCGCCTGCAGCTTTCTGTACAGGCCACTGTTCCTGAAGATGCGTGCATCATGCACCTTTCCAGACCAGCCTGCACTGATGTCCGTGAAATGCCCCCGGTGATCCACAAGTGCCTGCAACACCATGGAGAAGTATCCCTTCCTGTTGATGTGTTCTGAGGCAAGGTGGTCTGGCGCTAAAATTGGAATGTGTGAGCCATCAATCACCCTGCCACAGTCAGGGAAACCCATCTCTGCAAAGCCATCCACTATTTCATGCACGTTTCCCAGAATCACAGTCCTCCCCAGCAGGATGCGATTTATTGCCCTGCACACTTGGAGTAATACAGCCCCAACAGTAGACGTCCCCGCTCCAAATTGATTTGCAACTGACTGGTAGCAGTCTGGATTTGCCAGCTTCCACACAGCAATTGCAAAATGCTTCCCTACCAAAAGGGCAACTCTCATTCTGGTGTCCTTGTGCTGCAGGTCAGGGGCCAGCTCAGCACGTAGCTCCAGGAAGGCTGCTTTAGACATCCTAAAGTTCTGTACCCACGGGTCTTCATCCCATACCTGCACGACAATGCGGTCCCACCAATCAGTGCTTGTTTCTCTAGCCCAAAAGCGACGGTCTACCGTGTGCAGCTGCTCTGTGAATGCCAAAAGCACCGATAAGTTGCTGCTGTCCATATCACACTTGGGTGCCTGCGATTCATCCTATCAGTAACTTTGCAAGTAATTCTGCTGCCATGCGCGATGTTCTCATGACAATTAAAGGTGCATAGGAGAGAAGTGCAGGATCCATCCTCTCTCACTGCAGATGCTGGCGCACACTACAAGGACTGACAGTTGGAAAAATGACACAAAAGGAAAGCCAGAACGGCGTGAAAGGAAGCCAGAAACCATTGGAGGGCTGGGACACAAAGCGGTGCATGAAGGCACATTTTGCACATCCCAGGATGCGCCACGCTCTGTTTCCGCCTTCCCACACCTAGCGATACATACCCACAGTGCATTGCTCATGCTGTCGACAATGGTGCTCTGAATGTGGATACAAGCTGTTGACAGAGGGAGTAAATGTAGACTCGCTTTGGTGACTTTGCTTCTGTCAATTTTTTTTCATGCCAACATTAGTTTAATCGACAAAACTTGCCAGGCTAGACAAGTCCTTACTCATGCTAACTCCATAGTTAGCTGAACTGGTCAGAAGAGAGGGAAGTGGGTTAAACAATAGTCTTCTTTTTATTTTTATTTTTTTTAAGTCAGGTTTGTTTTGAAGGAAATTCTCTGATGCTATGATAGCAAGGGTAGCTTTTTTAAGAGAGAAAACTTAGTGTCCCGTCTGTGTAGTAAGGCATGCGGCATGTCTACTAAAAACTCTTCTCAGCATAAACCTGTGCCTTTTCCGTTCAGACCTATCTTTTTGGATGCCTTCTCTTTTTCATAAGCCATGACAGTCTCTTCTAACTGTTTCCCACATCTAGTCTGATCAGTGTCCCCTGTGTTGAGGACAGCCCCATAGGGGCTCTGGGGCTTGAGCACCCATGGGGAAAAATTGGTGGGTGCTCTGCACCCACCGGCAGTTCTCTGGCCCCCCACCCCAGCTCACCTCCGCTCCACCTCTACCTCCTCTCCTGAGCACATCACGTGCCTGCTTTTTCCCCCTAGCTCCCCAGTGCTTGCCGCCGTGAAGCAGTTGTTTCACACAGCAAGCGCTGGGAGGGAGCGGGAGAGGGGTGAATGCAGCGCACTTAAGGAAGAGGCGGAGCCGGGATTTGGGGAAGGGGTCCAAATGGGGCAGGGAGGGGGCGGAGTTAGGGTAGGGACTTTGGGGATAGTGTTGGAATGGGGGCGGGGCAGGGGTGGGGACGGGGTGGAGTTGGGGCTGGGGTGGGGCGTGAGCACCCACCGGCGCTGCGGAAAGTTGGCGCCTATGGACAGCCCTGCTTGCTTATAAAACAGTCCATGCACTTGAACAAGCCTTCCTTATGGTCCATTTCATTTGCTCACTCATGTAGCAGCAGCCACTTCTCTGTCCTTCCATGCTGTGTGGTTATTGTTGAGGGAAGAGCTTCAGTCCCTCTCGGCATTCCACTGTCGGGTACGCATGCACACCATATGCCTGGAGTTGGAGAATTTGAAAGCAGTGGACGCACATGCCCGGGCTAACCTCATGCCTCCGACTGAGGGAATAAAGTGCAGGACGGACTGCCTGCCTCTACATTTCCTTCTCGCTGCTGCATGGTCCAAATCAGACCCTTTAGTGTCCTCAGCTTCGGCTTCATTCTACAAAATAAGAATCATCTAGTTTGTAAATAGTTTAACAGTTGTAATAGTTTTTACTATTTAGCATTAGATTAGTCTCCCAAGGGGACCTCCCCACCCTGTACCCTGTCCAGGCACCAAGCTATGCCCACTACTCCATGCATCAAACTCTGTGCTTCCTGCCCATGATCCTCTGTCAGCGATGACCAGAAATGCTGCCTGTACTGCCTTGGGGAAGCTCACATTGTGGCGAGGTGCAATTTCTACTGATCTTTCCTCACCCATACCTGAGAAGGGAAGTAACTTTGTCTCTACAAACACCTCATGGAGAAGGCCATGATACCCCAATCAGACATAGGCCAGAGAACCCCCAGTGTACATTGGCCTGATTCAGTAAGGAGTGCACCTTCTGCTGTGAAGTCAGACTCTGGTGTGGGAGAATCCCCCTTTACAGACCCCCACAGCTGGGTCTTGGCAGGAAGTTAGGAAGCATTCTCATAACCATGAGACTAAGTCTTCCTTTGAGTCCACTGGTAAGCAAGCCCACCAGCTTGACCCAGGAGGACTTAGTATGTCCTAAGTCCCAGAGGCATGACAAGAAAGCCTATAAGCATTGGGCTCCATTGGCTCCTCCCAAACCCCAGGAATCCATCAGAACCGACAAAGTCTGATCACTGCCAGCTTCTGATTCCACCCTCCTCGCCAGCTTCAAAGGTGGAACCCACCTCCCTTTAGGGAGAGCTGAACCTGTTGCTGCTCCCAAAGGACATTTTCACTCTCCCGGATCCAGAATCCCCTCCTCCGTGGGGGCCCTCTGTTTCCAGGGAGATAATATCACCTCCGAGAGAATTGACTGCTGGAAGTCACTTATCACCCATCCCATACACATCTCCCCTCCAATGGCACCGATGGCACTGCTGCTGGAACTGGAATCAGCCTTCTCCTCATCGAGAGATTCTGAGGCATCTGATGAACCGCTCTTCCTTTACCCTACATATCCTCATCACCCAAAAGACCCACACAGGTTTTGGACCCACCTCTGCCTCATCTAACTTGGAGCCACTCATCCCCCATGCCACGAGGGCCCCTGTGATCACCTATTGACCCCCTCTTACTGGCCATATTGGGGGCATTGGGACTAATACCCCCCTACAGCGTTGATCTGATCTTTCTCCTCTCTAAGGGGATGCTCAGATCAGCTCCCTGATCTGACAGAGGGGGAGTTACACTATACTCCCAATCTGGCAGTTCTGCCAGAACCAGCAAGACTGCCATCATCATCCCCAGATGAAGCGGTGACTTCTACATCCCCTCCCCACCCCAGTGACTTCAGGCAGTTACAGGATCTTCTCTGCAGAGTTACTAGAGAGCTTCAGATTCCTCTCGAGGAAATCCAAGACTCCAAGCAAACTCCTAGACATCCTGCATGTTTTGGACCCAACAGAATAGCTCTCCTTGTTAATGAAGTCATACTGGAGCCAGCTAGGACAGTCTGGCACATCCCTGCCACCTGCGCTCCTACCTCCAAAGGGGAAGAGAAGTTTTATTACATGCCGGCCAAGAGTGCAGGATTTTTGTTTTCTCACCCTGCTGCCAATTCACTGGTGGTCCATGCCCCTTCTGAAAGGACTAGACAGCAACATCCCCACTCTGCTTCTGCTGATAAAAACAGAAAATGCCTGGATCTGATGGGGAAAAAAAGGTCTTCTCATCATCCAGCCTCCAGTTCAGAAGAGCCAATTACCAGGTGCTACTAACTAAATATGATTTCCTGAATTACGCTAAGTTTGCAGAGTTTGCTGACAGCCTTCCACAACAGGACAGAGCTTGTTTTCAAACTCTGATAGATGAAGGCAAACTGATAACCAGGACCACCTTCCAATCTGCAGTCGATGCTGCTGATATCTCCTCTAGAGCTGTGGCTATTCCCATCGTCATGTACAAGAAGTCATGGCTCCATGTTTCAGGGTTCCCTCAAGATGTCCAGAATACCACTGAGGACCTCCCCTTCAATGATTCACACCTCTTCAACCAAAAGTCAGACAAGTCCTTTCATACCCTGAAGGATTCCAGGGCTACCCTGCACGCACTGGGTATACACACATCAGCCCCGAAGAGGAAGTTTCACCATCCACTGGTCAAATGTATGGCTCAACAGTTTTTCCAGCAGAGGCCCTATGAACCACCACACAAGAGACAGAGGATTCAAAAGCCCTGCTTCCCTACACCCTCTGCAACAAGCGGGTTGACGAGAGCTTGAGAGCCACAAAACACTAAGCTCAACACCTCCCAACTCCCCCACACCATTTGGGGGTCATCTAGCACTCTCTTTCAACACCTGGGGTGCGATAAGAAAGGACAAGCAGGTGCTAAGCATCATCCACTCTGGTTATATGATAGTTTTCATCTCTACCTCCCCCAAAACTCCCCTCACTATCCCTCTTCGGGGACCACTCTCAGAAGAATATTCTCAAACAAGAGGTGAACTTCTTACTGCAGTGAGGAGCAATAGAACACGTCCCTCCTCAATACCAAGAGAGAGGGTTTTATTTGGCGTACTTCCTGATATCCAAAAAGAAGGGTGGTTGGAGGCCAGTCCTCAGCCTCCACCATCTCAGCTACTTCACTCACAAACTCAGACTGCATGGTCATGTTGGCAGCCATAATTCCATCTTTATAAAAGGGCATGTCGTTCCCGGTTCTTGATATGAAGGATGCCTACTTTCACATTGACATTCATCCCACCCACAGATTCATGGTAGGCACCAACCATCTTCATTACAGAGTACTCCCCTTCAGAATAGCTATCATCCCCAGCATCTTTACCAAGATATTTTCGGTAGCAGCGGCCCACATCTGAGGTCATGGTCTCATTGTCTTTCCCTACTTCAATGACTGGCTCCTTGTTCTCAAGTCCTGCCAGGAAGTCTACATGCCAACTTCCATGATGCTACACCTCCTCTCTTCACTGGGAATCACCTCCACACAATTTCTGGACCTCATCAGGGGAACTTTAAATTCTATCACTGCAAGAGCATATCAGCCCAAAGACAGGTTCCAAACCATGCACAATATCATAACTCATGTCACAAAGCAACCCCCATGTACCAGTCAAGACATGTCTGTCACTCCTAGGTCATATGGCCTCCTGCACCTTCGTCACTCCGTTCACAAGATTCCACTTTAATTGCCTTCAAATTTGGCTGCAGTTAATATACTCCCTAAGCTGTCATTCCATGAACCTCCTGGTGACAGTTCCAGACAGTTCCCTCCTGTGGTTGACAAATCCTCATCAGGTATGCGTCGCCGTGCCCTTTCTCCCTTCCTCTCTGGACAGGGCCATTATTACAGATGCTTCCCTATTAGGCTGGGAGCCCACATGAAGAGTCACACAGCACAAGGTGCCTGGATATCTCAAGAGTCGAGGATGCACATCAATATCCTGGAGTTGCGAGCAGTACAGAGGAAGGTGAATCCTTTCTTCCATTCATCTATGCTTACAGTGTCCTTATAATGTCAGACAACGTTGTGACTGTCTCTACATCAACAAGCAGGGGGGAGTGAGATCTGCCCCCCTGGGTGCAGAAGCAGTCAGCCTCTGGGACTGGTGTATGGAACTGGTGTAAGCAAAGCACCCTATCGACAGCTTACCATCATGGGAAACAAAATGTGCTTACAGATTCCCTCAGCAGACATTTTGCAGTTGACTATGAGTGTGAACTCCATGATTCGGTACTGCACAATATTTTCACTCTATGGGGGACCCCAACCAGGGATCTGTTTCCCCCACAAGCAGACAGGAAATGCACTATGTATTGCTCCAGAGGAGTCCTAGATCCCTCCCAGAGCAATGCTCTGCCTCTTCTTTGCTTGGACCAGTTCCTTTCCTCTGCTACCACTCCTGCCACAAGTTCTACTCAAAATCTGGCAGGACAGAGCACGAGTCATCCTGATTTCTCCATTTTGGCTCCGACAGTTCTAGTTTCCTAACCTCCTATGCATGTCATCCCGACCACCAATCTTCCTTCTAACGTTCCTCGAGCTCCTGATCCAGTGAAACAGCAAGATCAAGTACCTCAATCGGTGTCCCTCTCTCCACCTCATGGCTTGGTATTTGGATGGACATTATCCTTAGAATGTTCGTGCTCTACATATGTATGAGAAATCCTCTGTAACATTAGAAAAGACTGTACTAGAAAATGTTACCTAGCTAATTGGAAGCACTTATTTTTCTGGGCATACTGAAGAGGCATTCTCCCAGAGACTAGATATTCCTCTCATCTTGGACTATATCCTATCTTTGCAGACATCAGGTTTGTCCATCAGTTCCTTGCGAGTCTACTTGGCTGTGATCAAAGCATACCATCCACCATCTCAGAACTTCTCGGTCTTTGCACATCCACTGATAATAGATTCTGGAAAGACCTAATAAGGGTACGTCCATACTTACGGCCGGGTCGACGGGTAGCGTTCGACTTCTCGGAGTTCGAACTATCGCGTCTAATCTAGACGCGATAGTTCGAACTCCGAATGCGCTTCCGTCGACTCTGGAACTCCACCACCGCGAACGGCGGTGGCAGAGTCGACGGGGGAGCCGCGGACTTCGATCCCGCGGCGTCTGGACAGGTAAGAAGTTCGAACTAAGGTAGTTCAACTTCAGCTACGCTATTCGCGTAGCTGAAGTCGCGTGCCTTAGTTCGACCCCCCACCCTAGTGTAGACCAGGCCTAAGAACCTTCCCACCTACACAGAAGCCTACTCCCAAGTGGCACACAAATCTTGTTCTCTCAGCACTCAGAAGGCCCCCTTTGATCCTTTAGCTGCTTGCTTCCATGTCCCTCCATTCCATGAAGGTTGCTTTCCTTGTAGCCATCACCTCAGCAAGAAGGGTTGGAGAACCTGGAGTGATGATGACAGATGCTCCATACGCTATATTCCATGGGGATAAGATTTCTGTATGAGTACACCGCAAATTCACCCTTAAAGTAGTTTTGGGATTTCACCTTAGCCAACCAGTTCGCTTACCTGTGTTGTTCCCAAAACAGCACGCTTCTGCAGAGGAACAAAGACTCCACTCCCTCAGCGGGCCATGGCTTTCTACCTGCAGAGAACAAAACCAATCAGGAAACCCCTGAGGCTGTTCGTCGCAATAGCAGAAAGAGTCAGATCTCGAAATGGATCTCTGGTTGCATTCTACTCTGCTTTCAGCTTTCAAACCTCTTCCTCCACCATGGGGTAAGAGTTTATTCCACCAGAGTGCAAGTAGCAACTATGACATCACTTCAGGCAGTACCTCTCCTGGACACCTGTAAAGCAGACATGTGGGGCTCCTTTCACATATTTACAAGACATTATGCCCTGTTGCAGTACTCTTCTGCTGATGCCTTCTTTGGAATGGTGGTGCCCTGCTCAGTCATACCATCTACAACCTCACACCCTCCTCCTACTTCAGTACTGCTTGTCAATCACACACAGTGGAATACAATGGGGACCATCACTTGAAGAAGAAGAGGAGGATACTTACCTGTAGCTGGAGGTTCTTTGAGGTGTATGGTCCCTATCAATTCCACTTCTCACCCTCCTTCCCCTTTACTTCATATCTTATCTGATTCACAGTGGGGAAGGAACCGGAGAGATGGTCAGTCTACCCCAACCTTTATCCTCTTGGTCAGAGGCAAGAGGTGAGCCAGGGCTCATGCATGAACCTATGGATTCTGATTTCAAATTCTTCACCTCTGGATGCATGATTCGCATGCATAACCCACAGTGGAATACAGATAGGGACCACAAATCTCAAAGAACTTTCAGTTACAGGTAAGTAAACCACCTCTTCTCTTTTGTCTATGGCTCTTCATATCTTTCCCTCAAATTTCCCGTTTTAATTCAGCTTTGTAACTGGTATTTTAAATATGGAGCATTTAAATGTGGAGCATGGTTTGTGTGACAGGCCCTGCACAGAGTAAACTTGTATTTTAAATTATGTTGACTCTCCTTTTCAGCTCCATCCCTTCAATTACCTATATTTTAAGTATGTTTTTCATGTGAACCATCACCTCAATTTTTTTACCTGCTGGCTTCTCATTCTCAGTTTTTAGTCCTGCCTGTAAATTTTCCAAGTTAAAATTTTAATTAGTGTTGTCTTGTCATGTGACCGGGACATGGGTGGTCATTCTTAGAGGTCTGATCAAGAGTTTGGTCTAGTGGTCCGAACAGGAGTCAAGCATAGGGGTTAGACCAGGAGTCAGTAGCCAGGAATCTGAGCCCAGTGTCATAGCTAGAGGGGTCAGAGTCCAGGATTAGAAGTGAAGTCAGAAGTCAGAAATTGGAGCAGAGACTCAGAACCAGGTTACCTGAAGTGGGGCAAGGCTGGGTCCAAAACAGGGGCAAGACTGGGAACAAGCAGGCACAGGAGCTATCACAGCCAGGGCAAATGCTTTGAGCAGCTGAGGAGCTTGAGAGCCAGTCTGGCGACTCTTCCAGCCAATCAGGCAATGTGGCCAATCAGCCAACCTACTTTAGCTCAGCTCTGCTCATTAGGTTTCCCAGAGACTGGTTCTGCTGCAAGCCTGATTCCAGATGCTACTTTCACTTCAGGACTTTCAGTCTCTAGCAAGCTGGTGACTCATCTGCCATTCCTGTACCTAGCTTACAACTCCTTCATTTCTGCGAACTGCTCAAGTTTTTACTAGCATTGCTTGAAAGGCCGTGTGATTTGATGGAATAGGCACAGGACTCAGGAAATCTGAGGTTTAGGTCCTGGGCAAGTCTCTGAATGCCTGTGGACCCTATTTCCTGATCTGTAAAATGAGGATAAGAATAATTAACTACCTATCTTGCATGGTTGTTATGATGATTTAATCAGTGTATGAACAGCACTTTGAACTAATAAAGGACTAAGTATTAATGATTAGTAGGATTTTGGGTATCTCAGGGATACCATCTAAGTTCACACTATTCTGATTCATTAGCATAGATCAAAATCAGGATTTTAAGACAGCAGTTCAGATTGGAGCCATCTGCATTGTATAACAAGAGGTTCATTAAATCTTTTCTGATGCAACTTCCTGTTCTATGAATCCAAGCAGTCTAGTTACTGTTCCTTGTTGACAGAAATCCCTTCAACTCAGAGGCCCAAGAGAAATCTTCTAAAAGATTTAGTTTATTGAAATAAACAATGCAGCTCAGATACAGTGAAACTCATTTTGGATTTTAAAGTTCCTTTTCCCAAAGAATGGATTGTTAATTTACCAGTCACCACAGTGCCAGCTTTGTTCATGTTCTGAAGCAGAGGAGGATTGAGTTAGAAAGGTCAGATGCTCCAGAGAGCCTTAAGAAACTAACAATTCTGTCACAATTTAAGATCAGTTTCCCAATAGTTGCACATTACAGAAAAGCAGAGTCTAATGGGATTTATCTCTTTATGAATTGCATAATCAAGGATAGATGGATTAGAACTTTCGGTGCCTGTGGGTACATTATTAAAGACAGCATTGATTGATGACTCACAAACGTGACTTTTGAGGGATGGTCAGGGTCATGGCTTTGGAAAAGAACCCATTCCCCCACTCTGCGTTCTTTACAGCTCTGCAGTGTGATGTAGGCTGTATCTTATCCTGTTAATGAGCTCCTGGGACCATGCATTTTCTGCACTGCAGATTGCCTGTATGCACACCAGTGAGAGGCAAGGTCACCTCATGGGGATAATGTACTAGACTGGGAGTCAGGAGACCTGGTTTCTATTTCTGACTCTGCCACTGATCTATAAGAGCTTGGGCAAGACACTTCACTTTGTTGCCTCTGTTTCCTCCTCATCCTTTGTCTTGTCTATTTAGAAAATAAACTCAGGGCAGATGACTGTTGCAAGATGGGGACTTGATCTCAGCTGTGGTCTTTCAAGACTATAGTAATATAAATAATAAAATGGTAACCCTCTCGTGCCTCCCAAACAGACACCTTACTATTCCAGAATTATGCTTTATTTAAGAGAAATAATTTCTTGTACCAAACATGGTGGAAATCTCCACTAGGAACTAGAAGCATAGTAACTACAAAACTCATTCTTTCTTGTGATCTCCACACAGTTCGGCTCTCCAGAAGGGAAAGTGTGGTCATTGAAATAGAGTTGTAAAAGTCTTTCAGCTGTTTGGGGTGATATATCTGTGACACATCCCATTTGAACTATTTTACAAGCTTCCAAACCCATTGATCTTGAAAGGAGAGAAACAAAACCTAACTCAGAAAAGGGGTGGAGTGGAATGCTGAAATCAAGGAGATGCATGCACCCATGGCTGAAAGGCACGTGTTACAGCAGCAACAGTTGTTTTATGAATATACAATATTATTTGCCTTATGGGCCCCGTGCTGCTAGAATAAAGATGATGCCAGGCACTAATAGCTGGTTGAATTCCATCTGGCAATACTAGTGATCATGGGGAATGCCTCCAACAGGAAAACACACACACACGACTTCTGATGCCGCAAGAGAACTCTGATCTATTTCAAGTGACTGTTTCCTTGCAATGTTATAGCAATGTGAGGCTTAGGAATTATTGATACTGTCAAATTATCAATTCCAAGACAGTTAGCTGAGGCAGATTGACTCTCTTAACATGGCTCAGAGAATTTGCGAAATGCAGCCTCTTCTTCTGAAAAACCAAGTCAAAAACAGCTTTTGCTGTATCTCCTGAGCGCTTGGAGTAAACTCAACCAATCAGGTGACTAAAAAAAATAGTATGAGACTCAAACTGTATAATTTCCATCATGCAACCTCTCTCTGTCAAATGCTGAAATTTGGTGAATGAAATTTGTAATACTAGTGTCAGAAACTGTCTCAAAATATTTGAGGACATCCAGATGGGGCAAAAACTGTTGTGTCCAATTTCAAACATGTGGCAGATGTTCTAACACCATTTTTGAACGCCACTGTGTGTTCATGGACACAGTTTGCACTTAAATGAAAACTGATTAGGAGTACTTTTGAGTTTCAAGTCAAACACTTTTGACAGCTCAAGTATTAACCCTCCGCAGCAAGAAAGCTGCACTATTATCATATATTCTGCTCTGTCAGAGAATCAGGATTGTCCAGCTGATGGGATGTTCTGTAACTCGTGACCAACCTCACTCCAAGACCTGAAGAGGCAAAATGCAAATGGAAATTATGTAAATCCTGTTATACGTGTTCTATTTTCAATTCTTTATTTTTTTTCCTATTACTTTTCATACTTAAGGACCCCAAAATGTTTTTCAACTGTATGTACACAGGAATTATTTCTTACACTAATCAACTCTGCTGGAAAGCGCAATAGTGTCTTCATAATTGCAAGTGGTGAGGCCCTCAATTTTAATTCTCATCTGAAATATGGACACTTCTAAGCACAATATTACCTGACAATGTGCCGGACTGAAAGTGAAGAATGCCATCTCCTGAGTATGCTTCACTGCTTCCTGTAACGGCATAGGTTTTCCTTTAGATAACTGCTCTTATGCCTGTTAAAGCAGATGTGATTACAGACTCAAAGGTGTTTTATAGCATATAACTGATTGATTGATTTATACAGATATATAGGTGGGTCTATGATAACTGCAAAGACTGTCAGAAGACTTCAAAGGAGCCTCATAATCTCACCTTGAATCTTCAGCACTTCTCTGGCAGATGGCACTATATTTGACAATTTGATATGGCAATACATAAGCTATGTTCAAAATATTGCTACTGTAAATGGATAGCTTTTATAAATGTTTGTTTTCAGACATCAGATGGTTTTGAACTCTTGACATAACACAATAAGGTATTTTAAATAAAAAGAAATAGTATGAGACTCCAACTTTGTAACGTCCGTCATGCAACCAGTCTCAGCCAAGTGCTGAAATTTGAAATACCAGCATCCAAAACTGTCTCATAATATTTGAGGACATCCAAATGAGGCAAAAAGATGAGAAATAATTCTTCCACTCTACTCCACACTGACAAGGCCTCAGCTGAAGTATTGTGTCCAGTTCTGAGTGCCACTTTCAGGAAAGATGTTGACAAACTGGAGAAAGTCTGGAGGAGAGCAACAAAAATTATTAAAGATCTAGAAAACTTATGCGGAAAGCTTCAGCTTATGAGGAAAGATTAGGGGAAAAAAGGGTTTATTTAGTATGGAGAAGAGAAGACTGAGGAGGGATATGATGACGTTTCTCAAGTACATAAAAGGTTGTTACAAGAAGGAGGGTGAAAAATTGTTCTCGTTAACCTCTGAGCATAGGTCAAAAAGCAATGGGCTTAAATTGCAGGAAGGGAGGTTTGGGTTGGACAGTAGGAAAAACTTCCTAACTGTCAGGGTAGTTAAGCACTGGAACAAATTGCCTAGGGAGGTTGTGGACTCTCCGTTATTGTGGGGTTTTAAGTACAGTTTAGATAAACACCTGTCAGGAATGGTCTAGTTATTACATAGTCCTACCTTGAATACAGGGAACTGGAGTAGACCAGGTCCCTTCCAGTCCAACGCTTCTATCATTCTATGAAAAGTCAACATCACCCATTGGTAACTAGAAAGAGGCTGCGGGGGGAAAGATGTGTCTTTCTATAAGTGATTCACAGAAACATACTCAACCTCACCTGGTAGGATGTGTGTGATGGGGTGTATAAATGCAACACTGCAACTAAAAGAATTAATTAAGGAGCAACTCTAGAACAAGGTGACCCCACCCAGCTGCACCTGAAGAGCATGCTCCAGCTAGTGGTGGAGCTTAATAGGGAGCCAGACAGCTCCGAATGGGCCTGACAAGGCATAGAGAAGGCTCTACCCTGAGAGCTCCAGAGAAAGGGCAATGCAGAAACCTCCTTCTGGAGAGGAAGAACCTGTTGGCTGAGCCCAGTGGGGCTGAAGGTTCAACTAGTCCCTCTTCTCTCACTACTGTGAGACAGACTGTAAGACTTTGACAAGACAGTGGGTGGTAGGAAGGAGCCCAGGGAGGAAACTGTAAGGCAGTCCTGTGTACTGGACATTTGATAACCCTCACAGGGTCCTTCAGGGAGAGAAGACTGAGTGATAACCTGACCAGAGGGTCAAGTCAAGCCCCAATAAAAGACAGACCCCCATCCGGTGTGAAAGTGTCCCGGTGGAAAGACTAGAGGCATGGTAAACAAAGATCTAGCCCCCTAACCACCAGACAGCACCACCAGCAAGCTCCGTCCATCACAGTGTGTCATGTGGACTCTCTCTAGCGATTGGCCAGTTTGCATTATTAAGGCAGTGTGGGGATGAATTTTAAAGAAGAACTTTCAAACATAAAAGAAAAAAAATTCCTTCCAGGCTACCACAGTGTGGAGTAAAGAGAGTTTCACATCAGAACTCTGGTTCTAAGCACCCTTGAATTTTGGGGGCCAGTCTGACTCTCTCTGGCTTCACATCAAATTTTAGGCTATTAGCCCATTAGTGTGGAATTTTAAATTTGCATGCGTGTCTGAAAACAAAATGTCTGGAAATTAGTTTTTTCCTTTATTTACTTGTTATTGCTCCATGTTTACCCTTCAACAGCTGACGAGAACAAAACAGCCTCTTGAAACACCATCTCCTGTTTGTTTTAGGGCCACATCCTCATCCCATTGAAGTCCATCAGTTTGGACAGGGTTTGATCAGTAGGAACTTATTTACATCCTGTGTGTTCTTTATTTGTTTTATTTAGGCAGATGTATCCATTGTGATTCATATTGGCCAGTACAACCTTTTAAAGCACATGACAAAATAATAAAATGACAACAATTAATCAATGAGACTCCCAACTGTGTCTCAGAAAGTTGATTCAAACACTAACTAGTCTTGGTGAACAGAGAATCCATTCAACCTTCTTTGAAGGTCAGCACACTTGGGCTTTGTCAGACCAATCAGGGAAGCAAACTTCAGAGCCTTCTAATGAGAACAATTTGCTTTCCACCCTTGCTCCCCTTTCCCAACCTATAAGTGTTCAACTTTGAGGGCTGCAAGTATGAGGACCCAGTTGACTTACAGACAAGATGGCTCATGCAGTCAGGTTGTGATCTCGGTTGTAAATTCATCTAGCCACAATGAAGTCAGATATTCTATCACACAGCCATCAGCATGCAAATTCACTCCCAGAGCACTCTGACCAGTCACTCATTAATTATGTACAGGGCGATACCTGTAAGCTCTTAGTCCCAACCTTGTTCCCCCAGCAATATGTGTCTTGTACTGTCCAGAAAACTATTGAACAATGCAGGCTCATAGAAAGACCGTCATTTCATCAAAGGAAAATGATATATGCACCAGCATTGTTATCCCAAAAGGAGTTTCCCACACATTGGTTAATCCAAACACACTGGTTAAGATAAAACAATAAGATAAGTTTATTAACTGCATAAAGATAGATTTTAAATGATTACAAGTGGTGATGAATAAGTCAGGACTGATTACAAAAGAAAATAAGAGTAATATGCAAGCGAATACCTAACTTAACAAGCTAAGTGAATGTTAAAGCAAAGTCTTTGTCTCACCATATACGCTGTTGTAAATTTCACAGACTGGTTGTCATTTCAGCCTGGGACCACTCTGTCTTAGTTTAGTTCTTTGAGAGTTGATGCCATGATCAGAGAGACAGGAGGAGGAGAGATGAAGTCAAATGTTTTCCTCCTCCTTTATAATTCAGTCTCTTGTGCTAGAAACATCTGTGCTGAGTCATGGTGATGCACAGTCCATTGCGGATGTGAGCTTTGAATCATCTCTGTGATGAACTGTAAATTTCTTGTTTACACCTCCAATCTGCTGAAGGATGGTCGCTTAAGTAGGTGATGCCCCTTTAACACAAGTCTGGGGTGCTAGTGTATTTTTGTCTCTGAAAAATTGGTATGTAGGACCCAGAAGTACTATGTATTTCAGTAACAATCATACAGTAGAATCTTATAACCTCACATGTAGTGCCGCTACACATATTTTAACAGAATGATGATATTCTTCAGATTATGACTTTTCAAATGATACCTTACAAGGCATACTTTGTACAAAATTTATCATAGTCTTGTAAAAATGGTGACCATAATAGTATAGACTATCACACACAACCTTTAGGCTTTCTGGATCAAACTCAACACATTTACATTTTACCTGGGAGGAAATCAATGCAGTAGCTAGTGAAGTCTACATGACATAGGTGTAATAGGCTTCTCATGAGTAGCACCGCTAAATAATTGAGCAGCCACATTCTACAAAGTGATCAACTATTGGAGGGGAAACAGAACCTTGAAGTCAGACCTTGGCAAGTAAGTGAAAGAGGAAATGCTTTTCAAAGAGTAAGTTTATAAATATATTTTATTTTTAAATGCCCACGGTGTACATTTTCTGTTGAGATGAAAATTGTGGTTGCCTTGCCAAAGACAGAAGAACTCATACATGGAACAAAATAGATAATTTGAGGAGGTGAGGGGGTAGTTTTGTGCGTTTGGATTAATGTTTGTTGAATGTGTAATCAGTGTAGTGACAAATACATATTTGTTCTGACTGCAGAAGAAAAAATGTTGCTACAAAACTGTTATGGGGATGCTTCACTGTAAACTTTTTGCTGTTTCTGTCCCTAAGATTAGCACCTGCAGCTAAACTATGTAGAATTAAAGTTATAACTGCTATTAATTCTCCTGCTTCTGAGTATAAGCTGATTGCTATCTGAAAAAGGCATTTTCTCCTATAGTATAATATTGTAAAATTAATCAGGTGTGTTTATACCTGGGCTTTACATCTCCCTCTGAAACATCTGGTACTAGCCACTGCTGAAAGCAGAAGATCAGGCTAGATGGACAATTTGTCTGCTGCAATTTGTTTATATGTATATCATTAGGTTTTAACTATTAAAATCTGATCACTGTGGGATATTTTCTACAAGTTCTAATTTTTATTTCCTTCCTCCCTCCACCTTTTAAGGAGCTTCCACCCAGAATTCCAATGCAGTGGAGCCCGAAAAGCAAGCTGACAACACGGTGAAAATGGCTGGGGTTATAGCTGGCCTTCTGATGTTTGTTATTATCCTCTTAGGAGCAATGCTTACTATCAAAAGGAGGTAAGTCTCTGCTTTGCTTCCATTGTAGAGGTACTGGCTGGGACTGCTTGTATTTTACTAAAGCTGTTACCTCAGTAGAGATAAAACACTCCACTTGTGTTCATGTGGTGGAAAGGATATGTGTGGTGGTGGTAGTGGTGATTTATTTGTATCAACGTAGCACCTACGAGCCAGGGCCCCATTGTGCTGGGCACTATACAAACCTAGAACAAAAAGAGAGTCCATGTCCCAAAGACAAGGGACAACAGATGGAGACAAACATTTGGAAGAATACAAGGAAACAATGAGATAATATTGGCCAGCCTGACAGACAGTGGTCTCAGACCATCATCAGCTTAACCATTGTTAAGTATTTTGGCAGCATCACGAGAAAAGAGTTTTGAGGAGGGTGTTGGAGGATAGTGTGTCAGTTTTTTGGATATTTACGGGGAACTCCTCCCAAATGAGGGACAGCATGGGAGAAAGCACAAACGGCTTGTTTGAAAAATTAACAACTGGGCAGTAGAGGCTGACATCATGAGGCAGGAGTCAAGATCTCCAAAGTGACTGAGAGATGATAGGTAGGGCAGGAGTAGGCTATGAAAGGCCTTGAACATGAATACAAGTAGCTTATATTTGATGTGATAGGAAATGGGGAGCCAGTGGAAGGATATAAAGAGAGGAGTGATATGGTCAAAGTGACAAGCTAGGAAAATCTTTGCAGCACCATACTGAATGGATACCAGTGGGGCAAGGTGGCATTTATCAAGGCCAGAGAGAAAGATGCAAGATGATGAGAGCATGGACAAAGAGTTTTAGCTGTGTGTGTGGATAGAAAAGGCCCTATCATAGAGATGTTATGCAAAAAGAATCAGCAAGATGTAGACATAGTCTAGGTGTGTGGACCTAGAGAGAGGGCTGAGCTGAAGAAGGCAGATAGAATGGGGATGCTGTCCACAGCAATTGAGAAAGGAGGTAGCAGGGAGAGACAGCGGGGAGATTAGAAGGAAACAGGTCTGGAGAAGGAGATCTGTAAGTTGTCAGAATGGATATGGTAGTTGAATTTGCATTTGTGGATGACATTATCCAGAAATAAGGTGTGGAGAAAGAAGAGGACCAAGGACAGAGTCCTGTGGAATCTCCCACAGAAAACTGGTGGGAGGATGAGGACCCTCCAGAGGACACACTGGAGCGATTATAGAGGTAGGGGAGAATCAGGAGAAGACTGAGTCCTGGAAGCCAGTGGAGGACAGGATTTCAAGAAGAGGAGCATAGTCAAGTGTGTTGAAGGTGGATGTCAGGTAAAGGAGTATGGGGACGGAGTACTGATTCTAAGTTTTGGCCAAGAAGATGTCATTAGAAACTGGTGAGAGTGGTTTCAGTGGAGTCCTAGGGGTGGAGACTGGATTGGGAAGGTCTGGGACAGAACTGAAGGGTGAGGAACTTCAGAAAGTGATTATCGACAGCGTGTTCAATGATCTTAGCGACTAAAAGGGAGATGGGGCAAGTGGGGGTCATTGATGGGTTTTTGTAAGATGGGACAAAGTAAAGCATGTTTGTAGTGTGAGGGGAAAGAGCTAGAGAGAGTGAGAAGTTAAAAAGAAGAGTAAGAATGGAGAAAAGAATGGGCCCAGGGGCACTGGGACAAGTAAAGAGGTTAGCGGAGGAAAGCAGACAAGAAACGTTCTAGCTTTGAGATTTTGTCCCAGGGAGTTAGAGGGCTATGTGAATCCCACTACAATAGTAAATCTGGTGGAATTGTCTGGTTTTGACTTGTCTGTATGAAGGAGGCTCTTGTGGTTAGAGCATGGACCTAAAACCTGGAGTGCTGGGTTCCAGACCAGATTCTGCAAGTCACTGCATAACCATGGGAAAGTCACTTTCCCTGTCTGAAAAAAGGGGTAACAATACCTCAAAGATTTGTTGAGAGCTTATTTTGTAAAGCGTTTTCAGATCCTCAGATGAATGATGCTATATATGTGCAAAGTAGTGTTATTAAAATGGAATTTGAGCTGTTTTGCAGTTTGGAATTTTACTCTGTTTTGCACATTTCTTAAACTTGTCATTATTTTACAATTATCCTTCATTGTGCCTTTGGAGAGAGAGATGTGATTTTGCAGATGCATGCGGCATTCCCATGTGATTTCTAAATGACTGGCTGTGAAATGTGGCAGAGATTTCAGAAGAAAATTACTTTATTTTATTTTTATTTTTTTTATGTGATAAGGTGAGGATGCTGGAGTGGCTTATTCTAGGGTGATTGTTACCTCGCCGAGCGTGATATGTTTGTGCTTGCTTAGAGACAGCCATTTCCTTTAGAATATGAGTTAACCCGGACAGAGCGTTAAAATCCTGCAGTGGGGAGAAGTGATTTCTGAGAGTTTGATTTTGTTCATGTTTGGCTGAAACTGTCTGAAATTGCTGCTGTGGATACAATCAAAGTTTTCAAGCAGTTCGTTGTGTGTGATTGTGTGCTTTCTTTGTGAACCATTTGTTCTCAAACTTTGAAATAGAGCATAGCTTGTAGCTGGTTTTTCTGCTATCATTTTAAGAGCTCCTACTGTGTAACATACAGATATGATTCAGAAAACAGATAGGACACAGATCTGTTTCGTACCAAGGAGGGATTTTGCATGTGTTGGGTTTTTTTGACAGTTACTTTTCTGATGCTAACTCTACTTTTCAACATGATTGGTGTGGTCAGTTGTTGGCTGCGTATGTGTTTATTCAGTGTGCTGTCCCAGTTCTGCTCAGATAATGGAGATAGCAGACCTTAATTAAACTGCCTAATACATTTACAGTCTTGGTTTTTAGCAAAGGCACCTGGCTAGGTTTATTGTTGACGAAGCACAGTAACAGCATCTGGCAGACTACGAAGATACGTAGGCTCGTGACAGTGGACACAGCTTAGGTAGTGGTGGGACTTTCCACTGCTCCCTAGGCTGGCCAAAGATACTCCCTTTGAGATACATTTTTATACCCCAATACAAACAAGTTAGTACTGCCCCTTTGACATAGTTAGTTACTTCTCCCTGACATCGCTAGTTATTACCCATTATTTTGTACATGTTGGTTTAATTAAAACATCTTTATTACGTGATCTCATCCTAACCTTATCTTTTAAAAGGGGTCAGTGTGTTCCTGTTATCCATGGGAAATATTTTTGTACCATCCTTAGTATCAAAATGCTCTGGTACCTTAGTAGTGGGATGTGTTTGCGTAAGCACTCTGTAACTAGCACTTCTTAGGAATGTGTATTTCTGCAATATCAGCCCTGTTCTTGCCAAATTCTGTAAGGAGGTCCTGTCTCATACCAAGCCTCTAATACAAGGGCTTATGTCTCAGTCTCTCTTCCTACTACATTTCTGATCCTAGATGAAACCTGAGCTGCCTGATCCAACACAGCCTTAGTTAGACAGCTACCATTTACATATTTGAGTAGCCCCATTGACTTTGGTGGTCTACTAGCATGAGTGAGAACTACTCATGTGACTGAGGAGATGCAGGGTAAGGCACTCATTCCCAGACAGTATTAAAACTTTCCTTCAGCTTATTTGCCCCTTTTTGTAGTGCACACTGCTGAAAAGTGAAAGAAGGGCACACAAGATATGCCCACAAAAATGCATGTTCATTCATTGCACCCATTGACACATGCAAATAAAATAATACTTGAGCATATAAATTATCTGTTAATTATATCACTACTGAGTGCCTTAAAAACTCATTAGCGAGACAAAGTGGGTGATGTAATATTTTTTTGGACCAACTTCTGTTGGGGAGAGATACGAGCTTTGGAGCCACACAAAGCTCTCCTTCAGGTCTGGGAAAGGTGCTCCCAGCATCACAGTAAAATGCAAGGTGGGGCATACTGCTTGGCATAAGTAATTAGCACATATTCAAAAGGCCTGTTAACACTTCTGTAGTCATAGGACAAAAAGAGGGGGTCGGGGGGTTATAGATTATTGTAAGAAGAAGTGGGCTGTAGCCCATGAAAGCTTATGCTCAAATAAATTTGTTAGTCTCTAAGGTGCTTCAAGTACTCCTGTTCTTTTTGCAGATACAGACTAACACGGCTGCTACTCTGAAATCCAGTATGTTTGTTCAGTACATGCTTTTTAGTGTCCAGTAATGAAATTAAGTTGCCAGGCTCATCTTTTGAAAGTGTTGTGCAGGTTTCCTTTGAGGCTGAGGACTAATAGGTCCGATATAGTGTGATTGTTTTGTGAATAGCATTCACCCACTGGTGATGGGGTTGATTGGATTTGAACAGGGATCTGCCATAACTCAAGTGAGTGCCCTAACCACTGGGCTATGGGATATTCTGATGTGAAGCTCCCTCAATCTCTTCTATTAAAGCTGTTGCACTTTGGATAAGTAATTTGAGTCATAGGAACAGGGGGACTGGATCCCGGCTCTCCCCATCTTGGGTGGGTGCTCTAACCACCAGGCTACAGAGTCATTCTCATGCTTGTGTGCTCTCTTTCACTCTGAGTCATTCCTCCCACCGCACACCTTCTTGCTAAAACAGCATAAGGCCAGTAAGTCTAAAGAGGATTCCTGGATCTGAATCACAAGATAATATAGACACCTTGCTGCAGCCCACACTTAGGTATCTATATCTGTGTGTCTTAGTGCACACCCCTCTAGATGGCATCTTCCACTGGCTAGCTTAGACAGCTCCCCGCCTAGCACGCTAGCTTTTGTTAATTGCAGTCTAAGGTGCTTATCTCTCTCCATTCGTTGTACAGGAGCTTAGGTGGCTAACTCAGACGTTGTGTATCGCAGTTATTTTACCAAATGCCTAAAATATAGGCAGTGTGACGCAGTAGTGGCACAATGCCTAATTCTTTTTGTGCATCCCAGTCCTGGTTCCTTTCAGCATCGATAGCCTCTCTCATAATTCTGTTGACCTGTGGTGTCTTGTTATACGTTATATATGTTGCTGTGAAGAAAACAAACACACCTTTCTCCAATTTGTCCACATCTTTCCCAAAGTGTGATGCCCAGAACTGGACACGATACTCCAGAGGAGGTCTCATCAGTGCTAAGTAGAGTGGAAGAATTAATTCTCGTGTTTTGCTTACCATGTTTGGGCTAATACATCCCAGAATGATGTTTGCTTTTTTAGCAACGTTATTCCATTATTAACTCTTATTTAGTTTGTGATTCACTATAAACCCCAGATCCTTTTCTGCAGTATTCCCTCCTAGGCAATCATTTCCCATTTTGTATATGTGCAATTGATTAGTCCTTCCTAAGTATAGTACTTCGCATTTGTCCTTATTGAATTTCATCCTATTTATTTCGGATCATTTCTCCAGTTTGTCAAGATCATATTGAATTCTAAGGGTATGGCTACACTTACAAATCTGCAGCGCTGGTAATTGCAGCGCTGGTCGTCCAGCTGTGCAGGGCCAGCGCTGGTGTGTGGCCACACTCACAGCTACCAGCGCTGCAGTGTGGCCACATTTGTAGCATTTGCAGCGCTGTTGGGAGTGATGAATTATGGGCAGCTATCCCAGCGTTCAAGTGGCAGCAACGTGCTTTTCAAAAGAGGGGGGTGTGGGGCAGTGTGACAGGGACGGGGAGAGAGAGGGGAGTTTTGGAACCGACACTGGGCAAAATCAGAAAATTTTCCCACCCCCTTACTGTTAACTGCAAACAACCTGCATCCAACATACTCTTTCCCCCCTCTGCCCCTCCCCGTTTCTCTCAAGCAAAGCAAACACTCAACCCCTGCAGGGGTTATCTCATTTCATTGTTGACAGTAGTTACAGATTAATGACAGCAAACAGGAGCTATGTTTGAAGCAGCTCTGGTGCCGTGCACAGAGCCGAGCTCCGAATTGACAACAAAACAAAGAGAGGCTGCATAACAAAACAAAGGGAATAATTTAGTTAAAAGCATTCTGGGATACTCCTTATACCCTGGAGGCCAATAACAGCGCTGGTGAGTGTCCACACTTGATGACCAGTTTGCAGAACCAGCGCTGCACTATAAACCCCAGATCCTTTTCTGCAGTATTCCCAGCGCTCAGCCATTTTGCAGTGCTGGTTGTCCCCTGCAAGTGTGGACAGGTAATTGCAGCCTGGATCATTTACCAGCGCTGCAACTTGCAAGTGTAGCCAAGCCCTAATACTGTCCTTCAGAGTGCTTGCTATCCCCCTCAGCTTGATATTGTCTGCAAACTTTATAAGTGTACTCCCTATTCCATTATCCAAATAATTTATGAAGATATTGTATAGAATTGGATCCAGGACTGATCCTTGCAGGACCCCACCCAATATGCCCTTCCAGCTTGACTCTGAACCATTGATAACTACTCTCTGAGTATGGTTTTCCAACCAGTTTTGCACCCACCTTATCATAGGTTCATCTAGGCTATATTTCTCTAGTTTACTTACAAGGTGGTCATGTGATACAGTCTCAGAAGCCTTATTAAAGTCAAGATATATCACATCATCTGCTCCCCGCATCCACAAGACTTGTTACCTTGTCGAATAAGGATATTAGGTTGGTGGGACATGATTTGTTCTTGACAAATCCATGTTTACTGTTACTATTATTGTTGTGTATTTGGTTGGCGTGGAAGGTTTGCAGCTCTCTGTGTCTCCAGTGATTTCTTCCTAAAACTGTTGCCCCCAAGGATATAACAGTTATCACCTTATTATCTTCTAGGTGCTTACAGATTGACGGATTATTTGCTTATTATGTTCTCAGGTACTGAAGTTAAGATGACTGGTCTATAATTCCCTGGGTTGTCCTTGTTCCCTTTGAATATATAGGTACTATATTTGACCTTTTCCAGTCCTCTGGGATCTCATCCATCCTCCACAAATTCTCAAAGATAATCATTAATGGCTCAGAGATCTCTTCAGTCTGTTCCTTAGGTATTCTAGGAGTTATTTAATCAGGCCTGCATGCATGCTCACAAATAGGTTCCACAGATTAAGATCTTTCCATCATTAACCCTTCAGTCTTTTCCCTGGTCCCTTTCTTGGTCCCAACTTTGTGCCGTTTCTTATGCTGTTCCCTGTGCTTGGTAGAGGCTCACATATCTTTGTTTTCCAACCACCCTTATCTCTTCTGTCAACTCCCTCTGTAAAATCCACTTGTTCCATGAAGTTTTCCTGCATTGGTCCACTCTTTGGTCTGCATATTTTAAAAAATATCCATGCTGGATTCTTACTCACTGCTGATCTGACCTGTCACTGCTTCTCCAGCTCCCAACACAAGAGTTTGAGAATATCATTATAGAGGATTATCGGAAGTGGAATTGCAGGGAGGTAGTTTTATTTCTTCAAAGAAACTGAGCCAGATCCTCAGCTGGTGTAAATCAGCTTGCATCCATCGCCATCACTGATCGCAGTGGAGCTGTGCTGATCTACACCATCTGCGTATTTGGTCCATCATCACTGTGTAATCCTCGCTCTTGAATTGTAAGCTGGAGAGCCAGCAAAAGGCTAGGTGACCAAGGAGTAAGAATCCTAAGAAGCAGAGGTAAGTAATTGGTTGCGTCCAAGTTAGATTCTAAGCTTTTTCGAAGCAGAAATTGTCATCAACTTTGTTTTGTAAAGTGTTTATGCACTAAAAATTCCTTAGTGACCAGGAGGAAACTCAGGGGCTACTTTATAGAGTTAACAGGTTGTTTATGTGGTATGTATATACAGTCACTGGATTATTGTCCTTTTTCACATCCTTTTAGTTGAGGTGAGAAGAGTAGGCAATGTTCGGACCCATACCTGTGTGGCAGGTTGGACCCTGTGGGAAGCCACCTGAGGTGCTGAAGATACCACTGAGTCTACCTGTTCTGCCAGCATGGGCCCCCTTTACTCTCTTAAAACCTCCTCTAACACACACAGGCAGGGCCATACACAGCTGCAGATCAGCTCTGGGAAGACTCAGCAGAAGGGACTTGCTCCAGCACTCAGATGTCCACCTCCCTTGGAGTACAGACGCAAAGGTATATTATGAAATTCGCCCCTTCCCTCAATGTGGAAGGGAGATGTGCACACTTCTTGCCCACCCCCCAGTTAGAAATTGCATAAACTGGGTTATATTGAAAACCAGAAATAAATTTATTAACTATAATAGGTGCATTTTAAGTAGTTAAGGAGGAAGCAGACAGAACAAGGCAGATTGGGGGGAGGGATAGCTCAGTGGTTTGAGCATTAGCCTGCTAAACCCAGGGTTGTAAGTTCAATCCTTGAGGGGGCCATTTAGGGAACTGGGGTAAAAATCTATCTGGGGGTTGGTCCTGCTTTGAGCAGGGGGTTGGACTAGATGACCTTCTGAGGTCTCTTCTAAACAATCTTCTAAAATTCTAAACAAAGATTACTAAGAAAATAAAATGGAGCACACAATCTAAACTTAATACACTAAAGAAACTGGTTACATGGAAAGCCTCACCTTAAATTTGGTTTTAATAATCATCTTCATAGGCCAGATGTCCTTCTAGCCTGGGCCCAGTTCTTTCCCTCAGTTCAGTCTTAGTTGTTTCCAGCAGTCATCTTCGGTGGGGTAGCAGGGGAGAACTGACGACCTGGATTACCTCACTCCCACCCTTACATAGGATTTAAATAAGGCGGGAGTCCTTTGTTTCCTAGTTTGACCTCTCTCCGTCCCCACCCCTCAGCCCAGCGTCTCGTGGAAAAGTACAGAATTCAAGATGGATTCCAATATCAGGTGACATGGTTACATGCCTCTGTAGGGCCCTTGTAGACATTCTTCACAGGCTGACTAACAGGTTCACAGGAAGACTAAAAGCTCTTTTACAGTCTGTTGGCCTTGTTGATGGGCCATCCGCCCTGTCTGGCTTTTCCATTGTTGTACCTGAAGTGTTAACAGTGGGTGTCACCCAAAGTAGCATAGTTGAACTACAGATACATAGTCAATATTCCTAATTTCAGATACAGAAATGATATATGCATACAAATAGGACAATCACATTCAGTAAATCATAACCTTTCCAATGATATCTCACATTAGCCATCTTGCATAAAATATATCTCATTTATGCCCTATTCATATCATAAGCATATTTTCATAAGGAATATGGAATGACATATCACAACCTGGTCCATACCTAGAGCCCTGTGCAGATACAAAGTTTGTGTCTGCATCCAATCCTCAAAAATGGTCTGCGGATGCAGATATCCATGGATATAAAGAGGATATCCACAGATTTTCATGGCTCTATTTATAGCCTTCTGAGATCTGATTTGGTGATATTTCAGCTATCATGAATGGTGAAATTCTTGCAAGGTGAGCTGTTCTTGTGAGATTTCCACCATTTCATTCTGAAACTTTGCAAGAACAGTGACCACATTCAAATTAGATGCAGAATCAAAAAACTATCCACAATATAGGAACAGATGGGAGATTAGAATCTGAACCTTCTGGAAATTTAAAGAGAGTGGAAATTGAAGTTTCAGTTTCAGGTCACCTCTACTTCCTAGAGCTTGGAAATGAAACTTCTTTCTCTATTCATTTTCCCCCTTTTGGCTGCATGCAAATGAAATCTTTGTGTTCTGTTTTCCCCTGTGTACCTCTTTGGCTGTGCACCATCATCAACAATGTTTTGAGCCAGCCAGGGTGGGCATAATTCTCTGAGAACAATTGGCTATTGTATAGGTGACTCTTTTCCCCTTTTAGAGGCAAGAAGAGTGTACAAAAGTGTTTTGGAGCCACTAATGTACTTTGATCTTCCTTCAAACACACTTCTTGTATTAGTTCTGGACTTCTTTTGAATGGACACAGCCAGTCATGTCAAATTGAGATTGAGAGTGGGAGTTCATGTGGGCAAGTGTCCATTAGAGATGGCATTGAACCTACCCAACAAATTTCATTTGTAAACTAAGGCAGACTGGGACCAGATCTTGTTATGGGAAACACCATCCGGGGCCATAGATTGATATGAATATCTTGTGATGTGTGGCTTAAAAAAACAACAGCTGCACACCACTGGCTGATAAGACTTTTCATAACAGATTTGTTCTCTCGTTGTACAAACAAAAACACAAGCAGCTTAACCTCTTTGAATTCAAACCTACTTAAAGGAATCATCTCTCAGCCTGCAGAGGCACTTGTACAAGATAGTCTTGTCTTTCTAGGCAATGATGCAGAAAATAAGTTATTTAATTAGACAAACTTGAGGCACTGCCTTCACATGGAGCTGGAAGATACCACAGTAACATCTGTTAGTGGCTCAGGGCATTATAGCTAATCAGTAATAGACACAATAAATCTGATTTTTTCTGAATGAAGTATTTTGTTAACCGGTGTACAGAGTTGAAGGATGAAGAGAGATTGCGAACCCTTCACTGCCAAAACAAGGACACTTGAATTGTCAAAAGTTACTCCTGGTTCTTATAAACACCTCCAAATTAGGATGCTTCTCTGAACCTTATCTATGTAGACTTGGACAAAGACCCTGGCCTTCAGTTTGGATGTGTTCAAACCCTTTTAGTTCAGCAAATGTGTGAAGCTACCAAACTTGTCTGCATGACTCAGTTAAATACCCATATTTGAAGTTGAATAACCATACCAAACCAGCTTGAGCTTTTTTCTATAGGGGAAAAATGAATGGTGGGCTTACATGTGTCAATTTAAATCTGCAGTCACCCAGGACCAGCTAACATGTTTTTAAATAGGACTGTCTTTGCCTACACTAGATACTAAGGGCTTGTCTATACAAACATTTAATTTGCAGCAAGTTGGGGTGTGACTATCAAACCCACAGTTGCCTGCTGCATACACACTGCCCATGTAGATCCTGCTCAAGCACATAAACACTTAGTTAATGTGCTTTTATCTCATTCTCTTTGAAACCGGAGTAGATCTTTGTCTACACAAGTACTTAAAAACATACTCATTTAAGCCCACTCATTTTCCCAATGTTGACAAACATCTAGTGTGAGGGAGTCCGAACTTCAAAATACAGAATGCCAACATCTGATGCTGTCCCAATATTCTATAGAAGATAGTTTATTCACTTGTGATATTAGTTGAATATTGCCTAACATAAAAAGTATAATAAAATAATATGGTTGGTTACTAAATGCTTCTTGAAGCCAGAAAGACTTTGGTGTAACTCTTTATTGTGCAGATACTTTTTCACTGTTTTGGACCCCTTAATAGTTTGGATGTTGGCCAGTTCTTATTTTATCTTAATAGTTTTAACTCCTGCAAAATTGTGACTTACATTTCCCTAGAGAGTCAAGAATGTGATGCTCTTCAGTGTTACATGTTTGTGAGGACAGAGCCTCTAGTGACCCCTGGAAGTGAGAGACTGAATAAATAGGATCAGACAGCCTGTCGCTGTCTACTGTAAATAAGTTCCTCAAAGACCTCTTGTGGCAAAATGAAGGTGGGATGGGGGGTATAAATCTAGAATTAGTTCCTTTTAAGAAAATTAGCGCTTTATTCTGGATTAAGGTTGAAATCTGAAACTAATTAATTAAAACCCAAGTGCCTGTTACAATGTGACAAAGACTTGGGTTACGGGAAGGAGCTGCTCAATGGGTACTTGTACATTCAGTGGTGAAACACCCACCTCCCCTTCTGTATTGGCGTTTAAGAAAAACATTCTGTGTCTATTATAGGTGAGGCTGGTAGCAGTGCCTGTTATTAAGATTGCCTGAAACTTCCCATTATAAGACCCTGTTTCCAGTTGCTTATAACTTTGCCAAACTTTAACCATGTGGCTGAAATTTTCCATGTCAGCTGTCTGCCTCAAGCTGAATTTTTGGGGAAAATTTAAGACAAAACGGTACAGCCATTTCCAAGGATTATAGGGGGAAAATATGTTGTTTTGACAATGTTAAATTGTGATGACCCTTTCTTTGAAAATGTTTAGCACCCCTGTCCTTGACGTCCTCGTGAAAATCCACACAAATTTGGCCAAGTTATAATTCCTTGGAAAATCATTTTACCCATGCTCAGCAGAGATTTTCTAGGGCTTTGCAGTTTAAAAGTTCCATCCACATTGAGGATGCTCCAGTCTGGATGAGCAGAACTATCCTTTCAATTACTGCTCTGAGCTACTGCATGCCTTGCTGGGTCTGGGTTCAGGCACCAGAACTGAAAGCAGGGCTACTATCTCTCCTGAGCTCAAAATGTCCCCCTTCCCTCTGATGCTTAACTCAGGCAGCATGGAAGAGAAATTTCTCTGATTTAAATGCAGATGGGACAGGAGATGGACCACTCGGGGTGGGGGTAAATTGAAACAAGAAGCCGGGACAGCGGGTGGGGGGAAGGAGACTGAGAATGCCAGCTGCCACTAGGAGGAAAATGGACTGGGAATTGGGGTGGGGGAGATTGGGAGTGGCTGGCCAAGAAGACTGGGACTAGGAGCCAGAAACAGTAGGCACCATTCACTCTATGAATATATATATTTCTCTCTGATATTACTTATATAGAGATGGTAAATATGGCTATATCTAGTCCCTAAGAAACACAGACTATGGGATATGCTCAGTTTCAGCTGTCACTATCAAATGGTTAGGGCCAGTCAAACAGCATAACTAGAAGTCTGACCTAACTCCTTCCACCTCCATCTCTGGAGCCAGATGTTCTGCAGTAGGAAACAGGGATTTAGCTTTGCAAAAAGCCCCCAAACCCAGTTCAAGTTAGTCACCATGTTTCAATGACTGGATTTAGGTAGTTAAGAGGTCAGCTGTATTGGATGTTTAAAAGGAAATCCTTGACTGAATTAGACTGGGCTTTACAGAAAATAATTCTGGTTACATCCTCAGTAGGTAAGAAGAAGAGACTGAGCAAATGACACATGGAGAAACTTCTGCACATGAATAAAAATGAAAGGCACCTCCTTGGATTCCAGCACTTTTATTTATTTATTTATTTATGCATTTATGCATTTATTTTTGGTAATCTTTGGGGAACTTTAAGTTATTCTCCACCTTTCCTAGACCCTGTCTTTTAGGGAGTCACTATGATGATATTAAAAGAAAAGAGAGTTTGGGAGTCATAGAGCTGTGTGGTTTCAATCTAGATCATTTGATGTTTACATGGTTCAGATTTTTAATCCAAGCATGCAAAAATAATTAATCAGGCCCTCAAAAATCATTAGGTGGGCTTAAAACTAATGGAAACTTTTGTTTTTTTAAATGAAAGATGAAATTCTCATGAAGTCACACAACTTCAGAAGCTGGGACTTCAAGAAAAACACAAAATATGGCGAGAGTCACAATTAAAATCACTAGAGTTGACAACAGTGTGAAAATCGTAGTACTTGCACTTCACTTTTTGGAATATTGCTTTTGTCTTTTGTCTACATGGGCTCTCACTTCTCAAATCCCTCCTCATAAGAACATAATGGCCATACTGGGTCAGACTAATGATTCCTCTTGCCCAGTATCCTGTCTCTGACAATGGCCCAGAGCTTCAAGGGGAGTTTACAGAACAGGGCAATTATGGAGTGATCCATCCCTGTCTTCCCCTCCTGGCTTCTGGCAGTCAGAGGTTTGGAGTTGCCCGGAGCAGGGGTTGTATCCCTGACCATCTTGGTGAAGCCAGTTCTACTTTTAGCCATCACAACATCACATGTCAACACGTTCCACAGGTTAGTTGTGCGTTATGTGAAAAAGTATTTCCTCTTGTTTGTATTAAACCTGCTGCCTATTAATTTCATTGGGTGACCCCTGGGTTTTGTATTGTGGCAAAGGGTAAATAAACCTTCTCTATTCACTTTTTTCACATTATTCATGATTTTATAGATGTCTATCATATCCCCTTTAGTCATCTCTCTTGTAAACTGAACAACCCTAATCTTTTTACTCTTTTTTTTTAAATCGTTCCATACCCTTGATTATCTTTGTTGCCCTCCTCTGAACTTTTTCCAGTTCACTATATCCTTTCAGAGATGGGTAGGGCCCTATCAAATTCACGGTCCATTTTGATCAATTTCACGGGCAGAGGGTTTTTTAATTGGCCAATTTCACATTTTCAGCTGTTTACATCTGAAATTTCAGTGTTCTACCCATGGAGGTCCCAACCCAGAAGTGTGTCTGATCTTACCACCACCCTGCCCCGGCTGCCATGCAAGGGAAGGACAAGTCCTGTCCTCTCCCAGTCCAGCAGGGGCTCACAGCTAGGAGCCTCCCTAGCTGGGGCACTCTCAGGAGCAGGGGGATATCAGACCCACCTCCACAAATCTCCCCCAGCTGCAGAAACCTTGGAGGCTGGAGCTTTCTGCAGCAGGGGGAGGCACTGGGAGGTGGGTCTGATCTCCCCCTGAGAGCGAGGGTGCAGGAGAAGGACAAGGCCTCTCTCTCCTCAGCTCAGCTGGGACTTGCAGCTAGGAGCCCCCTGACTGGGGTGCTCATAGCAGCAAGGGGGAGATCAGATTTCATAGGGAAGGGCTTATTTCATGGGCCATGACACATTTTTCACAATCATGAAATTGGTAGGGCCCTCGAGATGAGGCAACCAGAACAGAACACAGTATTCAAAGTGTGGGCACACCATGGATTAATGTAGTGATATTTTCAGTCCTATTTTCTATCCCTTTCCTAATAGTTCCTAACATTCAGGTAGCATTTTTGATTGCTGCTTCCCACTGAGCTGAAGTTTTCAGAGAACTATCCACAGTGACTCTCAGAACTCTTTCTTGAATGGTAACAGCTAATTTAGATCCCTTCATTATATATGTGTAGTTGGGATTATTTTTTTCAGTGTGCATTACTGTGCATTTATCAATCTTGAATTTCATCTGACATTTTGTTGTCCAGTCACCCAGTTTTGTGAGATCTCCCATAACTCTTCATAGTCAGCTTTGGACTTAACTATCTTGAATAATTTTGTAACATCTGCAAACTTTTCTACTTTACTGTATCTTTTAAACAGAACCTTCCCTGTTATCCCATGACTGCTTAGTTTCCTGAAGAGCCTTTGCTAAGGGACCTTCTCAAAGGCTTTCTAAAAATCCAAGTACACTATATCAGCTTGGTCACCCTTATTCATATGCTTGTTGACATCCTCAAATAATTCTAATAGCTTGGTGAACCATGACTTCCCTTTACAAAAGCCATGCTGACTTTTCCCCAACAAATCATGTTTGTGTCTGATAATTCTCAAGGTTCTCTTTGATGTTGGGTTCAAATGAACTCAGAATCTCATAATGAAACTCAGTGAAAATGGCTCCATTTCATTTGATTCAGTGTCAAAATCATGTGGAACCCTGAATTTCATGTGATTTCCTAAATGAGGCCAGATGCGCTTAGCTATGCATTCCAGAGTCACTCGAAAGGTTTGGGAACCTTTGGGATTCTGGCCTGCATTTTAAGTTTTTAACAAGATCCATTATGAGGCAAAACATGTAGTTTCAATGTAATAATTTTGCACATCTGTAATTAGCTGTACTTCCCCTGAGGAAATCTCTTTGTAGGCAGCAAATTGTACATGAGTGAGAAAATGAAGCAGATCATATTTGCAACAAGAAAAGGAATACCAAATGCATGTGTGATGGTATGCCCAATCTCTGAGCACCAATTACTGTGACTGCATACACAAAATGGGTAATTGTGTATGCAAATATGACAAATTAACCATGTATATGCCCAGCTGCTAGGTTTCCATGTGAAGCCATGGTAATTGTATGTGCAGATTAAACATACAATTGTACTTTAATGTCACATGTCTACATCTGGAAAGTCTGTGCCAGGATGAGTAGTGGCCAAAACAACAAAGGTAAAGTTGTAGAATAAGTTGAAGTTTGTGTTCTTTCACCCCTCCTTTTCTGTTGTGACTTAGCTTGTCACCTGTGATGATCAACATTTCATGTTTGTCAAGATGCAGTACAGTACTTTGTGTTGCAGTACATTGTGCCATATCTTGTGGCATAACCTATGATAAGAAGCTCTTTGCTTCCCCAGCGTTGTCCAGTGGGGAAAACCCCATGCCCTATGCTATACGTGTTTGCCATAACATATTTCCTTGTGATACAATGTATCAAAATCTTCTGAAGCCTGTCATAGAGAATTTGTAATAGGAAATCCTTAACAATTATCCATGGTTAATTAGTGACAGAGAACATTAATGAGTAACCATCTACCCACCATCCTTTTGTGCTACCTGAATCCATAAACAATTTAGAGTTTCATGAGACTTGATTATTCAGTGCTTTGTTTATTGAGACATGTAGATATCGAAAAGATTCACAATATTTACTCATCTCATTCTGTTTCATATAATATTTAGCTTTTATAAAATGCTTTTCATCCAAAGATCTCAAAGTACTTTACAGAGATAGGTAAGTATCTTCATCCACATTTTTCAGATGGGGAAATTGAGTCACAGAAAGATGAATTGAGTTGTCCAAGGGGACACAGCAAGTCAGCAGCAGAACTGGGAACAGAGCCCAAATCTCCTGACCCCAAATCCAGCATGCTATCCAGTGGGCCATGCTGTTTCTCAGGAAAAACTTGGGAAAAGAAGCAAGTAACTCAGTATAAGTGATGGCCCTGAAATACTGTGTACATTTCAAATAAAGAAGATTTCATATAAGTCTAATTATGGTTTTTTTTTCTTCTTCTCCCCTTTTGGACATTTTCTTCATCTGACTGCCCATCAATGTTTAGAAGAAATGCATATTCCTACTCCTATTACTTGTAAGTACCTAGCTGGAGATGACTTTTCTTGAGCATGCTCATTATAGTGGTACTGGGGTGGGGGAGAGTGTTTATGTGGTTTTCTCCTTTATCAGTTGGGTTGTTTTTTTTACCATTTCACTGATCTTTGTTCTTCAGACAGCCTGCATTTTTATTTCTTCATTTTCATACTATTTTTTTCATTGTTTCACGCATTGTACCTACACACGTCTCTTCAGAACAAGTAAGTGTGGGCACAGAAATGTCAGTTTACAATTGCAACGCTCCAAATGCAGGTGTGCAAGTGGAGAAGACCTACATTGCCTCTGTCGTTTTGATAGTTCAGCCCTCTCTATCCAGATTCTTGGAAATTCACATCTAAGAACTGTTGGTTGGAATTGCTTTGTCTTGAGGACAAACTACTTAAAATATAATCAATTTCCAAGGGGGCCTCCCCTTGTCTTTGTTTACATTTCCGATTTAGGGTATCAGGGTCAGACTTTAAACCAGCAAATATTCCAATCTTAGGCCAGACATGTAACATGCTGGGTTTCAATCTAGATCATTTGATGTTTACATGGTTCAGATTTTTAATCCAAGCCTGCTGCTTAGCCCCAGCGACTTCAGTGCACATTGAAGTCAGTTGTTAATGCAAGTGAAAATGGTTCATGAACAGCTGCCACACATCCAGGGAATGCCTGTGTGGCAGTTATTGGGTATGTCAAAGGAGTCTCACTTGCACAAACTATTTGCCTTCTTTGACATCAGTGAGAGTTAGTCTCTTTGATACATGAGCTGAATTTGACCCTCAGGGGCTAGATTCTGCTCTCGGATATTTAGGTGTAAATCCAGAGTAACGAAATAGACTCTAGAGCTAATTGAGATGCACACAGGTGTAACTGAGAATAGAATTTGATCCAATGCATTAAGAATTATGGGCATAAATTAAAGTGGGATGGGGGCTGCTTTATCTTACAACTTCCAGCTAGTTTTAGTCCTTGCTACAGCCCCTCCTCTTCACCAGGTAAGTTACTCACTTAGCATACCTTTAGAATGTCAGAAAAGCACACGTTGCACTATTTTGCTGCTTTCACCTATTTATACCCAATTTATGATCAACAGACACCACTGCCTATGAATTTGGCCCGTGGCCTTCAATGAAAGCTGTACCCTCTTACTCCAGACTACATATGACAGAAATTTGCCCATTTCATAAACTGAGTTTTACATATTCAGAAATCATGTCAGGGGTGTGTTCAGAAACAGGAGAAGTATCAAGCACAGCTGCTGGAACAGCCCCTTGGGCCCATGGTAGCTGGCACATTTTAGAGCAACCTCAAGGTTGCCCTAACTTGCAGCAAGGGCAGAAACAGGCATCAGGAAACTGCAAAGGTAGCTTAGTCCCTGCCTCTCCATCCTCAATTTTCAGCTCCACCAAACAGAGCTTGATGACATCTGAGGATTAAACCTCACATATTAATGTATGAGTGACAGTGTGGCACACAGGAGGTGGTGAGAGAAGTTAGGCTTCTCTCATCCACAACTCAAATCTGAGAACAGTAGGAATGGCTTGAAGCATCATAGACTATCAAGTCAGCATAGACTGCTATGTATTAGGCTCCCTTTTGGGGGCTTCAAATCCCCTGAATTTCACTTTTGGTTCAAAATGAAACTTGGCCAAAACAAGCTGGTCTTGTTGTTAGTCACCATTGTTATTTGAACAGTGCAAAGGGCATGGAGGATACTTTATAGAAAAAGGCGACTCTTTCTGTACCTTAAGGCTCATACAGTTTTTACCTGGTTTCAGATTTCAAGTTAAAGCCACGTGAAAGGGTGAGTTTTGCATGGATACCAAATAGGATCATAAATCAACCAGGGTTTGCGCAGTACTGAGCCCAGCCTCTTACAAATCACAACACATGTTTTGACAAATTTAGTATGAATTTCATATCTGGATCCCAAGCTGACCAAGTTTCACCTGTTTGGGGGTTTCATTGACAATATTCTGTTTCAGCTCTCGTGGAGTTGTGTGGGTTCCAAATAATGGTCCCACTACTGGATAACCCTAAACTCACTTCCCTGGATATAGAAGCTGTTGTACTGATAGCTCCTTCCAGACTCCAGTAAACCAGAGTTAAGCCCTGGGGATCATCTTTCTTCCTGTAAAATGCTGTGGAATATCTTGGTGCCACAAATATGCACATTTCTCATGGAAATCCATAGCTCCTTTTTAAAGTGAATACAATTGTTATGGTACATTTTAATTTTTCTTTTTGACAAATTATCCAAAAGCATGAAAGCAAGTCTTTGGAGGAATAGCTATGGGCTCCAGGTGGACAAAGACTGCCTGAAAGGACTGCACTTCATTTGACTGACTATTTTACCTCTTGGACAGCTTACAAAGAAAATAGTTTAGAGAAAACAAACAAACAACAATATTGTTTTTAAATAAAACTGGTTCCTATTCAAGACCTTGTGTGCCAAGTTTTAACCCTGAAGCAAATTTGAATTGGATGAGTTATCACTCCTGAAAAACAGATTTTCAAATAAATCTGCTGACAGATCCTTAAATTCAACTGCATTGACTGGGTTTCTGAAAAATACATTATTTGTGGTTTCTTTTTCTCGAATTCACCTTTGTGCTTCTTGGAATAATTCTTTTCTTTTTCTTTTAAATCATTGTTTTAACCCTTCCTCAGCTACTTGCCTGAAGTTTCTGTTCACTAAGGCCCTGAATCCACAGCCCACCTCATGCTGGGTAGTACTTCCTCACCAGTGTAGTCTCACAGAAGTCACCGAAGAACTGATGCTTACTGTGAACTTTTGCAGAATTGGGCCATAAGTGTTGCAATAGCTATTAAAGGCCAGTCTCTGGCCTTGGATTCTAACAGATCTTACTGCAGTCAACAGCTAAAGAACCTGATTCTGCAAGGTGGCCAAATACCTTCAATTCCCATTGAAGCCAATGATAGTTGAAGGTACTCATTCCTTTGCAGGAGGAGCTTTGCATGTCATGGAATAGGGTCCTAGTGAGCTGGGGGGAAAGAGTAACAGTAAGGAGAATCAGAAATGACACATTCTTTCTTTATGCATCTGAACATTATTACTCCTTATCTGTTGAGTGCTGACTCTGTGTTAAACTGGGCAGTTTATCGTAAACTGGGATTTTTGTATGGCAACACCTCATTGAAAGACCAGACAGAACAAGTTGAGTGGGATACTCTATTGTTCTAAAGGGGAGGCCACCTGAACTAGTGATTAAACAGAGGTCTCAAAGCAGGAGACCTGGGTCTGTTCCACATTCTGCTACTTTCGGTGATCTTGGAAGAATCACTTATTTTTTCTGTATCTCAATTTTCCCTTCTGTCAAATAGTTAGTTATTGCAGATGCTTTGAGATCAATGGATATATTGTGCTCCATGACTGGAAAATAGTAATATTAGGGGAAGGGAAAGATAAAGGGTTGTGAACTCCTGCCTTCTTGATGATTGAATCACTGAATACATCATTGCTACCCACATGATCCATGCAATATTTCAAAGGCGTTACTCTAGATTTATATCAATATACATTAGAAGAATTTGTCTCAAGGTTCTTATAGCATTGCTAGCTCTGTCACACTGCAGATATGTAGTGGGTTTTTTTTTGGTCTTGTTAAATATATAATGTATTGTTGTGCTGTTTGTTTTGAATATATACCACCTGAGGGGTGCCATGTGGCTTAGTTAACATTGCAATAGAAGCCCTACATTTTTCATTTCTTTACTTTCTACCGTTTTAGTTAAACAGTCTTAATATTGCATTAATGTAGGTTTTGTATTTGAAACCAGGCACCTGCTTTAATCATTTATTCATCATACAGTAGTTTTCACTGCATGAACTTTTATAAAGGTTTTATTTATACCCAAACTAGTGAAAAGAATAAAGGTGTTGATTTTGTTGTGTCTTCTTTCCAGTGACTGTGTGTAGTGTGTTACCTAGGTAAGAGCCGCAGGGTGAAAGTTGATTGGCAGTGATGACATATGTGATGGGAAGTATTTCTTGTGATAGGTGGATGCAGGTGATAATATCACCCAGAGCTTGGCTACACTTGAGAGTTACAGCGCTGGTGGTGGCTTTACAGCGCTGTAACTTACTCCCCGTCCACACTGGCAAGGCACTTACAGCGCTGTATCTCCCTGGCTACAACGCTGCATGTACTCCACCTCGACAAGAGGAATAAAGAGAACAGTGCTGCTGTTGCAGCACTGGGGTGCCAGTGTAAACAGTGATTAATCTTACTAGGCTGTAACTGACCTCTGGAACCTTCCCATAATGCTTTTAAGTAAAGATAACACTCTTTGTTTTGTTATGCCTCTGTTTGTTTTGTTGTGAACTCAGGGCTCCTGGAGCTGCTTATCTAAAAAACAAACACAGCTACTGTTTGCAGTGAATGAGCAGAGGCAGGCAGGGGGATCCCTTTGGAATGTCCACAGCTGGTGTTTGCTTGAGGAGAGAAGCAGCATGGCGGGTGGGAGGAGGGGGGGGTCCGTTTCAGAGCAGCTACTTATCTGGTCTGTGAGGAAAAAACAAAGAAGGCTATTTGCATTTAGTGAATGAGAGAGGGGTGGGGGAAGGGGTCGGAACTTGCAAGGCAGGGAGCTGACACAGTGTCAGCTCCAAAAATCCACACTCTCTGTCTCCCCCACGCTCCCTGTCACACTCCACCCCACCCCGCTCTTTTGAAAAGCATGTTGCAGCTACTTGAATGCTGGGATAGCTGCCCATAATGCACCACTCCCAACACCACTGCAAATGCTGCAAATGTGGCCACACTGCAGCGCTGGTAGCTGTCAGTGTGGCCACACTGCAGCGCTTTCCCTACACAGCTGTACGACGACAGCTTTAACTCCCAGCGCTGTACATTTGCAAGTGTAGCCAACCCCCCAGATAGTGTACTATGTTGTTTTCTACAGTTGATGAGAAACTCAGCAGCAGATAAGTAGCTTTCGTTTACTCCTGATCCAGAAAAAGTGCCAAGCACCTTCTGCTCGGGGCTGAGCACTTTAAACTCCCATTGTAATTGGATATGTAGGGTTACAGTTGCAGTAATTGAGCTAGGAGTGGTTTTTATGTTTTTTTTATTTCGAGTAGTGATTCCACTGAAGGTGTTAGGATACATTTTTACCAACAATTTTGAAAATAACAGTGTTTATGTGCAGAATTTATTTCCATCTTCTGTGGGGCGTTTGAAAAGAATTAAAACAGCAACTGCATTTTTGCATGTACTTGTCTATAACACATGCTCACACACACACTTATCTCCATGGATGCAGGGATCTACCTGCATAGGCCAAACTGCAGGAACAGAGTCTTCACAGAGTAAACTTATTTCCCTTTAGTTTCAGGAAAACCAGGGTCATGATTATGCCATCCTAATAAGGGTAAATAAAATGTTTTCCTAGTCAACAGGTGCCCTGTTTTATTTATTGCATGTTTGTGGGATGTTGGTTTTACACCAGCATTTTGTTCTTTCCAATATTGCTCATGCACTTGACTGTTTTATAAAGTGGATGCTGTTCTGTTTGTAAATACTTTCAGGGAGCCCAGTGACTAATAAAGTCACTAGGAAATTTGGCCAAGAATCTGATGCAGCATTTGCAAATGACTAGTGATTGTCTTTTTTAAAAAGAGCTAAACCCTGAGATCCTTCTGCTTTGGGCTCCATTCTGCCACCCTTCCTCATGTAGAGTAGTTGAGTAACAGTTTATTGTATGAGTAAGGGAGGCAGAATTGGGCCTTCAGTTTTTATTCAGTCTTTACTCAGGCAAATTCCCAGTAGTATTATTTCACATTTATATTGTGGTAGCACCTAAAGCCAACATTGGGGTTGAGGCCCACTGTGGTAGGCACTACACGGTATGGACACTGTGCAAACACATAATAATGACAGTCCCTACTCTGGAGAACTTATGAACAAGTGGGAGTTTTGCCTGAGTAAGGACTAAATGAGCTTTGAGTAATGTAGGTCCCCCAAAAGTGAGTAACTGAAGAATACTGCATATACAAGAACAACTTCTATGTATGCTCCAGGGCAAGTATTATCTCTATTCTGTGTTTGTGCAGCAGCTTATACAATAAAGTCCTAGACTCGATTTAGGCCCTGGGTCAATACCATAATATTATTTTTTTTGTAAATATTTATAATTTAATAACTGCATTTGTTTAACTACTGCAATAAATGATGTGTGTCTCGCTTACAGTGTACGGCGCACAAATATCTAAGTTTAATTCACATTATGTGACCTTTTGATGTGTTGTCTATTAGATATTGGGACTTTTAAATTTCTAATCTCCAATTTTTTACATGTAGGCATTTGGGAGGTAATTTATTTTTTAGAAGGTGTGTTGTTTTTTTTCTGGTGGCGAGAGGGTTGAGTGTCCTGGATTTGTGTGCACAGATCGAGTAGTTAGATGTTGAGTGCAAATCATGTAAACTAGGCTTCTATCTACATGTACAAATGCTGTTCTTGTATGAAGACTCCACCTTTAAGGTGCATAAATAATCCTCCATGCAAAATTGCAGCAAAAACTTAGAGGAGGGTTTGAGGCTTGTGGTAGGTGGTGGCCCCTTGAGACCACAGTTTGTGTTGCTTCCCTTCTCTGGTTCTTGCAGAGTCCTACCACTGCTCAGGGTATATCTGAGTCTCTCCAAACAAAACAAAAATCTTTCTCCTTCCTCGAGGTCAGGGAGGATCAAAGGAAAAAGAAGGCGCTCAGACTCCTGGGCATTCTCTTGGTCACCCCTTTGGGGCCTGTCTTATCTGTAGGGCTTTTAGTGTCCCGATCAGGGTTGGAGTCCATCTTTAGAACTCCACACCCCCTTTTTTGTAACTTCCATTCTGTGCCTGGTTTGGCAGTCTCTGGGACAGCAGAGTCCATGACTGACTCTCTCTTCACTGATCCCACCTTGCAACTAGTTGTCTTGGAAGAACAACTGTCTTTGCCTGGTTGCTACCCCTTCCTCTGGCAGGCTCTCTTTTTTTAAGCTTCTTCCCTCCAGGCAGAGCAAGCCCTGCAGTTGTGTCTGGTGTGTGTTAGCTAAGACCAGAAGAGCTTGTTAGCTTCCTCCTTAATAAGGCGAGGGCATGCCTCCTCACAAAGCTCTGCAAAACTGGAATTTGATCCCACAAACACTGATCACTGGGCATGGTGCTTGACTTCAGTGGGGTTACTTATGGTAATAAGCAGAGTATACCCCTACTTCCATGATCTGGCTTTTAAGCTGGAAATCCTGTGACAAAAATTGTCCTGTAGTATTTCAGCATTTGCACTTCTAATCCCCACCAGAAGCTCAGAACAATGGGAAAACCAAACTAACCCCATTTTTCAAATCTCAAAGTTCAGTTTCAGTCTGGATCAAGACTAACAGGGAAGTTCTCGGTTTACTGTGACCAGTTGGACTGTCCCCACTGTCCATCCATTTTGTTCAGGGCAGATAATTTCATTCTGCCTGGTAGGTCCACCTTTGAGCACTATTCCTGTCTCACCTCCCCGTCATGTACAGTGCCCACACATATGCTTTGCCCCATATTTTTTTAAACAACTCCTCTCTCCTGAACCTTAAAGAGCAGCCTGATAAACTGCCTTTGTGAATTCTTGTTTTCTTCTTGGCACCTTTCCCTTGCACTTAAAAGTAAAGCAGCCATTAATTCCTTCTTATTGACACTTTGACATTTCAATCACTTCATCACATGTTGATTGTATCAGTCTTTTCCTCCAATTATCTGTCCAGTTATTTTTTTCCCCTTTTTCAACTGCATAATGCATGAGACAAAAAGCTTCTTCTCAATGCCTAGTGACAGACTGTGCAGTTTGATGCTGGTTACACATTCTCGACAGCCCGCAGTCCACCCATGATTGACACTAATGTGCTGATAGCATTTCATCTGGATGTTCCAGCGATTCTGTGGATGGGAAGCTGGTCAGTGAGGAGAGCAGGCGCTTTGTCACTGATAGGACCTGTCAGTGATTCAGGGAGATCATTTCAAGAGCTCTGTATTTAGAATCAGAGCATTTTCAGATAAACACTTTTACCGTTGCAAAGACATCTCGACATATTGGCAGATAAGCCACTACCCAGCTGTTGGTTAAGTTACATCCCTCACACTTTAGCTTGTGCTAAAATCATTTGATGTTTTGTAATTCTTTTATTAATTGATTTTGGAGGAAAAAAACACTCAAAAGGATCTTGAGAATTTGGAGAACTGAGCTATAGACAACAAAATGAAATTCAACAGAGACAAATGTAAGGTGCTACACTTTGGGAAGGAAAACCAAATGAACAAATACAGAATGGGGGATAACTGGCTTGGCGGCAGCACTGCTGAGAAGGATCTCGGAGTTGTGGTGGATTACATCCTCCACATGAGTCAACAATGCAATGCTGTCGGGGGGAAAAATGCAATTTTGTGTTGCATTAATAGAGGCATAGCGTGTAAGTCACGGGAGGCTCTGGGTAGTCCTCAGCCAGAGTACTGTGTCCAATTTTGGTCACCAATGTATAAAAAGGATGTAGAAGAATGGAAAGGATCCAGAGGTGAGTGACAAAGATTATCAGAGGGATGGAATGCCAGCCATATGAGTAAAGGCTGAAGAACTGGGTATGTTTGGTTTGGAAAAGAGGAGATGAATGGAGGACATGGCAGCAGTCCTCAAATACTTGAAAGCCTGCCATAAAAATGGAAAAAAATTGTTTTCTCTTGCCACAGAGAGCAGGACAAGAGGCAATGAGTTCAAGCTACAGCAGAGCAGATTTAGATTAAATCTCAGGAAAAACTTCCCAACTGTAAGAACAGTGGGACAATAGAACAAATTGCATCGGGAAGTCATGGAAGCTCTTTCACTGGAAGTTTTCAAAAAGAGGCTGGGTAGCCATCTGTCTTGGCTGGTTTAGACACAACAGATCCTGCATCTTGGCAGAGGGTTAGACTAGATGACTCTTGCAGGCCCCTATATGATTCTATTGTTCTAATTGCGATGATAGTGAGGACTGACTAGGTCTATTCCTGAGCTGCTATTCTGTCCAGACACACCAACCAAGGAAGAAGGGAAGGTGGTAGCAAGAAGCTCCTCGAAAGCTTAGCTCCAAAATCCTCAAAAGAGAACATCTCTCCCTCCTTACCCTCTCTTCATTTGCTCTGTGAATTTTTGTGCTCTTGATGGGTGGGGGAGGGAGCACCTATGACCTCCTTGTACGAGCAATACACCACAATTACTAAGGAATTCTTGCCCTTGTTGACTCATCATTTTAAGCTGTCAGATTTTGTGCAACTTCCCCACCACGGTTCTCCCAATACACTTGTATCCTAATTTGCCACATCTTTAGCTAAACCACCTCTGTGCTTCCTACGAGGAGAGGTTGCCATTTGCTTGTTCTGCTTCTGTGACTTGAGCTACGTTGGGATCATTAAATATATGTCATCCTTTCCTTTTAACTGCTCAAGCCAGTGTTTAAGGGCCCTCTGTGTCTCCTGCACGACAGTGTAGAAGTGCTTTACATAGGGCTTCCGTCAGTGTTCCTTTGGGACTCTGGTTTCCATTGTGCACAGGCCGTTCAGAAACACTATTGTTCATTCACTGAAAAGGAAAATGAGTTTGCCAGTTCCAACTCTTTGTAGCTTATTGGCCTGTCTCAAAAGACATCTAGCAGTGGGACTTCTAGGCAATTTTTGCCAGGAATAATTTAATCTGGAATTAATAAGGAATTCTTGCCCTTATTGACTCACCATTTTTAAGCTTCAATAATGGGAATCGGTAATGGTTCGCCCCAGCAGTCCAGAGTGCTTGTTATTAAAGACTTATGTATTTGGGATTAGTGTTTCCCACTGAGAAATCATAGTTCCTGTTGCCAAACAACTCACATAGCCACGCACTATTATTAGCAAATCCAAAGGATTAACATAACTCCACCTCAGGGTTAATAAATCATAAGGTTAATGTTGCTGCAGACAGGGTACAGCAGAATATAGGGTAACATGGTATACCAAAACAGAGGGTTCACATGCCCACATACTACAGTTAGTAAATCCAGCTGTGTGTTAGCATTGCCATATATCACAATAGGCACAGCTTTTAATTTCATTCATTGTCAAGATATGAGCTTCCTCATAACAGAGCACTGTAATACTATTTATCAAGTTACTGTAGAGTGTAAGTGAGAGACACTAAACTGGGAGGAGTGGTTGATACGCTGGAGGGTAGGGATAGGATACAGAGGGACCTAGACAAATTAGAGGATTGGGCCAAAAGAAATATGATGAGGTTCAACAAGGACAAGTGCAGAGTCCTGCACTTAGGACGGAAGAATCCCATGCACTGCTACAGACTAGGGACCGAATGGCTAAGCAGCAGTTCTGCAGAAAAGGACCTAGGGGTTACGGTGGACAAAAAGCTGAACATGAGTCAACAGTGTGCCCTTGTTGCCAAGAAGGCTAATGGCATTTTGGGTTGTATAAGTAGGGGCATTTCCAGCAGATCGAGGGATGTGATCATGCCCCTCTACTCAGCACTGGTGAGGCCTCATTTGGAGTACTGTGTCCAGTTTTGGGCCCCACACTACAAGAAGGATGTGGATAAATTGGAGAGAGTCCAGCGGAGGGCAACAAAAATGATTAGGGGGCTGGAGCACATGACTTATGAGGAGAGGCTGAGGGAACTGGGATTGTTTAGTCTGCAGAAGAGAAGAATGAGGGGGGATTTGATAGCTGCTTTCAACTACCTGAAAGGGGGTTCCAAAGAGGATGGATCTAGACTGTTCTCAGTGGTAGAAGATGACAGAACAAGGAGTAATGGTCTCAAGTTGCAGAGGGGGAGGTTTAGGTTGGACATTAGGAAAAACTTTTTCACTAGTAGGGTGGTGAAGAACTGGAATGGGTTACCTAGGGAGGTAGTGGAATCTCCTTCCTTAGAGGTTTTTAAGGTCAGGCTTGACAAAGCCCTGGCTGGGATGATTTAGTTGGGTTTGGTCCTGCTTTGAGCAGGGAGTTGGACTAGATGACCTCCTGAGGTCCCTTCCAACCCTGAGATTCTATGATTCTATAACTTTATTGAAAGAGTTTGATAGAGCTCGGAAGATAGGCTACCTGGGCTGTTCTGGTTCTGCCACTGGCTTGTTGAATGATGTTGGGCAAGTCACGCAACCTCTGTGCCTCAGTTTCTCACTTCTGTAAAATGAAGCTCTATACATCACACAGGTGCTGTGAGGCCTTATTGCGGTAAATGCTTTGCCACTGTGCAGATGACCAACCGGGCATATCATTAAAGTTTGAACCCAGGACCTCTAAATGTAAAAGGCTTATTCTCTACTGCCTAAGCTAAAGGAGCAAGTATTCGCTTGTAGCCATAGTAGAAAAGTCTTTGACGTGCTCCAACCACTGGAGGAAGACAGACACAGTTTTCCCTTGTGCAACATAAGAACGTACTAAATTGCATTATTCGATGATTGAGCAAAAGTGGAACAAATGATTATGTGATGTACACATTTAAAGAATGAAAAATATATTTCTGTCTGGCGGAGAGGGAGCGATGCTCTTTGTCTAAAACTAGACCTCAACTGGGGGAAAAATCTGTAAATTAAACCCCCACATCTTGATTATTTTATTGTACTGAAAGAGTTACAGGGGTCAAATTGAAGTTTTTCACTACAACCCACATTGCCAATGGTTGGTTGTTTTGATTGTACGCCAGGTGAATAATTACAAAAAATCCAAGGCACTGGCAGGAATTTCACAATCCAAAATGTATTCAAAAGTTTGCATTGACCATGACAGATGTCATGAGGGTTATAGTTTCACACAGATCTAAGTTTAGTGTCACTCCTATCCTCTCCCTGCACATGAGTTTATTAACTGGCTACACAGCATAGACTCATGGGAGAGTCTTGAGCATTTGTGATCCCTTAGTGCAGTAAATGCCACTCAGATTTTATTCCCTGTGAAGTAAACACAGCTAATTGAAACATGTAGCAGAAGATATGGTTCTAAGAGTCAACTGAATGTTTAGTTAGTCACAAAGAGGGGGCAGGGGAGAGAAATTAGTCAGGCACCTTTTTACCATAAGGAAATCAGTTTAGTGTAGAAAAACCTCTTCACATAATAATTTAGTTGTTAGGATTTCTTCTGTAGGGGAAAAAAGAACACTAAAGCCCCTACTTATGGTAATCTTTCTTTCTCTCTTTTATTTTGTTTTATTTGCTTATCTATGGAGCCCATGTAAGCAAAGTTCTTTGCTGGTGCCAGGGATTTGTAGTGCATCTTTTGAAGCTGCTGGTTGTAGAATGTCATGTATTCATTTTTAAATAGTTTTACTCTCTGATATGAATGAAGCATAAAACAGGCAAATGTCAGTGGAAGCTTAGCTGGTAGCTTTCTTCCTTCTCCCTCCTCCTCTTCATTTTCTTATTGTTAGATGTGGGAGCAAGAGAGGGACCTTGTGTTCATGGGTTCTTGGTAATAGTGACCATAATATAATTAAATGTAATATCCCTGTGGGTTCTTGGTAATAGTGACCATAATATAATTAAATGTAATATCCCTGTGGCACGAAAAACACCACAGTGGCCCAACACTGTATCATTTAATTTCAGAAAGGGGAACTACACAAAAATGAGGAGGTTAGTTAAACAAAAATTTACAGGGTACCGTACCAAAAGTGAAATCTCTGCAAGCTGCGTGGAAGCTTTTTAAAGACACCATAATAGAGGCTCAACTGAAATGTATACCCCAAATTAAAAAAAACATAGTAAGAGAACCGGAAAAGAGCCACCGTGGCTAAACAACAAAGTAGAAGAAGCAGTGAGAGGCAAAAAGGCATCCTTTAAAAAGTGGAAGTTAAATCCTAGTGAGGAAAATAGAAAGGAGCATAAACACTGGAAAATGAAGTGTAAACATACAGTTAGGAAGGCCAAAAAAGAATTTGAGGAACAGCTAGCCAAAGACTCAAAAAGTAATAGCTAATTTTCTTCCAAGTCCATCAGAAGCAGGAAGCTTGCTAAACAGCCAGTGGGGTCACTAGATGATCGAGGTGATAGAGGAGCACTCAAGGACAATATGGCCATTGCAGAGAAACTAAATGAATTCTTTGAATTAGTCTTCACGGCTGAGGATGTGAGGGAGATTTGCAAACCTGAGCCATTCTTTTTAGGTGACAGATCTGAGGAACTGCCCCAGGTGTCATTAGAGGAGGTTTTGGAACAAATTGATAAATTAAACAGCAATAAGTCACCAGGACCAGATGGTATTCACCCAAGAGTTCTGAAGGAACTCAAATGTGAAATTGCAGAACTACTAATTGTAGTCTGTAACCTATCATTTAAATCAGCTTCTGTACCAGAGGACTGGAGGATAGCCAAGGTGATGCCAATTTTTACAAAGGGTTCCAGAGGTGATCCCAGCAATTACAGGCCTGTAAGCCTGACTTCAGTACCGGGCAAACTGGTTGAAACTATAATAAAGAACAATATTGTCAGACATATAGATGAACATAATTTGTTGAGAAGAGTCAACATGGTTTTAGTAAAGGGAAATCATGCCTCACCAATCTACTAGAATTCTTTGAGGGGGGTCAACAAGCATGTGGACCAAGGGGATCCAGTGGATATAGTGTACTTAGATTTTCAGAAAGCTTTCAGCAAGGTCCCTCACCTTAATAAGACTGGCACTTTTCATCTTGGAAAAGAGACGGCTAAAGGGAGATATTATTGAAGTCTATAAAATCATGACTGGTGTAGAGAAAGTAGTTAAGGAAGTGTTGTTTACTACTTCTCATAACACAAGAACTAGGGGTCTCCAAATGAAATTAATAGGCAGCAGGTTTAAAACAAATAAAAGGAAGTTTTTCTTCACACAATGCACAGCCAACCTGTGCAACTCCTTGCCAGAGGATGTTGTGAAGGCCAAGACCATAATAGCGTTCAAAAAAGAACTAGATAAATTCATGGAGTATAGGTTCATCAATGGCTATTAGCCAGGATGGGCAGAAATGGTGTCCCTATCCTGTTTGCCAGAAGCTGGGAATGACCACAAGGGATGGATCACTTGATGATTACCCATTCTGTTCATTCCCTCTGGGACAGCTGGCACTGACCACTGTCGGAAGACAGGATACTGGACAAGATGAACTTTTGGTCTGACCCAGTAGGGCCATTCTTATGTTCTTATAGGTTTGTCACTGAGTGTTCACAGCTGGCGCTAGTTTGCTTTATGCCAGTGGCTTTGTCATCTCCTTGGACTCAGAAAAGATACAGACACTATGGTAGCATAGACATAGCTGGAGATAGTGATTTTTAAAATGGCTTCTACTTCTCACAGGTCACATTCTTTAATGTCTGTCTTGTCCTGAGCCCATTTCAGGTAAGTACTTAAGTCCAGGACAGGTTCCTGGGTGCACAAAGAAACTCCTCCTCTTCCTATCAGACACTAATGTGAACTTCATGTTACGTCCCACTTTTCAGTGGGGACAATCAAAGGGAAATTCCAGACTGAATTTAGGTGCCCACCTAACATGGATTCTGGCAACCCCCTGTCCCCAAATGGAGCTGCATAAACCATTGCCCCATTTTGATGCCTTCTGTTCTTCCTTGCATGAACTGACATCAATTCCAGAGGACTTATTAAATTGCCCTTGTAACTACATTGTTGGTTTGAGTAAGATCAGTCTCTCCTTTGCTAGTGTTTACTGTGGGGATGTGTTGTATGTGGTTTCAAAGGTCTTTGTATTTATCACACTCCCTTCAGCTATTTTAAAGCAGAATCTTTCACTTTCTTGCCCTTTGCAATGAGTCCTGTATGTCAGTCTAAGAAGAAAAGGTAAAAAGGATATTTTTCTCTCTCTTTTGCTTTGTTGTTAATGAAAGAAACTGACCATAATTTCTCCCCTCTTCAAAACACCTTAAAGGAAACTAGCGAAGAAGCAGAAGGAGACTCAAAGCAGCACTCAGAGAGAGATGGGTCCCGTTGCTACTTCAGACAAGAACACCACCAAACTCAGTGCAGTTCACAATGAAGAAGCTTTTTCTTCCAGCTGTCAAGATGTTAATGGATTCAGTAAGTTTAACTTGCCTGCAATGGATACCTCCCTTTTTGAGAGCTGTAGATCCTTAAAAGGATCTATTTCCATGGGCACAAGATGTAAGTATTAGAAATGAAAAGGGTACAGTTAATGGCTGGAGTGCTGCTAGAAAGAGGTCTGACACTCCAGTCTGAGATTTCTCTGTGACTGCCCCAAGTTAAATGTCAGACAGGTGGAGAGGACTCCCTCCGACTCTAAATCTACTTGAAAGAATTTACAAGAGATGTTTAAATAATTATACCGCACAATAGATAAGGGGAATGCCTGTTTGATCTAGTGGAATAATTCTTGCTCATGTTGGGATATTGAGATCAAATCCCCAAGTAGACCTTAGAGTGAAACAGTTTTTGCTGCACTAAATTGTTATGTGAGAAAGGCTGATCTTGAAGTTAAGGAAGAGAGTTGGGACTAAGGAGGTCTGCATTTTGCTCTTTTCCTCATTCCATTCCTCAGAAGGGTGCAGTAAACTTTAGTTAGTTGATGTTAGTAAACCACGCCGAGCCATTTAGATGGAAAACTCTATATAGATGCAAAGCATGATAAGCAACCACTTCTCAGAAGCAATAGTTCCAGGTGAAGCCATAGCACGTCCAAAAACTCTTGTTCTTAAATCAGTTTTCAAGTTGTGTGTTAGGAATGTCATTTAAAATCTTTGACCTTTCACCTATTAGTTTGAATAGGGTCCAGTTTGGGTACCAACAGCCACTGAAACTGTCGGATAATTCTTCAGTAACCTTAAGTGAAATGTTTTAGTGGTTTCCCTCTAGTTCTTACAGAACAAGTGTCCATATTACCAACAACAACAAAAAGTCTATGCTTGACACTCTTTTTTGCAGTCTCAGACTGAACAGGCTAGAGAGACAATTCCTCTTCCACCCACAACTGTGGTCTCTCCAAGGCGGGTCATATTTGCCTGCGCTGCCACTGTCTGCAATATACCTGCAATAATTAGAGGACTTCAGACTCCAAAACTGGCAATGCAGTGATTCTCCAATACTAATATTCACTTTGAATATATGACCTGATTTTTCAAAGAAGATGACTACCTCTATCTTACATTGAAGTCAAAGGGTCCTGATGGTGCTGAGCATCTTTGTAAATCAGGCAAGGAGAGGATAACTTGGTGGTAGTCATCTTAGTAAGATGGATAGGAGGGTTGCCAATTAATCGCAGTTAACTCACTCAATTAAGTCAAAAATTAATTGTGATTAGAAAAATTATTTGTGATTAATTGCAGTTTTAATCACACTACTAAACAATAGAATACCAATTGAAATTTATTAAATATTTTGGATGTGTTTCTCCATTCTCGTATATATTGTATTCTGTGTTGTAATTGAAATCAAAGTGTATATTTTAATTACAAAAATTTGCACTGTAAAAATGATAAATAAAAGAAATAGTATTTTTCACTCACACTCATTCACCTCATACAAGTACCATAGTGAAGTCTCTTTGTTGTGAAAGTGCAACTTACAAATGTAGATTTTTGTTTGTTTGTTTGTTACATAATTGCACTCAAAAACAAAATAATGTAAAACTTCGGAGTCTACAAATCCACCCAGTCCTACTTCTTGTTCGGCCAATCGCTAAGACAAGTTTGTTTACATTTACAGGAAATAATGCTGCCTTCTTCTTGTTTACAATGTCACCAGAAAGTGAGATCAGGCATTTGCATGGCACTGTTGCAGCTGGCATTGAAAGGTATTCACGTGCCAGATATGCTAAACATTTGTATGCCCCTTCATGCTTCGGCCACCATTCCAGGGGACATGCTTCCATGTGGATGAAAAAAATAATGTGTTAATTAAATTTGTGACTGAACTCCTTAGGAGAGAATATTATGTCCCCTGCTCTGTTTTACCCACATTCAGCATATATTTCCTGCTATAGCAGTCTCAGATGATGACCCAGCACATGTTCATTTTAAGAACACTTTCACTGTAGATTTGACAAAACGTAAAGAAGGTACCAACGTAAGCTTTCTAAAGATAGCTACAGCACTCAACCTAAGGTTTAAGAATTTGAAGTGCCTTCCAAAATCTGAGAGGAACAAGGTGTGGAGCATGCTTTCAGAAGTCTTAAAAGAGCAACACTCTGATATGGGAACTATAGAACCCGAACCACCAAAAAAGAAAATCAACCTTGTGCTGGTGGCATCTGACTCAGATAATGAAAATGAACATCCATCAGTCTGCATTTGCTTTGGATTGTTATCGAGCAGAACCTGTCATCAGCATGGACGCATGTCCCCTGGAATGGTGGTTGAAGCATGAAGGGAATATGAATCTTTAACACAGCTGGCATGTAAATATCTTGCCACCCTGACTACAACAGTGCCATGAGAATGCCTGTTCACACCGTCAGGTGACGTTGTAAACAAGAAGCGGGCAGTATTATCTCCTGAAAATGTAAACAAACTTGTTTGTCTGAGCAATTGGCTGAACAAGAAGTAGGACTGAGTGGACTTGCAGGCTCTAAATTTTACATTGTTTTGTTTTTGAATGCAGTTTTTTTGGCATATAATTCTACATTTATAAGTTAAACTTTCATGATAAAGAGATGGCACTACAGGACTTGTATTAGGTGAATTGAAAAATACTATTTCTTGTGTTTTTTTACAGTGCAAATACTTGTAATAAAAAATAACTGTAAACTATAAAGTAAACTTTGTATTCTGTATTGTAATTGAAATCAATGTATTTGAAAATGTAGAAAACATCCAAAAATATTTCAACAAATAGCATTCTATTATTGTTTAACAATGTGCTTAATCGGGATCAATATTTTTAATCGCACAATTAATCGCGATTAATTTTTTTAATCACTTAATGGATAGTATAAAAATATTGGAAATGTACCAGTTTTTAATGCTTTCCCCTCAACTGTGAATATTAAAACCTATTTCTGGCCAGCACATGAGATATAGTAAGAACTGAGTCTGTAATATGGTCTCATCACTTTTGGGTATTTTGAAAAAAACAATTAAAGCTGCGGAATCATTCATCTGTAGAAATGGCTATAGAGAATGCACTGTGACTAATTTTGCAAAGAACATTCCTAAAGATTTTTATCACTTATAATCACTGAGTCCTCGACTTGTCTGACATCATTGCAAGTTTAGCCAATACCTATTCTTTGGCACAGTTCCATGTAAATATTGAGCTGGATTTTTTTCCGGACCATCAGAAATAATTATCAGTAAGGTTCATAATCTCTCAACACTCTTCTTTGCCAAGTCTGGGATGCTGAGGCATCCTGGCTCGTTGATAGAGGCAAATTGTGTCCTGTGTAGTTGAGTGCCCATGCTAAAGTAGGTAATTTATGGTTCTGGCTCGGATAACATGGATGAGGAAAAAAATCCTCCTTTCAAAAATTGGCTTAGTAGAAGTTAATACTTAAAGACACCTGTAGAAGCCTGTACTAAATCATGCTAATTTTGAAGTAGCACAAATAGGATTACATTGCTATTCTTCCTAATAGGACTAATAGGTTTCAAAACATTGTCTGAGGTTTGAGAGCTGCAGTCTTTTGTACCCCCTCTCTCATGCCCCCTGAAGACATTTTTCTTTTTTCCCCTTTTGCCTAACACAAACAGAAGTGGCTACTAATGCTTTATGGTAGGTAGCCACCCAGCTTGTTTAGAGAAGCCCTGCCCAACAGTGTATGTTCAAAATGGAAGGTAGGGGACTTGATTTGCCAAGGAGGATACAAAATCTGCCACCCCATAGACTGTGGAGCCAGGCCAACCTGGGCCCTGGCTTGGACCCAACCATTTTTTGGCCTGCCACAGCCCAGGTGGAGGCAGGTGATCTAGCAGCAACAGGAAGGTGTGAGACAGGACAAGGTATTGTTGGGGGAGGCCTCACCTGCACACTGAGGCAACAGCTGATAGGCCAGAGTGAGAAGACAGGCCAGCTCCACAGGACAGGAGCTGCTGTAGGGTGAGTGCAGGGCAGTCTTGCTTTCCAAGGCAACTGGAGAGGCAACTGAGGCAACACCTGACCCCTTCCCGGGGATGGGGCCTCCCAAGCCATGGGGACAGCACAGCACCCAACCAACCCTGAGGGCAAGAGCTGACACCCCCCATGTCACACCCCTGAGGGCAGGACCCACCCTCCCCCATGTGGCCCTCCCACTTTAAATGACGCTCCTCAGCCCCTGGTTCACTCACCAATATGTTCCTTCACCTACTGCCTCTGAGAGGAAGAACATTTCTATGCACAGTTCCAGTAATTGAGCATGTAAATGGGTAGTTAGGTTTGCAATTGTCCCATCTGTGTCTGCAAATGTGGGGTTTTGCAGATTTGGAGAATGGTGGAGACAGCTAGGCAAGTGCTTCTGCTCTTTTCTCCTCCTACCTTTAGCCCCAAGTGTCCGCCTGAACTTTGCTTTTGCTTTTGTGAGTTTAAACCTGGTCCTTAATATTCTTTTGATCACAAAGAAAAAAGTCTTGTTAGATTAAATCCATCCCTATGCAATGGCAGGATAGTAACCCACTGGACGTGTCAGCTACTAAACTGATACAACACTGTAACTTAGTCAACTGTGCCTTCACTACAACATCTGTGCTCCACACTCCTTTGCCATTACATAGAAATCACAGTGGATTGTCACAACACATCCTGATGCATTTTCCTTAGCAGCCATGGCATTTCACACAGCAGCAAAGTGTTTACTTACTTTTTGAATGCAAGTTTGTATTCGAGGTGGTGCCACCTGATTTAGCCGAACATAGCCGCACTCCTCAGCAAAAGGTATATTTGGTGTAACTTAATTTCTTGGGCTCATCTTCCATCATTCTGTAGAAATGCATATCTCCCAACACCAAGTCTCAGTGCTCTAGATACAAGTGTTTTTAAAGCTCCCAGATGATACTTATAAAAGTGGGTTTTCCCTTTAAAGTGTCGGTTTCATACATGAGCGAGAAAGTGCATTTCCTTAAGTATATATCTTCTTGGGGTGAAACAGCCCTGTGCAGAGGGCCAACACAAGCCCTATGCAGTGGTTAGTAGCACATGGTCCAAGAGCGAGGAAACAGGTCAGCTCCACGTGACAGGTGGTGGCCGTCTGGACAGGGCTGAGTTTTGCCCTTGGACAGGGATGTTTTATGTACCCTTGTTATCAAGAATATTTCTGTTTCAATAAGGGCTGGAAGAGGCAGTGCAGGATCTGCTGAAAGAGCAGCAGAAGATGGGCTATTATTAGATTGCTTACTCCTTTTAGTGTTGTTGCTTAACCATACAGCCCTTTTGCAGGCGTAACTCCTGTTGAAATTAATGGGAGGCTTAACTAGGTAAGGACTTAGAGAACTGACCTGTTTACTCAGCCCCATAGAAGAGCATAAATAAAACTTAGTTGAAAGAAAAAATACAACAGGCTAGACGGACTGTAGTATTATTCCAGCTGTTCCAGGTTTATATTGGAATAATACAGAGGTGATTCAGGCCATTCATCTTCTATTTATTGCCCAAATGTGTAAAGGAAAGTTTTATGCTAATCCCAGGAAAAGGAACTGATTGAATCTGTTTATATTTGAGACTGCTCCTTACTATGAAAGATCATCCTGAAAGTGCCATTTTCCTCTGTGAAACACAGCACAAGGTATCAGCTCAGTGCAGGGGTGCTGCTGAAAAGAAGTGACAAGGAAGAACAGACATGGTGGGAGCTAAAATTATCCCCTAGCATCTGTGAAGTGTCCAACAAGATGCACACTGGGTTATTACTGAGAGGGTATCTCATGTAGTCTGGCAGTCCCATCAATGTGACAGGGCAGGCAGCACATCATCTGAACAATGATATACTAATAATACATCCTTCACAAAGGCACCACTTTTCTGACACTACAATGAAGGAATGTCACAGTATCATAGATTATGCAGGGCTGGTCCAGAGGTAAATGCCACATCACCAGGGCAACCAGCTTAGCCTTGACATCCAGGGACTAGATGACTAAAAAATGAGATATTTGTGTGAAGGCCGACAGTTTGTTAAGGTTTGTTTAACTATTCAAGCATCTAATTTAGGGAGCAAAGTGGCATTCAGTTGAATATCCAGGTTTTGAAACCTATACATCACCCATAAGGAACATGTAGAAGTACAAAGTCAGAAGCAATGAGCAGGATGGGGGAGCACAGTGGAACCCTGACTTGTGTTAATGATTTCTGGTGTGGTCATAAAATTATCCTGTCTAATAGCAAGAGCAAGGCCATGAAAGAAGCATATAGGTAAGTGCCTCAGAGGATGTTAAGGACTATCTTTCATCCCGGGTCTAGTCAGACATGCTTATTCTCTGCTTACACCTCACTTGTGTTTTTTCTTTGTGAACTTATAAGGAAGCAGATCCAAGGGAACTTGAGACATACTGTCAATCAAAGTAGACTACGACATCAAAATTTAATTCTTATCTGTGCCCATATGCAACTTCTACTTCCAGTTGGGTGCATCCTGCTACACATAACGCAGTGACTTACAGGAAAATGGAAATTATTTAAAATAAATAAATAAAGCTGTGTATTCATGGAAACCATCGTGGAGACAGAAGACTACCCAGAGTGAAGGGGTGCTGGCAAGTTTGATTAGGCCACAATATCAGCTGCCTTTTAATTATTCTGAACATTCTCTGCAAAATCCATGTCATTTTTTGGGACAAGATTTTCAAACATCTCTAAACTGGCTATTAAATTGATCCCCGTGTAATGATCCAGTACAAGGTCCACACACCACCTTGGAGGGCTTAACAGGATTTAGCTGGTGCATATGCTTTTGTGCTGGCCCTCTGCATTGGGTTGAAACTCATCTGGATGAGCTTCGTGAAATATGTACATATCAGTTGTGCCTGTAAAACCCCTCTGGTTGGATAATTGTGCACATAACTCTCTGGTTATGCAAGCGACTGCTTGACTGATTTGTGCCAATACCCAAGTGTTCCCTGCAGATCTTCCATTGAAAAAGAGTTTTGAAAATCTGGCCTTTTGTTGTTTGTTTCCTCCCTCCACGCCCAAAAGAATTAACCTCCCCTTCTTGCCACTGTGCTCTGTTTCACTGAACATAAATGAGTAAATGTTTTTGTTAAATGTACTTAAATATTTATTAGGCTTCTATCCGTAGATATGTAAGTACCTTATGCTGAACTAATGCAAAGGCAGTGTGATCCAATGATTTTACATAGGCTCTTGGATCTTAGAAAACTTGAGTTCCACTCCCCAGTTTGCTACTGACTTGCTGCATGATCTTAAGAAAGTCACATAAACTTTCTACACCTCAGTTTCCCTTCCGTAGAAGTGGATGCTTCCCAGTTAACATATGAGGATGAATAGGGATAGCAAAATACAACAGCCAGACAGCAGGGGTAGGAGTCCAAAAAAAGAGTCATGCATCATATCCTAAAGGTAGCTGGTGAAGAACTTCAGGAGACCAATGTGTGAGACAGTTCACTTACCCCCCCCCCCCCATTATGTCAGCTGGTGTGTTATAAGCTGCAGATGTTGATGAACAACACAGCAACAGAAAAGTGTTATATTGAGAAAACTGCAGGCGCTTTCACTAGGCGATGTAATCTGTTTAGTAGGCAATTCTACAAATTCCACTTGAAATTCTCTAGGCTAGTGAATACTTATATTCACCCCATGGAAAAATTTTGATGAGTGTTTATAAATTTGTCAGTAATGTTTACTCTGGAGATTTAGAAATTGCATCTGAAATTTACTTTGATGCATATTGAATTTTATCTACTTTTATTGTATTATGGAATAGTTATTTCTATTTAATCTATTGGCATCTTTTTGATGTACTAAGATTTAGTATTTGTTTCCCATCACAGTGAAAAGGAAGTCATTATTTGTCACTATAGGAATAAATGACAGAGGATTACAAAAAAAATGCCCTTAGAAATGATTGGTTGCCATAAATATTCACATTTAAACTGACCCATGTATAAGCCAGCTCCATAAATTGACTGTCTAAAAAGTGAGTGTGCCACATGAATGCTGATCCCTGCCCCTTTCCTTGATCTGTTTTGATTAGCAAGGAAATGATCTGTTGATCCTTGCCCAGAGAAACTCGTCCCTTGAGTGAGAGAAGATAGGCGCCACTTGTCATCTCCAGGGAGCCCATCCTCCAGCTGCAGCTAACACCATTTGTGTGCTATTAGATATGCAGCAGGCATGTGTGATACAGTGTGCACGCTTCCTAGGCTTAGTCCCAAAAGCACGTACTCTGTAAGATGCGCACTTAGGGTGGCTGCCTCTTTTGCCACCAAGCCGAGGTGCCACTTTAGGGATCTGATGCTAAACCAGCAGCCCCTAGCTTTCCTGCCCTGTTCTACTCCTGGAGAGAGTTCATCTCTTTCCAAAATGTCTCATGTAGAAGCTACCCACCCCTCCATTCTTCTACAGAAAGATTGCCTTCAAATTGTATCTTCGTGTCTTAGTTTATAAGTAATGTATATATCACATTTAGTGAGCAGGCTTATTTTACTATTTGTAGTCCACTCAACTTTGGGTGGCTTGTATTTCTGGGAGTTGTTTTTAGGAATCCATCTCTTTGAAACAAAAACAAATTTATTTCTTGTGTAACAACAAATACAACTCTTATTAAAAAAAAAAAAAAAAGAATAGTAGTCTACAGTGTTCCCAAATCTTATACGTTACAATAGCAGTACTTCAATGTTTGGGGCCTGTAGTATTATAGTAGTGAAATAAAGTTAATATGTGTGCTCAGGTGAACAACTGATTTAATTTTGATAAGCCCTATGTATTCAATATTGCCATGTTCTTTGAGGAACTTTCTCCCTGTTCTGTCTCTCTAAATATATATGTTTCTAAAGTCTTTTCCTTGTGTCTTTCCTACCTAGCATCATCCTCTCCTTGTTCATTTTCTGTCCAAAGCAAAACCCTTCAGAGCAAATCTTTGTTGAATTCCTACTACTCAGGTACTAGTGCCAGATTTTATTTTATTTTTCTAGTTTTCTTTGTTTGTTTTTTTTACATTTCCCGATATGACATATGGACTGAGTCTTCTGAATGTTGGATACGGCTAACCTTGTTTTCATTTTTTAAATTTGTTTTCCTCGTTGATCTTCTGTTGATTTCCATTGATCCGTGTCGTGTGGGTGACCGGAATTCCATCTCAAAGTATCATCAGACACTGTTCCATCGACTGCGCTGCTAGGTAAGACGACAGGTATGGTGCACTGTACTCCAGTGGAGGGAAAACATTTATAGCATCTGAAAATGACTCTAAGGGACACTGCCAAATGGTTTAAGCTCCAATAGTACAACCCTCCTTTGGATTGACCACCATTTTGTTATTGCGGAAACTGAAGCAACTCTAAGGTTAAGTGTAGTCCTACAACCAAAACAGAAATGTGACTTCCCCTTAGAGCTGCTGTTTGCCATTATGCTGGAATAACATGATGTGGATGCTTAAATAAAAAGTAGGCCCAAATCATTGTATATTTCAGTTCCATTCAAAATGCACACAAACATTAAAATTAGTGAAATCTTGGAAAGTGGACAAAATTGATCAGGAAAAAAAATTGCACTATCTTCCTTAGTAAAAGGAGAATAAAAGACAAAATTTGAGAACCTGAGGGGTGTCAGGTGCCTCTTTTATGTGTAGGGTGTGACATGATGGGCCAAATTTCCATCCATTCTCCAATTTTGGAAACCATTTTGGCTCATGTAAGTGATTGTGTCTGCAAAGCTGACACACACATGCTTTGTATGTGAAGATCAGATCTGAGATCCCCAGCTTGTGTGCGTAAATGAGTGTTTGCATATTCAAAATTGGTTGGAGCCTGCTTCTTTGGATGCAATCAGTTATGAGTGCAACAGGTTCCATGCAGAAATCAGGGGCTGAGCTTGGGAAAGGGAGACTTTCATACTGAGTACATTGAGAACTGTAAAAGCAAGGAAAAAACTTCTCCACTTGTAATACATTACCCTACTCTGTCTGTCATGCACAAAACTCCCATTGATCAACACTTGGATACCACGGTGCTATACATAAACCTGAAGAAAACTGAGATTAATGTCAATGTGAATTTGGTACAAAACGAGTACTGAATATGCAGTAGAAAGTGCAGATCACAGAGGAGAATTTTGCCTATGTTAAGAGAGTTTGCACTGAGTTAAAGCCAAGGGAAAATGCATAATGGTAATTTTATTTTATGAAAGGAGACTCTATAGGCCAAAGTTTTCACAATTGGTTGTTAGATATTACCTTTCAAATCCCCTGTTTCAGCACCTGAATAAAAGTGAACTTGTAAAGGTCAGAGTAGTTGAGTGTGCCATGACTCCTTTTGACTTTAATAGAAATTGTCAGTGCTCAGCACCTCTGAAAATCAAGTCACTTTTATTTAGGTGCCTAAATACCAATCTAAGGGCTAGTCTACACTTACGAGCGGGTCGACGCGGTGAGTTCGACTTCTCGGAGTTCGAACTATCGCGTCTAATCTGGACGCGATAGTTCGAACTCCGGAAGCGCTGCGGTCGACTCCGGTACTCCAGCACTGCAAAAGGCGGTGGCGGAGTCGACCTTGGAGCCGCGGACTTCGATTCCGCGGCGTCTGGACGGGTGAGTAGTTCGAATTAGGGTACTTCGAATTCAGCTACGCTATTCACGTAGCTGAATTTGCGTACCCTAGTTCGACCCCTCTTCTTAGTGTGGACCAGCCCTAAGTAGTCTAGCTTCAGGTATCCAACTCTGAAACTTTCATTATTTGGAGTTTTAAAAAGAATATGCTGCCCCATCACATTAACAAAGAGACAGCAGAATGGGCAGAATAAACTTTTAAGCTGGCTAAAGGAGAAAGAGCTATTCAGAAACTTATTACAGGTGTACCCTTGAATACAACAGTAGTAATAGCCTACCGGTTTTGGATCTCCCTTGAGGACGCCTGTACTTACTGTGTGTGGAATTTGAAAAAGGCAATTCCCCTGCTATGAATTAGAAAACAGATATGTGGAAGATCAGAATCTACCCAGTGGTATTTATCAGACCTGTCATTTTGGATTATCTGCAGTAACTTTTCCCTTCCAGACACAGTAATCTACTGCAGCTTTCTTAAACGTTACCCTGAGCAGGTAGCAGCCCAGTAATTAGACCAGGAAAAAATGACACACAAGCACATGAGTGCCCTGTATTACACGGTAACAGCAAAGGAACAAAGAGAGGCTGGAAGAGACTGTTGCAGTACGTACATTTCTCATGCAATCTGTCACAATACTGACTTTGGGAAGAGAGGGTTCTTTTTCCAGGGGGAGAATGTGTCCATTTTCCAGTAGGGTTGTATTTCTTAGTTTCCCAAAAAAGAGAGATCTAAATGTGGATTCATATCACAGCTGTACTCCCTACACAACGCAAGGCCTATTGCTGCAGTATACTGGGAGGTGCTGTCCACCCTCAGCTCTGCATTTCGCATCTGTCAGAACAGAGGCCCCTATTTTGCTGGAGCTGTTTTCACACCTGTATTCTGGGTAGTGAGCACAGTGGTCTTGTTAGGACAGCTAAATCGCTGTGCGAACTGCACACTTCTTAATTTGAGGCTAAAGGGAAGATTATATATGACTTGATCCAGACTTCCCACAGGAAAAAAACAACAAAGGCTTTCAAAATCCCAACATTTAGAGAAAAGCAATAATAATTATTAAGAATCAAATTGATTTTTAGAGATGCTTTGCACCCACAGTTCCAGCTGAAGTTAAGAGCCACAGGTAGTCAACCCCTCTGAAAAGAAAGCCTTTAGCAACTTGCTCAAGGCTGCCTGGTGAGTCGCGGACAAAACCAGAATCACAACCCAGGAGCAGTTCTTCAAGTGTGTCAGTGTGGTATGCCACAGTAGGTGTGTATGTGCCCCAGGCACATGAGACCAGATATTTTTGAATAGCAGTGTCAGGCCCATGCATGCACCCTGTGCTACCTCATGCTCCTCTATGAGGGCACAAAAGGTGGGGTGACCATGACCCTCTCACAGTTCCCTCTTACTGCCCATTGCAGCAAGAAGGAAGCTAGTGAGTGTCCAGTCTGCTATATGATTGCTTTGGCTAAATTTCCCAAAAGCTTATTCCACTTCTCTGAGATACCTCTGAACTACCTTCGTTCATTTATTCTTCCTAGGCAGGTCTGTTCTGATGTTTGTCAAACTAAAAACTGCTTGCAAACCCCTCTGTATAGCTCCCCCTATACAAGTTGTTAGAATGGTGCACTCAAACCCTACAGACTTCAAGCCTTCTACATCCTGTGATGAGCTAATTGCACTGAAAGACAGGCGCAGCAAATGCCTATTCTTCTTGGGAGAGTCTCATGTCCCAAGCAGTTGCTCGATCTGCCTCTCCTTCTCTGCAAGAACCTGCAACTTGAGAGATGCAACGCTGTACCTCCATCTTCTGAAGCAGTGTGTGGAAATGGTATTGGAGCCAGGATATTTGACCTCAAATTGTCTGTAGAGCAAATGGCACAGAAGCCATCAACATCCCCAAATTTGACATCTCACAAGTTGGATGCAGTAGGCTGAAAAGGGCTGCCCTGCTCCTTATAAATGAGTCATCCTAGACCCAGCAAGAACCTCATGGCAAATGCCAGACACTATTCCAGCAATAGCTAAATGTGCCAAAACCTGGTACCAGGGAACACTTCCAGTTTTGATTACCTTGACTCCCAACCCTGACTCCCTGGCGGTCTCAACTGCTCAGGGAGTCAAGACCCACCAAAAACATGCTGAAGGACAAAGATCCCAAAGGCTATGATCCATCTGGATGACAGGCATACTCATCAGCCTCGCTCCAATTGAGAGTGGCCAGCTGTCAGGCATTGCTGGCAAAATATGACTTTTTGATATGGAATAGGGTGACATCCTTCTTGGCCAAACACCTTCACAAAAACAGAGGAGCTGAAACACATTATAAAAGACCAGCTCATAGCCATCTACAGGCAGTGATGGAGGCCTCTGACACCAAGGCCAAGTCTATGACCACTGTAGTGGACATTTGTAGAGCATCATGGCGCCAAGCTTCAGGTATCCCTCCTAAAGTATGAGCCAGGATTGAAGACTTGCCCTTCGAGGGGTCAAAGCAGTTCAGTGAATGGACTGGTAGGGCCCTACATGCATGGAAATATTCCAAAGCAGCCCAGTGCTTTCTGGGGATATACATTCTTCCACCCTATCGAAGGGCATACCACCCTCAGACATTGCGTCATCAGAGACTGCGCACCACAGGGTACCATGGACAAATGGAGGTACCTGGCCAGGAAATGCCCTGGGTAAAACAAAGGGCATTGATCCCCCTCCACCTTCTGGGATGACCCATCAGCAAATTTGATGGGATGGTGGACAGCTGTATAGAAACCTTTCCACAGAGCATGACCTTGGGAAGCTGCCTCATGCCATACCATCAGGCATTGTCTATTATAACATCAGACAGATGGCTTTCCACTGAATGTAATGAAAGGGTTACCCTTCTCAGTCTCTTCCCTAACAACAACACTGGTCACAGACACATCGGGGCAGGGTGGAGCCACTTGCAAATGCAAGGTTTATGATCTCAGGACAATCTATAATTACATATGAACATCTCGGTACTGAGAGCCATCAGACTGGCTTGCATGGCATTCTTACCCATCTTTAAAATGTCACAATGAAGATCTTGATTGTCAACGCATCAGCAAAGCACTATATAGACAAGCAGGGAGGCACTCAATCATTCCCTCTCTGCATGGAGGCAATCGATTTCTGGGAATGGTGCCATCAGCATTGAGTCATTCCAATAACTCTGCACCTACCAAGGGTCAACAATTACCCGATAGACTTCCTAAGCAGGAATGTGATAACCAGCCACAAGTGGTCATTGTGGAAATCCATTCTAGAACCAATATTCTGCTGGTGGGGAACTCCCACCGTAGACCTGTTCGCCGGGCTGGACAATGCCAGTGCAAGGACTTCTGTTCCAGGGAAAGTGTGAGGCTCAGCTCCCGTCTGGACACCTTTGTGTTTTGTTGGTCTTGAGGACTACTCTGTGTCTTCTACGCAATCCCCCGATCCCCAGGATCATATCCAATATTAGACAGAACAAAATAGCCTCTTAATAGCAGAGGCAATTTTGGCTGTTGGATCACCTCCAGGTATCCAGCCAGCTCTCCATATGCCTTCACACCAGTCCAGACATGCTCTCACAAAACCAGGGTCAGATATTGCACCAGGACCCTCAGTTGTTACGTCTGACAGCCTGGATATTTACTATGAGCAAGCCCAACAGAGATTGATCCCTACAAGTCTATCAGATCCTTCTATAGCATTGGAAACCCTCCACCAGGAAGACTTACTCCTTGAAGTGGAAAAAAAAATCCATTTGGGCAATGCAAAACTTTGTGAACCCAGTTGAGATCCCAATACCAAAAATTCTGGATTACATGCTGCTCCTGTAGCATCGGGGTTACCCTTAAGGTCCATCTGGCTGTAATATCCGCATGCCATGCTCCAATATGGTCACATACAGCCTTTTTACACCTTGCAGTATCAAGATTATTCAAGGGCCTTCTCTGTAATTCCACTGCAGCCAAAGACCCTACTCTCATATGGGACCTTAATGTGGTTCTCCTGTTGTTTAAGGAGCCTTCATTGAAAGCGTTGTTGGAATGCTTCTGTTATAATCTCACCATCAAGATGGTCTTTCCTGTAGCCATCATGAAGAGTCAAGAGAACCACAAGCTCGCATGGTTGGACCATCATATACATCCTTCCACAGGGATAAAGTGGTGAATTAACGACACCCTAAATTCGTCCCTAAAGTGGTCTCAGAATTCCACCTGAATCAGTCTGTCACCTTAGTAGTCTTCTTTCTGAAGCCCCATATGTTGCCAAAAGAAACAAAACTTTGTACTATGGATGTTGTCCAGGGCCCTGGTTTATTACATCAACAGGACCAAACCTTTCAGATTTTCTCCCTACCTCTTCATGGCCATTTCTGACATCAAAGGGCCAATCTGTCTCATCCCAGAGAATCTCAGTGGATTACACAATTCATTTCCACTTGCTATAAATTGGCTAGCAAACCTGTACCCCCAAATATGAAAGCACACTCCGGTAGGGTTCAGAAAACGTCTTTGGACTGCTTCATATCTATACCTATCTCTGAGATTAGTAAGGCAGCCACATGGAGCACTCCACTGAGCTTTGTGAAACTGTGCACTTGACATGGATGCCAAGTTTGGAAGAGCAGTACTTCAATCTCCATTTGACGGATATAGCTGAACCACCTCACTCCCACCTTCCGGGGACGATACTGTTTGCCAGTCACCTAGAGTGGGATCCATACTCAAAGTATGGTTACTTATCCTACAGTAACCTTGGTTCTTCGAGAAGTTATAGTCAGTGAGGATCCCACAACCTACCCTCCATCTCTGCTGTTTGGGCTTTGAGTTGCAAGGGAACTGAAGGAGTGTCATGGCAGTCCTGCCCTTCATGCCCTTGTCTGAGAGCTTAAAGAGGACAGGGCACATGTGCGGCCCTAATGGACACTGTTACTCAAAAGAGGTTTTTAAGGTGAGGCTTGACAAAGCCCTGGTTAGGATGATTTAGTTGGGGATTGGTCCTGCTTTGAGCAGGGGGTTGGACTAGATGACCTCCTGAGGTCCCTTCCAACCCTGATATTTTATGATTCTATGGGTGTAGGGGGCGGGGAATCCAGTGGAGCATGCATACCTGGAGTGAGATGAACACTGATGACACCATGTCAAAGAACTACACTTACTATAAGGTAAGTAACTGTATTTTCCTGACTTTCCAATCCCATTGTCCAGACACTGGACAAAGCTGCATCTGCAAAACAGTTTGATGGTAAAACTGGTTTATGTAAAATATGGGAGAAAGAGCATCAGCCACCTCAGAAACCAATATCCATCACACGGTGCTACCTGCAGCTTGGCATATTTGTTCCCATCTGTTACGCCTTCTGCTAATAAATGTGCAGTGTTTGGAATACTAGATGACTCACCAGACTCAGTTGTGACATGATTTGTTGATAGAAAGACACACGGGATGGGTTTTGTTGGCTTCCATCCCACCCTTTGCTTGATTAATACTTTTATAATGCATTTCTTTAGCTGCTTAACTTTCTGGTATGAAACATCCCTGGATTCAGGCACTATGCTTGCAAGTGTCTGTGCTGGGAAATTTAATACTTAGCTGAAAGCAAGAGAGGCGGGAGAGGCCTGTGTCCTGGCTGTTTCATTATGGCCCAGCTTGGAACACGAAGGCGCAGCCCTGATCAGGGCTGATTTAGAACTGTATTGTGTCAGGGGCTATTTTGGAAGGCATTGCGAATTGCTGCTATCTCCCAGCATTCCCCAGTGAATGGAGGTGGAGGGGTGCAGCATGTTGTTCCCGTTGCACCTAGCTAGCTGCCATTCCTAGTGTGTAGAATGAACTTTGGCCATGGCTCCAATTCCCCCTGCTCTTGTCCACACTGCACCCGAGAGGGTGCTAGCCCGAAGCAACCGCAGCCCTCAGGGGAGCACAGGAACTTTAACTCCGCCTTGTCCCTGCACATGGGGAACAAGACAGCGAAAGTTTCCTTGCACCTTTCTTTCCTCCGTGCACTTATGCAGAAACCACACACAATCTGGCCTGTATTTAAATACGTGGAGAAATTTGCCCTAGATTTTTGCATTTCTTGGTTGGTGCTGTGCAATTACACACATGCCCTGGGTTTATCTACAGTATATCTCTGAGCAGCTTAAAGGTGAAGATTATGATGATATTGTTTCATTAGTGAGCTGCATCATCATTGACTTCTTAATCTGAAGGATGGGTTATTTTTTATATTTTTAAGCCATTAGAGGTTTAAAAATTGGTGGCTCACATACTCTTTGTGGCTTCCCAGCAGCAGCCCAATTTAGTAAATGTCACTTGCAGTGGAATAAGCAGCTGTGAAATAACCTGCGTTAGGAGGTTGAAGGTTGTTGCTTGATGAGACTCTCTGATGACATTCCTGTGAGACTGACTACATGGCCACATGCAGTCAGTGCAGAAGACTTCCTGCTTCAGTGGCTAATGAGGCAATCCAAGGTGGGGGCAAAGTTTTCCTTGGAAATATCAGACAGTTGGGCATGGGGAGATGCAGGTGTGTATGGTATTCTGAGGTTCTCAGCGTTCAGCCTCGTTTTACACAAGGCACAGAAATACTGAGCTGGTCAGGGCCATGTAGTTAATCAGTGGCAGAGCTGGGGCTTGAACTGAAGAGTCCCAGGTCCAAGTCCACTGTAGCAGTGCATTCTCCCTCCTTATTTAAGCACATATCCCATTTGTTAGTGAAGCTGGGAAAGGAAATGCTCAAAAACTTCAGTCAAGGTTAGTATATGCAGTATTAAATGTTTGCCAGAATGTGGCAGTGGTGTTTTTAAGACCAAGGGGAATTGATTTTCTGCAGCCTTGTTTTTTATCCATCATGAGCCAGCATGGCTAACGCATGAGCTGCTGCTCATTGTCTTTCCCACAAAAGAAAGATGAATGAAGGATGCACTCTCCAGACTGCCTCTAACATGGCTAGGAAATCATGCTTCCAGTTGGCTCATCTTTAATTAATGTGCCCAGTTTGGCTAAATCTATATCATTAGTCAAATGATAATTTTTACTCATGTTTGTCATAGCACCATGCATATCGCGCATCACCTTCGAGTTGGGTATTTGTCATATAATAAAGCCTATGCACATAAAAAAGTGAGCTAATTTTACTAAGTGCCACCGTATCAGTAGCATAATGCAGAGAGATATTAGCCATGCCACACCAGTCCTTAAGAGATGTCAAGTAATTGACAACCCTAACTCTAGTAGACAGAGATTGTATATGTGTGTAATTAAATCCATCACAAACCCCACTCAAAATCTAATTTATTTTGTGCAACGGAAGTCTTATCGCGTTACCCACTTGCCAACATTAAGAGAAAAAAATATAAATAGAGATGATTGCATTTATGTAGCCTATCATTTCAGAAGCAGAAAGAGCTGGTGGATATTAAAGGAAAAGATTCTAAGCAAACTTCTCTGTGTACTCAGGACACACATTAGTGCAGTAAGGCTGGAGTCATTTGAAGCTTAGTTAGGTTTTCTTGTCTGCAGACACCCTCCGTGTGTATGTTCTTCCTCTATGTGTTATCTCACAGTAACAAAACTAAGTTGTGAACCAAGTTAACATTTGAAAAAGAGGAATCTGAGGTTTCTATGCTATAAACGGTTCTGGGTGGACAGGCTTCTGCCTGTAGCCCTACTGGAATACTTGTTCAGGGATTTGCTCATGCTGAGCAGCTTGTAGGGTTGGGGAGCTAATTTTTCAGGTGCTTCCTATAATGTACATGACATCTGCCAGAGAATTTACCAGCTGTCATGAGGATGACAATTATTTATGTATTTTGTTTGTTTAGTTATATAGCAACAAAAGTATGCTACAGTAAGTATTTTAGTAACAATCAGGCAATAATTTCCTGCCTTTGGGATTACTCATCAGACACTGGAAGATACTTCTATCTTGCGTTTCATTGGTAGAGGGATTTTCATCACATAATATCCTGTTGCAATAACTTTAGTTTGAACCGCATAGAGCTGGAATTCACTGATACTCCAGCTCACGTAGGCAAGTTATACTCTGCTACTCCCCAGATGACAGTGTCATAGTGAATTCATAAACATCTTCCCCCAAATTCTCCTTTATGTTGGTCCATTGTTCTTGTGGGGAGTCACATAAAGCACTAGTAAGTGACTCAGACTGGATTCTGAGCTTGTGAGGTGCTGAACACCCTACAGTCCCACTGATTTCTGTGGGAGTTGAGAGCAGTCTGTCTTAGGGGCATGGTGACAAATTGCTACAGCCCATGTTAAGTGTAACAATGACAATCAGAAGTGTGAATTTGCAGAGCGAATGTTATTTTTGTTGCTTTTTTCTCGTAATTACGGTGCCATAAGCAATGCAGCACGTTTTATTTCTGCAACCTCCAGGAAAAGGAAAAGCCTGTCTAAAATGCGCTTTGAAGACCCTTTGGGTTGATTGCCCTAGTTAGAGATGAGAGTTTGCTTGCTACCTCTCCTCCATTCCAGGGCATATTGAATTGTTTATAAAATTGCTGCAAACAGCACATCTTGAGAGATGGTGTAGTGCCTTGCTTGAGTGCTTCATTAACCATGCTTAGGCTCAGACTCAAGGGGTGATTAGACAGAGAGGGAACAATATGTTTCATAAGGCATTATTAGCAGAACATCTGAACATTCGACTCACCTCATACACAGCAATTCGTGTGCATGAAGAAGATTCAAGTTCTTTTTTTTTTTCCCCCGCTTGGTACGAAACAAAATGTCTGTGGATGCAGCCATGGACCATTCTAAATTCACACAAATAACCAGGTCAGCTTCTCCTCCCAGTGGTGGACATGGAATCCACTCAAAGTACTGCAGGCACAGAAAACCCAAGTTAGGCCGTCTTCACCCTAGTTAGTTCCCACAGCTTGTTCTGAGTGAGCATGGAAAGCTCATCATTGCCTGATGCTAGGAGTATATCGCAGTGTGCTAGGGAACTTCCTGTGTCCAGTAGCGGGGTCCACATGGCTAATTAGTGCATGGCACTCTGGTAAGCTGTAGATTTACACCCCTACTTGGTGCTCACTAACTCTCCAGCTAGACAAGCCCTTGGGAAATGCATTTCAGTTGAGACAAACACCTTGTAATGTAGTTGTCCACATCACAGAAACCTCTAGTTTAAGACTTCAGCACATTGGTGGCCCAGTGTGGAGGAGGTGATTTAAAAGAGAAGTGGGTAAAAATTATTAATAGAACTGCACATTAGTTTTAAGGCTGCCTCTGAAAGAGGGACATCATAATGTTTTCTAATTGGGGCTGATAAAAATGTAGCATTACTTGTAGGCTCCTCAGAGAAGCCAGTTGTGAAATTGGGTTTGTATTAAACCTAATAATGGAAAATTAAGCATAGTATGTCTGTCGAAAATGGCCTGTCATAAAAATAGTCTCCTCTCCATTATGGGACATTAATAGGGAATAGGTAAGGAAAGATGCATTGGGGAAACAAAGCCAACTAGGAGAATTAATAAGCCTTGAAATTCCCTCTGATCAGAGTTCTCACATTGTAATTAGTAACAGTATTAGAATTACTGTAGAAATGCTTAGATGTTACTCTTCCTTAAATTCCCCATTTATTGCTGTTATATGTGTGGGTGGTTTTGCTAAAGCCAAATTCATATTTATTTGTGTGTGTCTCATGCATGTTGCTTTACTGAAGCCTGGATTTTGAAAAATAACTTAACACCAGTGAGTTGGTGGAAGAGATGCCGATCACCTGTAACTCCGGTAGATTTCAGAATGAGTGGAAGGTGGTCAACATCTCTGATAATTGGATAAGTCAAAACTCCATAGTGTTTTCTGCAAGAGGAGGAGTGTTCACCCTGCTGCTATAGCCAAAATTCAGCTTGAGCAGTTATAGTCCATTTCCCTAAAATTACCCTCAAGTTTTAGCTGGATTAGTTTGTTCTCTTTGCCCCCCTTAAAAGACTGTAGTAGCGCTGCTGACAAGTAATAGCTTCTAGTTTCTAGCCCTTTCCAATAGTGAGCAAGTAATCGCTTTGTATACAATCTCCAGTCACTTTGGGTCATTCTGGATAGAAGAAGCTATATATTGGATATGTGAATGTGGTGCTAGTGGTTAGTAACTAATGCAATGAGCATTAAGAGCCCTAGGAGATCCCTAACGAAGTGCCAAGACAAAGACTCACTTGATCAAATGCTTGAATTAAGTTGGCTCATTTGGAAAGAAACCAGAACTAGCAACTAGATATTGCATCTAAGCAGAGCTTTTGTAGTTAAATAGAAGAATCCTGGTTGGTGATCATGTGTTGCTAGAAGTGCTTTCTGTTCTGTTGTCTATTAGGAGTATTGTGCCATACAGTTAGGGTTCTGCCTGAATATATGAAGCTACAGTCTTCATTCACCTAGTGCTGGAGATGTTTTCTAAATCCGTATCTTTTGAAAAGGTACATTTTTTTCTGATACATTTACATTTCTGAAATATAAGTGCAAGGTAGCCATATTTCTGTGCAGTTTTGTTGTTCTTTCAGATGACATTACATTTCTTAAACTGAAATATATACGTTAGGCCTAAACTTTACTTCATAAGTGACTGACAATTTTGGGTTTCCAAATTTCTGGGTGCCCAACTTGAGATGCTGAGCCCTCACTCTCTGAAAATCAGTCCTAGCTATGGTTGAGCACCCAAAAATCACTAGTCACTTTTGAAAACCTTGTTCTTTCATATGTGCAGGACAGTCATGCTTTGTGAACAGAAGTATATCATTCCAGTGGAGTTGCCATGCAGATTTCATGATTGTAACATGCATTATTTCTTGAGATATGCCATTTACTTCTGTCACTGTTGTGCCTGTTTGGCTATCCACATCTGTTCCTGTCTCCTTCTGATTGCCTCACTGACTGATTACACTACAAATATTTGAGCGTGCCTTAGTCTTTCTGGATGGTTTGGGCATGTGTGGTTTTGCACTTGCTTCTCTTCTTTATTTTACCTGCACTGACTTTTGGGGGGATGCGGGGGGGACGGGGACAAACAGCACAGGAATGAGACCAGAAATAATGGATAGGTAAAAGCTTGTTTTGTCTCTCTGTCTTTAAAACAGAGAGCAGCCACGGGGAGATGACCCAGCCAACTCTGACCATCCAGACCCATCCGTACAGGAGCTGTGAGCCAGTGGAAATGTCCTACCCCAGGGGGCAGTTCCAACCAGCCATCCGAGTGGCCGACTTGCTACAGCACATCACCCAGATGAAACGAGGACAAGGCTATGGATTTAAAGAGGAATATGAGGTGAGAGGAACATTTGTTCACAGAAGTAAATAGAGACGTTGCAGCAACTCTCAAGTCAGGATGGAGGCTCAGGAGTAGAGAATGATCGTTTTAAGAGGCTTTTTTTATTAATTGAATTAACTGTGATCATGTCCCCCTTTTTGCGTTTCTGTGGCTAGGATTATAACCATATTCCTTTACCTTCCGTAGTGGCTCCAAGCCCACATCTCCTGTAGTGACAGTGATTACTGGGGGCTGTCTGCTTCGTAGGTCCATGTAACAGCATTCTAGCATTGTAAGAGGAGATGGAGAACAGTTACAAGACCATTGGATCCATTCCTTCGTGAGTGTGGATTATAATTTAGAGTCCAAGGCTACCCTTTCCCCAAAAGAGTGGGTATAGCAGAGACTGAACAGGTGAAACAGGGAAAGAATCAGAGTTCCCTTCTCCCATTATCTTTGGTGTAGTATAACTAAAGTAATGCAAGCCAAGTCTGGATAAGCGAAGTAAGCTTTTTCTTTTGATTTCTACTCCATTGCAGTCCCAAATGCTTTGTAGCAATTGATCAAATTAAAGCACAAATTCACGAGCTGCATGTGGAACAGTAAACTCAAAGCAAGAGATACCTTTAAAGAATTACTGGCTTTTCCATTGTGCTAGAACCTCTGGCTCAGAAGTGAGAGATAAGAAGCTAGTTATTAAAAAGAGGGCAAAAAACCCAACAGGGTGGTGAGAATTAGAGAACATCAGAGAAAAAGATGGTAGAAAGAAAGATAACAAGAGACCAAGGAGGATATGAAAGAGAACTATGCAGCACCTATATGGAGAGGGGTAGGAATGAGGAAGAGAAGGAACCAGCACAATCAATCAATGAAATTCAGTTCTGGCAAGCTGTAATGGTAATGAGTGAAATAAGCTTTGTGGGGTGGCCATAAGGTGATATGTTGCAGCTTCTTTAAAATGATTCATAAATAACAGCAGCTGTGAGAAATGTGCAACTTAATGAAAGCAGTTTATTTTTAAATACTGTGAGTAAGAGTGCATTGGGCATGTAGCACTTGTGCTGGCTTATATTGTTATAAAAAGAGTATGGAAATTACCTTTCTGTGCAAGCCAAATAGCCCTGTTTTGATCTGACGACATTATAGACTCATAAGGGTGAATGTTTCTAGTTACTATAGGACGGCAGAGAGCAGATAGGGCTCAATAACTAGCATCTCCACTATCCTGTATGCTAGGTTGACAATTAATCGATGGGCTTTGCTTAATATTGAAACAATGGGGTCAATTCTCTTATAGGTCCAAAGGGGATCTACTCAAGCAACCCCTTGCCCCCATGAACAGTAATCAAGTTTGCACGTCACTCTCCTGCAGATGCTCCAAAGAATTAGGTCTTGATGCTAAAAGAGAAAATAAACAGTGTCTAGAGTGCACGTGGCTCTTGGCACTGGGGTTGGTAATTCTCAAAATAACCCATTAGCATAAAAAATATTAATGCAACTCCAGCTCCACGAGATAGGCCTCTCCCCAGAAAGTGCTAGCCATGTGTATATATAATGATAACAATATACTGTAGATTTCCATAATCCATTTCACTCCAAGAGATACCACTGGGTATTCTGCAGGTTCACAAATCGCATGCAAAATCCTGCTCTGGATTAAAGGGGCACAACTGCTCTGAAGTCATCTAGATTTACTTGATCTGTTAGACAGAAGAATTTGGCTTTCAGTACACAGTATGTAAGGAATGCTTCACTCACTGCCAAAATGCAGCCACAGCTACCACCACAAACACTACAAAGTTAGGGAGGGTGACCATATCCTATTGAAGCTACTAAGGATTATTTCAAATTGACAGAATATATTGTCCCAAATTGGAATTTGGCTGAACAGAAGGCTAACAACTTTATTTTGCAAAAAGCACTCCAAGATCTTTAATCACAAATGGGCTAGACCTCTGTTTTATGCCTCTTCCATATATTGTGTTTTTATATATTATATAGTTTAGTACCTGTGTCACCTACAAATACATTTCTCCTTTAAAGAGCTGATTTTCTACCTTACTTTGCCATCAGGTCTCATAAATTACAATCTATTTAGTGATGTGATATCAAATAATTTTACTATTATGAAACATCTGTTTGAGCCAGGATCATCCCTCATCCATGGCAGTCTCTTATCTCTGCAAATTTTCTCCCCATGCTACTGCTGGGAAATTGAATCACAGATTTATTTTAGAAGTACCTCTCTCCCCCATAAGTTTGTAATAATGGCAAAGTTTTAAGCCAAGTGCGCTGCTAAAACGTACATGCCTGTTAGGTGTGCAGAAAGCAGGATCTGTGTGCGCATTTGGTGTTGTGTGAGCACTCGGTTTACACTTTGAATGCAGGGATTTGTCAGCAAACAAGGAGCAGGTGCATTTTGGCTCAGTGTTTGACCTGGCCCTTCACGAGTGCTGTTGTTATTTAATATATATATATATATATATGTATATATATATATAAATAAAATGTGACACTAACAACAGGGATTGATAACATTGATCAGAATGAGGCACAATGTGGGCATGGCATGTTTAAATGTCACTCATTCAACCTTCAGTACCCTTTAGTTCTAACTTGCATCACCCCGATCCTAGTCTAAGCTTCCTATGAGCAAAGACTGCCAGTGTGGAAGGTGAGGAAGACAGATGGCCAAATTCATTTTCATTTGTGGTTGAGGACAACATTGATACAGCTCCCCAGAAGTGAATAGCTTACTGCATACCCATGCTGCACTACTGGGGTATTTTATTTATTTTGAATTTTGTGGCTGGTACTTAAGGCATTTCAGGATGGACTTCTCGCTGCCTATTATTGAGTGTGAAGTCTGGCTTTTATCCCATTCATAAAATCATAGAAGATCAGGGTTGGAAGAGACCTTAGGAGGTCATCTAGTCCAACCCCCTGCTCAAAGAAGGACCAGCCCCAACTAAATCATCCCAGCCGCCAGGGCTTTGTCAAGCCAGGCTTTAAAAACCTCTAAGGATGGAGATTTCACCACTCCCTAGGTAACCCATTCCAGTGCTTCACCACCCTCCTAGTGAAATAGTTTTTCCTAATATCCAACCTAGATTTCCCCCACTGCAACTTGAGACCATTGCTCCTTGTTCTGTCATCTGCCACCACTGAGAACAGCCTATCTCCATCCTCTTTTGAACCCTCCCCCCCTTCAGGTGAATGAAGACTGCTATCAAATCCCCCCTCACTCTTCTCTTCTGCAGACTAAATAAGCCCAGTTCCCTCAGCCTCTCCTGATAAGTCATGTGCTCCAGCCCCCTAAACATTTTCATTGCCCTCTGCTGGACTCTCTCCAATTTGTTCGCAGTCTTTCTGTACTTGGGGCCCAAAACTGGACGGAGTACTCCAGATGTGGCCTCACCTGTGCCACATAGATGAGAACAATCACTTCCCTCGTTCTGCTGGCAGCACGCCTACTAATGCAGCCCAATATGCCATTAGCCTTCTTGACAACAAGGGCACACTGTTGACTCATATCCAGCTCCTCGTCCACTGTAATCCCCAGGTCCTTTTCTGCAGAACTGCTGCCTTGCCATTCAGTCCCTAGTCTGTAGCAGTGCATGGGATTCTTCTGTCCTAAGTGCAGGATTCTGCACTTGTCCTTGTTGAACCTCATCAGATTTCTTTTGGCCCAATCCTCCAATTTGTCTAGGTCATTCTGGACCCTATCTCTACCCTCCATCTTATCTACCTCTCCACCAGCTTAGTGTCATCCATGAATTTGCTGAGGGTGCAATTAATCCCATCATCCAGATCATTGATAAAGATGTTGAACAAAACCGGCCCCAGGACCAACCCCTGGGCACTCCACTTGATACTGGCTGCCAACTAGACATTGAGCCATTGACCACTACCTGTTGAGCCTGACAATTTAGCCAGTTTTCTATCCACCTTATAGTCCATTCATCCAATCCACACTACTTTAACTTGCTGGCAAGAATACTGTGGGAGACCTTATCAAAAGCTTTGCTAAAGTCAAGGTATATCACGTCCACCACTTTCCCCATATCCACAGAACCAGTTATCTCATCATAGAAGGCAATCAGGTAAATCCATGACTGCTTCTGATCACCTTCCTCTCCTCCAAGTGCTTCAAATGGATTCCTTGAGGACCTGCTCCATTATTTTTCCAGGGACTGAGGTGAGGCTGACTGGTCTGTAGTTCCCCAGATTCTCCTCCTTTTTAAAAGATGGGCACTATATTTGCCTTTTTCCAGTTGTCTGAGACCTCCACGAATTTTCAAAGATAATGGCTCTGCAATCACATTAGCCAGCTCCCTCAGCACTCTTGGATGCATTACAACCAGCCCCATGAACTTGTGTATGTCCAACTTTTCTAAATAGTCCTGAACCTCTTCTTCCACCACTGAGGGCTGCGCATCTCCTCACCATACTGTGTTGCCCAGTGCAGCAGTCTGGGAGCTGACCTTGTCTGTGAAGATTGGGGGGAAAAAAAGCATTGAGTACTTCAGCTTTTTCCACATCATCTGTCACTAGGTTGCCTCCCCTATTCAGTAAGGGTCCCACACTTTCCCTGACCTTCTTTTTGTTGCTAACATATCTGTAGAAACCCTTTTTGTTACCCTTCACATGCCTTGCTAGCTGCAGCTCCAATTGTGCTTTGGCCTTCCTGATTACACCCCTGCATGCTCTAGAAATATTTTTATACTCCTCCCGACTCATCTCTCCAGGTTTCCACTTCTTGTAAGCTTCCTTTTTGTGTTTAAGCTCACTGAAGATTTCTCTGTTAAGCCAAGCTGGTCGCCTGCCATATTTGCTATTCTTTGTGCACATCAGGATGGTTTGTTCCTGCTCCCTCAGTAAGGCTTCTTTAAAATACAGCCAGCTCTCCTGGACTCCTTTCCCCCTCATATTAGCCTCCCTGGGGATCCTGCCCATCAGTTCCTTGAGGGAGTCAAAGTCTGCTTTTCTGAAGTCCAGGGTCCGTATTCTGCTGCTCTCCTTTCTTCCTTGTGTCAGGATCCTGAACTCGACCATTTCATGGTCACTGCTGCCCAGGTTTCCATCCCCTACCAATTCTTCCCTGTTTGTGACCAGCAGGCCAAAAGGAGCACGGCCCCTAGTTGGTTCCTCCAGCACCTGCACCAGAAAGTTGTCCTTGACACTCTCCAAAAATTACTGCCGAAGTGGGACCCGGAGCGGAAGGACCCCCCGCCACTGAATTACTGCCGAAAACCCGGCTGCACTTTGGCGGCGGGTCCTGCTTCAGCGGTAATTCGGCGGCGGGGGGTTCTTCCTCCCCGGAGCAGAAGGAGCCCCCACCGGCGAAGACCGAGAGCAGAAGAAGCTCCGTGGGCCCGGACCCTGCAAGAGTTTTCGGGGGCCCCGGAGCGAGTGAAGGACCCCGCTTCAGGGCCCCCGAAAAACTCTCGTTTTGCCCCACTTGCCCCCCCCCGGGTGGCCCTGCCCCTGTCTGTCCTTCCTGAACAGTTTATACCCATCCATGACAGTGCTCCAGGCATGTGAGTTACCCCACCAAGTCTCTGTTATTCCAGTCACATCATAGATCCTTGACTGTGCCAGGACTTCGAGTTCTCCCTGCTTGTTTCCCAGGCTTCTTGCATTCGTGTACAGGCACCTAAGATAACTAGCCGACTGCCCTACTTTCTCAGTAGGAATGAGGAGGCCTCCCCTGTTACATCCTTCTTCTTGTGTTTCCTCCTGGTATTCCACTTCCCCACTTACCTCCGGGCTTAGGTCTCCATCCCCCGGCGAACCTAGTTTAAAGCCCTCCTCACTAGGTTAGCAAACCTACCTGCAAAGATGCTCTTCCCTCTCTTCATTAGGTGGATCCCATCTCTTCCTAGCAAACCTTCTTCCTGGAACAGCATTCCATGGCTGAAGACTCCAAATCCCTCTTTCCGACACCACCTGCGCAACCACGCATTTACCTCCACAGTTTAATGGTCCCTACCTGAGCCTTTTCCTTCAACAGGGAAGATGGACGAGAATGAGACTTGCGCCTCAAACTCCTTTATCCTTCTTCCCAGAGCTACGTAATCTGCAGTGACCCGCCCAAGGTCATTCTTGGTGCCCACATGAAGTATCATTGGTGCCCACATGGAAAAGTAAGAAGGGGTAGGGGTCCAAGGGCTTGATCAGTCTCGGCAGACATTCCGTCACATCCTGAATTCTAGCTCCACGCAAGCAGCATGTTTCTCGAGTTTCCAGGTCTGGACGGCAGATGGATGACACCGTCCCCCTTACAAGGGAGTCCCTGACCACCATCACCTGTCTCCTCCTCTTGGGAGTGGTGGTCGTGGAACCGCCATCCCTAGGACAATGCATCCCATGCCTTCTGGTCGATGGGGTCTCCTCCTTATCTCTTCCCTCAGATGACTCTTCCAAACCATTCTCTGCTGTAGTACTTGTGCAGAGGGCCTGAAAATGGTTTCTTACCTCTGTCCGCATTGGGGATACATGGGTTCTTCTCTTTCTTCTTCTGGAGGTCACATGCTGCCAATTTTCTTCCCCGTTCTGCACTGCCCTCTCTGATTCTTTAGTATGCTGTGCCTGCAGTACCAAATGCTGACTTCTATCCAGAAAGTCTTCATTTTCTCTGATGCACCACAGGGTTGATACTTGGGTCTCTAGTCCTTTAACCTTCTCTTCCAATATGAAGACCAGCTTGCACTTCATACAGACGAAGAAAGACAAACATGGCACATCCTGTGCAGGTCACAACAGATGATCGCTCACTATCCATATTGTCTTCCTTCTAAGAGCCTCTTCAGATGTTGTATTTACTGCTCACAGAAGCCTGAAAGGCAAAAACTCTGTGGGAACTCCCCACTGCAGGCAAACTCCCAGGCAAACTCTCTCTGATGGCTTCTCTGTTCACCGCTCACTCGGTTCACAGTCCTTACTTCCAGCTACAAATTCCATGTACATCTGAGGGAATAGAATCCTTTTGTTATCTATAAATTATATAATAAATTATAAATACTGTTTGTTTCCTAACTGGTAGGAATCTTATTTATATTTTACAAAAACTTCTGTAGGAAAAGAGCATTGAAAATTAAGACCCAGATCTTGTGAACACTGAAATTCTACAAACGACCAGAAAGCACTTAACTAAATAAACAAGTGCAGAATAGTCACTCTTGATCATAAAATGAGGAAAAAGTAAAGAGCTAGCCACACATAAATAAAACATCTGATTTAAATTTGAACAATCATTTTGATTTTTTTTAATCATGACTTTTATCTACCCTGCTTTAAATAATAAAATTATTTTGATTTTCAAACTAGCAGAATGAAAACTAGTTACAAGTTTTTTATATTGCACCATTAACAGAAATCCTGTCTCATCTCAGCAGTGCGGAAATTCTTGTTATATAAATAAAACTTCTAGGGTAGAATTTCATCCCTTTTGTGGATGCAGTTTAATTTGTGCCTGTTACTTTTGCACTTCTGTGAGAGTTTGTGCCTCTGCTTACCAGGCAATGTGGCCTAGTGGCCAGAGTCCCTAGAACCGCCCCTGGTTACAGAGCAGTATGGCCTAGTGGCCAGAGGCTCTCCCACTCCACTGGGTCCCAGCCTCTGGCCCTAACCATGGTGTAGGACCTTGCCCCGCCTCAGCGTGGAGGGTCCTGCCAAAACATGTTGAGGCTTGCCATGGCAAGGTACCAGTCCATCATCCGCCCCCACCCCAGGTCGCTTCCTACTGGCTTGAGTGTTGAGGTCTCCCACGAGTCTCTAGGTTCCCTACGGGACTCCAGGTCAGTCGCCTCCCCGGGTTCCTCCTGTGGTAGGGCTTCAAGCCAGCCTGAAGAGGCTTTAGATCCCAGTGCCTCTGCCGGCAGTGGCTGGTCCTCCGCAGGAGCTTCCCAGTCAGGTCATAGAATCATAGAATATCAGGGTTGGAAGGGACCTCAGGAGGTCATCTAGTCCAACCCCCAGATAGATTTTTGCCCCAGATCCCTAAATGGCCCCCTCAAGGATTGAACTCACAACCCTGGGTTTAGCAGGCCAATGCTCAAACGACTGAGCTATCCCTCCGCCGCAGGTCCTTCCCTTGTGGCTGCCAGCCCAGACTGAGCTGGGCTCCCTCCTTTTATACTCCCAGAGCTCTTGGAGCATGCCCAGTAAGGATGGGGCGGGACTTCTACCATCAGTGCTACCGGCCTGACACTGCTGGGGCTGGTGCGGGGCGGTGCTGCCCCATCACAACTTCCATTTCAGCTGTAGATGCAAATATTAACAGCCACACCTCTACCTACCTCATTGCTGATCAGAGATCCAGAGATTAGTGGTGCAGTTACTCCAATTTGTTCATCTTGCTAATGAAAAAGCATTTGCACAAATGGTACCCTCAAACAGGGAATCTGTGCCTTCCATTCAAACAGAGATTGATATCTTAGTATAGTGTAAAATAACTCAGTGTTCAGTGAGAAGAACAATCATCAGCTTCCTCTTGAATCTTCTGAGGTCGTATCAGGCCAGTGGTTTCTTTCAGCAGAAAGCCTCATCAATTTAAATGGGAAGTTTCATGTTCAAATCAATGGCAGGATAGAGTTATTTGAACATAAGAACAGCCATGCTGAGTCAGACCAATGGACTGTCTAGCCCAGTATCCTGTCTTCCAACAGTGGCCACTGGTGGTGCGTCAGAGGGAATGAACAGAACAGGTAATCATCAAGTGATCCATCCCCTGTCACCCATTCCCACCTTCTGGCAAACAGAGGCTAGGGACACTTCAGAGCATGGTTTTGCATCCTTGCCCATCTTGGCCATTGATGGACCTATCCTCCATGAACTTATCCCATTCTTTTTTGAACCCTGATATAGTCTTGGCCTTCACAACATCCTCTGGCAAAGAGTTCCACAGGTTGACTGTGCATTGCATGAAGAAATACTTCCTTTTGTTTGTTTTAAGCCAGCTGCCTATTAATTTCATTTGGTGACCCCTAGTCCTTGTGTGATATGAATGAGTAAATAACATGTCCTAATTTACTTTCTCCACACTCGTCATGATTGTATAGATCTCTATCATATTCCCCCCTTAGTCGTCTCTTTTCCAAACTGAAAAGTCCCTGTCTTATTAATTTCTCCTCATATGGAAGCTGTCCCATACCCCTAATCATTTTTGTTGCCCTTTTCTGTACCTTTTCCAATTCCAATATATCTTTTTTGAGATGGGGTAACCAGAACTGCACATAGTATTCAAGATGTGGGCATACCATAGATTTATATAAAGGCAATATGATATTTTCTTTCTTATTATCAATCCCTTTCATAATGATATGGGTTTTATTGGATCTGACTGCATCCCCTTTGGCTGGACAGGACAGCATCACCCTGGTATAAATATGATGAGGTGGGATTTTTTTTCTTCTCAAAAGTTTATGATTAGATTGCTAATGACTGTTGCGGTGCTCTGGTCAATCTACTGTAACTAGATCCTAATGTAAAAATAAGGCACCTTTTTCCCTTCTCTTTGAAGATGAAAATGAGCCTCCCACACCCACTTTGTTATGCTTATTTTTTTGCCCAGGAGATTAGCTGCTATTATGTAGCAATTCTCTGTAAAAGGAAATAGAAGTGTGATCAAAGCCCTCACCAATTACTGTTATCACCTCTTGCTCCTGGGCTTTTGAATTGGGTCTTGCCTTCGCTGTTGTCAACAGCACTCATAGGTGTCCCTGACATATCTGTCCTGGAACTGTATGAGAGGAAATTCAAGATCTGCCAGGAAGTTGCTCAGATCACGTTTTATTGCAATGTCAGGTTTGTAGATCCTAGTTATTATGTCTCTCTTCCATCCCCACTCAGACACAATAATAGACCTGGATGGCTTGTGAAGATGCATGTGAGTTTATTTTCAAATTTGGGCTATTGCAAACCACCCGCTGCAGGGAAGGCAAAATAAAGTCTCCAAGGGTTAAATTAAAAGAACCATTATTGCCTAAGACTCCTAAATAATATAGTTTGTGACACTACTATTATTCTCTTGGAACACTGCATTTGCTTACAAGTCGTGCTTGGGGATGACAAAGTGACAGAAAATCTCAGGGGAAGGTATGTTGGAGTGGCCATTTACATTCCCAACACTGAGCAAAGCCAGGATGGGGCTACAGCTGAGAATTCACGTTTGTGGTTTTCTGTCTCAGCTGTGAGAAGCTATGCAAGTGGCACTAAGAGAAGGTTAGTGCCAGCTGTGTCCCAAAAGGGAACGCTGCTCCTGCTTCTCTGAACTGCCTATGCTGAAGTTTCCCTGGCTATGTCTTGAGTGATCATCCCAATTTACAGACACTTCAAGCCACGTTGCAAAGAGGGGAAAGTCTGCCTACCGGGCCATGTCCCAGGAGATGTGCCTTTTTCCTGGCTATTTCCTTAAGAACCTTCATTTTGGAAAATGGTCCATATGATTATATCCAAAGGGACTCATGTGACCAAGTCAGAGGGTGGTTCAAATGTGAGGAGTGGGATGTGGGACCTCCCCCTCCAAGAAACAAATCCCAGGTTTATAACTGTGGCCATGTCCTTCAGCTGTGTGTCTGGATGTACATTTTATGCAGCATTTGATTCTCAATCCCTGTGTAGTACAAAGACAATGACTATAATATCCTTCTATGTGGGCAAGGTGGGAAAGCCTTGCAGGACTTCCTTTAAGAAAACTAGCAGAAGGTATTGTGTAGTTACTGAAGACTGGCATCCCACTGTTGTTAATCCAGAAATAGGAGAAACCACCTTATATACTTTCCATTTAAATATCCTACAAGACTGAGTTCTGCATTTCAGCCATCTGGTCTTTCTCAGGGGCATATGTGTGTGAAACCCTCACAGACCCTGCACTGCAGGGGGAACGTCGCTCACTCTATAAATATGCCGCCAGAAGCAAATGCTCTTCCCCATTCCCTTTAGGTCCATACTTGCATGAGGAAAATGATTCTTAGCCAGCATAAGCCAAAGGTGCTAATGGTCTCTGCAGAGCTGGCCCTTTTGCATAATCCGATTTGCCTTTTCCTCTTTGAGAACAGCTGGTTGGTTGGTTGAGTACTGAATTATGCATCGCCTTTATTTTTGCCCAGCTTTGTCATGTTAAACCACCTGAAGGCATTGACCACTGTTTTTATAAACCCTCTTCCACTGTTTATTTTTCAGGCTCTACCCGAGGGGCAGACGGCATCTTGGGATACAGCCAAGGAAGATGAAAACCGCAATAAGAATAGATATGGGAACATCATCTCCTGTAGGTTCAAATTCAAATTAAATTGAGCTTACTGTATGTGTTTGTCAGCATCTGGACAGATGTTTGAGAGCCTGAATAAAGAAAAATGGCTCAAAATGCCCAGCCTTTGAACAGTTTGATTAGTTAGTTGCAGGCTAAGGTTCTTGTTATGATTTCTCTCCCCTCCCCCTCCACCCCCCACTGTGCGTTTCAGATTTTGTACTTAAGGGCAAAATCCTGCTGTCAGATTTTCACAGCAGACTGTGATGCCAATAGTCTGTTCTGTCTCTACATACACAGAGCTTTCAATACCACAAATGGGAGTTCAAGGGGCAACTAGGAATATCAGAGCTGAGATGCGGATCAGAGAACAGAATTTTTACCTTAGACTAGAAGTTGATAGACTCTAGTCTGTAGAGCACTCACTGGTGGTCTCCAGAGAGCTGGTTGCTTATATGGAGTAAGCTCTGTTCCTGTTTCCTCCTAAATCACATTGACAGCTAAAATAACATTAAACATTTCCCAATCCTACCTGCTCAAGTAAGCAATTGGTGTAGTTGCTACAGGGATGTTATGGGATTGTAAATGAGATGGGAGGTGTGTGAGACCCTCTCTCTCTATTGAGATATGTTCAGCAGCATGGAAGCTATTTTAGAACCCATGTATTAGATCATTGATATAAGAAATTGACCCAGGAACACAAACGGACACTTTTTGAGAGTTCCATTGAAGTCAGGAGAGTCATGCTAGTGTAAATGAGGGGGGAATTAGACACCATGCATTTATATATTTTATGTTGACCAGAGAAAAAATACCTTTTTGCAAACAAAGAATGGTCTTATGGTTAAGCCACTCGACTCTGACTCATCAGATTTAGAATTCGTTCTTGGATCTGGCCCAGCTTTCTGGGTGACTTGGGAGAAGTCACCGTCTGTCTGTCTGCCTTAGATCACCATTTATAAAATGAGGCTAATCATACTGCTTATTTCACATCTTTTCTCTGTTTTGACAGTTTAGATTGAGTTCCTACTCTGGAGAATTTACAGTGTTTTACTATGTGTTTATAGGGTGCCTAGCACAATGCGATGTATAAAATAATAATAATTAGTCAGGATGGGCAAACTGTGCAGGATAAAATAAGCTCTTTCTCTGCCTAGACACTTGGTCAATACCCAAACCAAATCTTTTAATTTTATTTAGTTTGAACAAGTTTGCACATTTTGGTTAGTTGGGATTTTTTGCTTTTGTTTTTTTGTTTGGTTTGTCTGTGTTCCAGCTGGACGTGGTTTAACCTGCATAATCTGATGAAGCAACAGAATTAAACAATGGGTCTGAGCCAAAACCCTGGATCTAGATAGTTTCCATCTGCCTGCAGGGAAGATCTAGATTTGGATCCTAAGTTTATGGCTCCGGCTCATGTCTAAACAGAATGAAATCACTATAACAAATGAAAAAAGAAACTGAACTAATTCTGTAGCATTAGGAGCCTACCTAATCATGAACTGAGATCCACTAATACATTTTGAATATAATTTATTTTCCAGTTTCCAGATCTGTGGCACCAGTGATATAAAAACAGCAACTCAAGCAACAGGCTGTTGGGCAAGGTGTAGAATGGCTAGAAACCTTTTGATCTAGAGGAATAATGATGGGATTGAAAGTAAATCAGGAATTCCTTAATTTTAATCCCAATTTTGCAACTGATTTACTTTGTGGCATCGGGCAGGTCACTTAACCTCCTTGCTTCTGTTTCTCCATCTGTAAAATGGAGATGGTAGTACTGGAGTGAATACTTGTCCAGTGTGTTTGAAGAAGAAAGTGTCCTGTATTTATGAGTGGTGTATGTAATGAGGAAAATATGTGAGATGATTTTTTCAGGTAGTTTTGAGTAAGCAGAGGACATGACTGAAGATGGAGGACAGAAGCAACTAAGCTATAGTTACTGTCCAATTTAGGACTCGGAAAAATACACATAGTGAAATCAAACAAGGTGAATGGGAAATGACACAGTGGGGAACTGTCCATAATGTTGCGTGCTTGAAGTTAATTACTTGAGATTGTTAAATAGACTCAAATGGAATTATTTAATCAAAGATTAACTATCTGAGATTAGTAGAGCACTATACAGAATACGGAAATAATAGATACATTCTGCCCCTTAACATAAGGTAAAAACCTGGCCTCTGTATCTCTCTCATCTGTAAATGATGAGATTCAAGCAGTTAGCACTCACCGATCTGACTTTCAAATCCCTTGTCTTTTATAGAGCATGAGTCAGAGAAACTCCTTTTTGTAAAGGAAAATTGCTTTCCTGCGATTAATTTCACTATGTGTCTTGTTTTGACATTTTTGTTTTACCTAAATGCTTATGGAATTTCTTTTACGGAATTTTTAGGTTACATGATCAATAAACTAAAGGGAATTCTAATCTGATCATTATTACTGACAGCTGTTATAACCAGCAGTTTTATGGAGTTAAAAACATCTTTCAATGGGTCATTGTTTCATCCATTACAGAACCCATCTGTAATAACAATGATTCCTTATCAATCACACAGTCCATTACAGAAAACATCTGCCATAACATGAATCCCTTATCAGTCACACGGTTTTGTTTATAACTTACTTCTATAGACTTTTTTTTATCAGTTTGATGAGTCTTTTCCCTGACATGTATAATCCCACAGATTTGGAGGCACCAACCATAATGAAGTAAAGCCCAATACTTGATCACATGAAGTTCCTGAATCCAGGTCACTTACAGATCAAGAACCAACACTCTGGCCTTAGAATTCAAACACACTCTTTTCTAATATCTTAAAGAGTCTGGCAGAATAGTTAATATGTGAAGGAGTTTAATCTACAATAAAAAGAGGATTTAAGGGGTTAATATTTATTAACAGGTACTAATAACTAGGATGAATTGTTGTCTGACAAAGTGTTGTGCTGCCTTTTGGCTATAAATATAAATACAGTAGAAATCAAGAGGGAGGAGGTGATGTTTTTGAATATGGAAATGCAAAATGTAATCAAAGCTAAGGAAGAGGTGTTTGCAAGGTCTAAAACATCGTAATATAAGGTCAGGTCCAGAGGCAGAGAGGGTGAAAAGGCATAGATAAGAAAAGTGGAGGTAGAGACGGAGACGAAGGATGCACACAAGCTTAAGATAAATAACAAGATTGAGTTTTTTCCCCTCAAATACATATTGAATCAAGAGTACAGAGGAGGAGAAATAGACCTTCTAAGAGACAGGAAGGAGAGTTTAGTAACAGAAGAGATAGGAACAGATAAATGGAATGAAATTCTTTGCCTCACAATTTCCGAGGTGTCTCAGGATGGATGCCATTAAAGGGAAAGTAAGTGTCCAAGGAAGAAAGGAGATATCTGAAGAGCCTATGGGCCTGTTCCAACATCCATTGAAATCAATGGAAGTCTTTGCAGTGACTTGAAGGACTGACCGTTGGATCTGGCCTTATACATGTCCCTCCTGTGCAAAAATGCCTGGAGAGGAACAAAAAAAATCAAAATGTTGACTCCAGTGGAGTCTACATAATTTCCCTGCTGGGACACGGGACCAGGAGAGTATGCACTAGCCAGGAGGCCAGGCCAGAAATCAAGCAGAATTCAGGTATCAAAAGGAATCTTTTCTCCCAGACTCAGGGGTCCTGGGCAGCAGTGTAGCATCCCCTTCCTTACTCTTCTTGAGCCCAAACCAGGAGGCATGGTGCTATTAGCTGGACTCTGTGATCCCTCTGAGTGTGACTCTCAAAGCACATAGCAGGAGTTAATGATGCTTCCAACAGTTCATAGAATCATAGAATATCAGGATTAGAAGGGACCTCAGGAGGTCATCTAGTCCAACCCCCTGCTCAAAGCAGGACCAATCCCCAACTAAATCATCCCAGCCAGGGCTTTGTCAAGCCTGACCTTAAAAACCTCTCAGGAAGGAGATTCCACCACCTCGTTCCAGTGCTTCACCACTCTCCTAGTGAAAAAGTTTTTCCTAATATCCAACCTAAACCTCCCCCACTGCAACTTGAGACCATTACTCCTTGTTCTGTCATCTGGTACCACTGAGAACAGTCTAGATCCAGCCTCTTTGGAACCCCCTTTCAGGTAGTTGAAAGCAGCTATCAAATCCCCCCTCATTCTTCTCTTCTGCAGACTAAACAATCCCAGTTCCCTCAGCCTCTCCTCATAAGTCATGTGCTCCAGCCCCCTAATCATTTTTGTTGCCCTCCGCTGGACTCTTTCCAATTTTTCCATATCCTCCTTGTAGTGTGGGGCCCAAAACTGGACACAGTACTCCAGATGAGGCTTCACCAATGTTGAATAGAAGGGAATGATCACATCCCTCAATCTGCTGACAATGCCCCTACTTATATAGCCCAAAATGCTGTTAGCCTTCTTGGCAACAAGGGCACACTGTTAACTCATATCCATCTTTTCGTCCACTGTAACCCCTAGGTCCTTTTCTGAAGAACTGCTGCTTAGCCATTCGGTCCCTAGTCTGTAGCAGTGCATGGGATTCTTCCGTCCTAAGTGCAGGACTCTGCACTTGTCCTTGTTGAACCTCATCAGATTTCTTTTGGCCCAGTCCTCTAATTTGTCTAGGTCCCTCTGTATCCTATCTGTACCCTCCAGCATATCTACCACTCCTCCCACTTTAGTGTCATCTGCAAACTTGCTGAGGGTGCAGTTCCAACTCCAGTATCTGCTGGGGCTTTATTCTCCAGCCACATAAAATGAATAGCTCCCATTGATGTCAGTGGGAGTTATCCATATGCTGGTTTGGGAGAACCAGGCCCCTGGGAGAGAAGAAAAGGGATTTTCACCACATAGTGTGGCTTCTCTGTTGGTCCTGTCAGCCTGACTGATGATTGATTTCACTGGGAATTATGCCTAAGTGAAGACAAGAGGATCAGGCTCAGAAAAATGACAGCAGACCTGGAAATAGAACCCAGGAGTCCTGACTCCCTATAGGCCAATCATGAGAAGGAGATGTGTCCTCATTGAGTACATGCTACAAAATTCTGAGCAAACAGGGTATCTTGGGAAATGGTGAATGAAACCACTGCACCTTTAACAAACTGCATAATTGTGGTTCAAATGCAATTGCTGGCAAAAGCCAGAGTCTGCACTGATTAGTTTTACAATTTTACTTATTAAAAGGCTACAGATGCCAATTAAGATGGTTTGCTAAATATTTCTATTACTGTTTCACCGCTCCAGGAACAGGAACCACAAGTCCCCATGGGAAGGGCATTGAAGGGCTTTCTGATTTTGCTGTAATTTCTGTAAGTGCCTCTGTTGTAACCTCTCACAGTAGCACCACTCCATGAATCACAGCACAGCTTATCCTTACACTCCTTTGGGTAATGATACAGTATGAGGACTATCTTTCCCGGCTCACTCCTCCTTCTCAGCACTGTGTTAAAACAGGGCACTGACCTTTCTGTGCAGATACCACTAGGTCTTTCTCCCAATCCCAATTCTTGCAGTTGCAAACAGCCCAAACTGCATTGGAAGAGGTCAAGTTCCACTGCACATGGGGAAAAGATACAGAGACTCAGCACAGTGGGTCCTGGTGCCCTTGAGTGTTGTGAAGCTCTGCTTTGTGGGGATCCCTGCAACCCAGTACACAGAGGTGTTTTGGGGGAGCCGGGAGAGTTGATTAGAGTTGGGGTCATGTCTTCATAACCACACAGATCCTTCAGCTTTCTTGCTGCGGCGGTGGAATGTGTCTTCTGTGCGGGAATTACTTCAGCCTTGAGGTTTCCTCAATGCTGGGGGAGATATCCTAGCAGAACTCAGTACAGTGCCAAGATACATGGGCTGTGTGTCTGGGTTTGGGATTTAGCCTTTAATGTAAAGATCTGAAAAAGCAAGCAAGCAAAGACTGGGGGAATAAATGAAGAGTCCTCTTTGTAGACCAGGGACCAGTGGGGAAGCAGGAATCTGTTTGCCTGTATATGGACAAATAAAAATGTGCCTAGGGTGAAAACAATTTAGAATAATTTTGAGGCCTGGGTTTTTAGTCCTCCAAAATGTTTGGGGGTGTCTGGTGTTGAGGTTTTGGTTTGTCCCATTATATAGATAAGAAAACATGGCAACTGTTATTGGACTTTTGGTCCAGATTTTCACCGCATCTCCCCCTAGCCATTCAAAGTCAGGGATGCTGAGATCTGAGACCATCTCTGGGTGATGGGGTCGGGGGGAAGAGGGAATTCAGCAGTAAATTGCAACTTGGATCTGTGAGGCAAAAACCTTAACTTGTTTCAAGACTGAGTTTGATAAATTTATGGAGGGGATGGTCTGATGAGACTGCCTACAATGGCATGTAGCCGATCTGCCACCGCTAGCAGCAAATATCTCCAATGGTTGGTGATAGGATATGAGATGGGGAGGGCCCTGAATTACTACAGCAAATTCTTTCCCATGTGTCTGGCTGGTGGGTCTTGCCCACATGCTCAGGGTTGACTGATTGCGGTATTTGGGGCTGTGAAGGAATTTCCCCCTGGGTCAGATCAGCAGAGAGACTGGGGTTTTTTGCCTTCCTCTGCATCATGGGTCACTTGCAGGTTTAAACTAGTGTACATGTGGATTCTCTGTAACTTTAAATCTTTAAATCATGATCTGAGGACTTCAGTAACGTAGCCAGAGATTAGGAGTCTATTACAGGAGTGGGAAGGTGAGGTTCTGTGGCCTGTATGTGCAGGAGGTCAGACTAGATGATCATGATGGTGCCTTCTGGCTTTAAAGTCTGATAGTCTAAGACAGCACAACAAGTCTTTCCCTCTTCTTTTCCCCTGGGCTGAGCACTGTCCCCAGCATGGAGTGGGATGCCTGCTGTCAAAGGGAAGTGCTGTTCCTAGTACCCCAGGAGTAATTACAGCTGAGTCAGCCAGAATTCTCCCAGGGTTCCTGCTGCAGTGCAGTCCCTCAAGCCTCCAAAACAGACCAGAACTTGAAAGCCATGATTTGGGCCATAGAAATAGAAAATACAGAACAGAAGGCAAAGAGAATCCTACAGGGAAACTTAAAAAAAAAAGATGTTTTGAAATATCCTTTGGGATGGAGAAAATTGTGAGGGAACATCATTGACATATATAAAATTATGGAAAGTGCAGAAAGGACAGCTTTTGCAAGGGCATTTGAGCTACTGTCAAAGAGCACAAATGAAGCATAAATAATTCAGTCAGAATTTTCTTACATGGAGAAAAACATAGAATTGAGTCAGTACCATGGACAGCAACACAGACAGCTCATAAAAATAAAAATTATGTGTCAGGGATGGGTACAGAATAAAAACCCTTCAAAGTCCAAGGAGAAGGAGTGAGCTTAGTTTATGTTCCTGACTTCCTCATTGAACAATATCCTGTTCCTGGCTACCGTCTTCACCTCACTGAAAATGTTGCCTCATGCCTCCGCATAGCTTCCATTTCATGGGATAACTCTAGTGTCAAAATGAGATGTGGAAATAATCACACTGATATTCACAATTTTCAAAAATGGGAATTTTGACACAAGTTTGAAATGACGAATTTGGTGTGCTAGAATGGAACTATTTTCAGTGAAATTCTTGTCACTTTGGAGTTGGTATTAAAACCGGTTTACAGACAAATTGTAATTTTTTCTAGTTGTGTTAATTCACAAGGGTAGAGGATGATATGGCAAAATAAAATGATAAAAAATGTCATTACAATGGTTCTGCAGTTTCTCACAGCCTTGGATTTTGTAGGCATGAGCTTGCTCTTAAGCAGATGCTCCCACTCAGGCTAAAATGTGTGGTGATTTTGTGATATGAACTGAATTCACCCACACTCTTTAACTTCCGATTTGAATTTGAGCTTAGCTTGACAGAGGTTAGAGGCTTCTGAGATAGTGTGGTCCAGCAATGGAAAGTTCTAAGGATCAGGAGACCCAGGTTCTAATCTCATCTCTAGTACAGACCTGTTGTGTGACCTTGGGCAGGTTACCTCATCTCTGTGTGTGTCAGTTTTCCCATTTAAAAAAAAAGGATATTTGCCTTCCTTTGTAATGTATTTTAAAATCTATAGATGCTTTATGAGAGAACTAGTGTTACTATTAGTTATTATAAGTGCATCAGTGTACTGTATACCTTCTCCCTAAGGTACATTCCTAACAGCTTTGCAAAGCATTGGGAAAATCTGATTTAAAAGATGTTATTTCATGAACTTTTATCTAGCCAGTTCCCCTAAAAATATGAACTAGATTAAAGGCTCCAGTCCCTCCTGAAAGGTAAGACATCATTAATATTTGCTCTGTTTATTGTATATACAGAGGCTGTCTGTCACACCATTCACCCTATGAGCAAAATATTTCTCCCATGAGAAATAAAATCTCATTTCTATAAAAAGTGCGATGAGATATTATGACTCCGATCCTACAGAAGAAAAACTGAGTTCCCAGTATATTTCAGTTGGTCCAAAAACAGAATTGGACCTCAGCCTAAATGCCTCCTCTGTTTTTAAGTTTTCCTTATTTCATTTCAAATGATTGTTTCTTCATAGCTTAGTTTGCATTACAGATAAAGCAGCATTTTTTTTTCCTTTAAAGAAAAATATTATTCTCTGTGAGAACAAAGGTGTTGCCTTCTCAGTCCTTCTCCAGGTATAAATGTCTACAAGTGATTAGTCTTCTCCTGCGACCACCACCTTAGACATCTTTTTAGGATAGTCCCTTAGAGGTTCAATTTGTGATTCTTTATAGCTGGGTGGGAACATTTGTTGTTTCTTTTCAATTACATTGTTGCAATAAACTAGACATTCTTAAGGTTCTGATCTCCTTGTGACATCACTATAGAGGATTGTTGTCTTTTTCCCCCCTTACATCTAAGATCGTTTTAATTTCTGATTCATAGAATTCTCACTAGCTTGGCTCCATACCTTGCGAGCAATTGTCTGCAGTAAATTTTGTGTGTTGCCTCCATACATGCAATCTAATCAGCTCTCTGGCTGTCTTTGTAAATTACGCTTAGCATAAATTCTTTTGTCTGTCTAACCATTTGGTTAAGTAAAATTCCCAATGTACTGGTTTAAGTACAGCTAACTTTCTAAGGGCTTGGCTACACCTGCGAGTTACAGCACAATAAAGCAGCCCCGGGTGCCCTAGCTCACTCCCCGTCCACACTGGTAAGGCACGTAGAGCGCTCTGACTCTGCAGCTACAGCGCTGCCCGTACTCCACCTCAGCGAGTGGAATAACGTTTGCTGCGCCCCTGCTGGAGCACCGCAGCGCCAGTGTGAACGAGGTGTTGTGTTACTGCACTGTGATCAGCCTCCAGAAACATCCCATAATCCCCTTAAGTCAAGTGGTCACTCTTGTCATTGCTGTGAAATCGGTTGCAGGAATGCGGAAATGCCCTTTCAAATCTCCTTTTCAGAGCTGCTTATCAGCTCTGAGAAAAGCAAACATTTACTGTTTGCTTTGAGTGAGTGAGAGAGAAGCAGGGGGAGGGTGGCAGGGGGGTCTGAACTTACAAGACAGCATGCTGACACTCTCAGCACCCCAAAAACCCACTCTCTCTCCCCCCACATGCACACAAATACTCCCTGTCACACTCCCCCCTCCCCTCCCCATTTGAAAGGCACGTTGCAGTCACTTGCATGCTGGGATTGCTACCCATAATGCACTGACCCAATGCCGCTGCAAGTGCTGCAAATGTGGCCACGCCAGTGCACTTGAAGCTGTCAGTGTGGACAGACTGCAGTGCTTTCCCTACTGCACTCTATGAAGGCGGGTTTAACACACAGCTCTCTACATCTGCAAGTGTAGCCATGCCCTAAAACTGGGAACAATGGGTGCACCTGCAGAAATACACATGTACTCGCTACAGCCACAAAACCCATATCTGTGAACCCAAATCATATAACACAGCTCCTGTCTGCCTGACCAGCATAACCATTTTGAGCACAATTGTGGGGTGTTGTGGCCATCACAGTGTGCCTATATTTGCAGGTTCATCCATTGCATTTGGGTTAAAACACCTGACCCATAAAGTCAAGAGACTATTGAGATTTGTGCCTCTCCCATAAGAAAATTAATTGCAATACACGTCCATATGTATCTGGGCCCTGGTTTCCAGAACTGATGCACATAAATCTGCCCGCTTATAACCTGAGCCTGTTTCCATTAAAGTCAGTGGCAAAGCATCTCTTGACTTCAGTGGTATAGGATCAAGCCTCTAGTTTGCATGTGATTATGTGTTTAATCATGATGATAGTGTTCAAATGGCCGGTTAGATATTTGGGGCCAAATTTTCATAAGTGCCTCTAAATTCTTGGTGCCTTAGTCCTTGGGTGCTGATTTGTTGATAGCTAGTTCATAGGAATTAAAGTGAATGGAATCTCTGGATCCTCAGCACCTTTTAAAAAAATCAGACCTAAGAGGTCTAGTGTTGAGCACTCAAAACAGAAGCTATTTTTCAGCAGTTGATCCTTACTGAGCCGTTTCTGTACATAATAACATAGAAACACTGGAGATGCCAGACCAGATCAGATCAGTGGTCCAGCTAGCCCAGTATCTTGTCTCTGACAGCAGCCAGCACCAGTTGCTCCAGAGAAAGGTGCAAGAATCCTCGAGTGCAAAATTCGGGAATAATCCACCCATGGAGAAGTTTGTTTGTAACTTCAGGCAGAGATTGGTTTATGCTTTTTTACCCTATCTAAAGTAACTGAATACTGCTAAGCTCTTGGCCTCAATATGGTCTTGTTGCAATGAGATATATAGGTTCATTGTGCTGTGTACATTCCCATGTAAACAGAATGTTCCTTGGTATCAGTTTTAAATTTTGTATTCTTCAGTTCTATTGAAAACTGAAAAATTTGGTTTTTGAGACAGACAAGGTCAGTGAGGTAATAACTTTTATTGGATCAACTTCTCTTGGTAGAAGGGATAAGCTTTCAAGCTTCGCAGAGGTCTTCTCTGTATGATGAAAGAGGAAAAATAGGAATGACTGTTTTACCACCTTTATATTCAGTATTTTACTTACCTCTGACCTCATTTATTTTTCTCTTCCGTAACAATCCTAATCTCAACTCTCACCTCAGTTTCCATAGTCCTGTCAATCCTTGGCCCCTCTCTGAGCAGATGAGGAAAGCTACCATTTAGTTCTAAGCATAGTGTTGGCATTTGTGATCTGGACATTTCCCTAAAAGGATGAAGGCTGAAATCCAGAAAATGAAGAATGTTCATGTTATGTGTCAAGTATCAGAGGAAAAAAAAAGCAAAAAGATGGCACCTTATAGACACTAACAAGCAGCTGTGTGGCAGCTACCTTTTTCAGATGTTCTTTTTCTGAAGAGTTCTCTTCATCTGATGAAAGCTTCATTTGCAGACATCATCTGCAAAGATCATATGCCACAGGATTTTTTTGATTTTTTTTACAGATCCAGACTAACACGGCTACCCCTGATACAAGTATCAGAGGGGTAGCCGTGTTAGTCTGGATCTGTAAAAGCAGCAAAGAATCCTGTGGCACCTCATAGACTAACAGACATACTGGAGCATGAGCTTTCGTGGGTGAATACCCACTTGGTCGGATGCATGTAGTGCATGTCATGTGTAAATCTCATAACAGACTATATTAACTTCAGTGAATAATGAATGCCTACTATAAATAAAAGGTAACCCCAGGATGTAAAGGTAACACCTTAAATACCAAAAGGAAGTCATGGACAAATTTATGGATAGCACCATGATGGTCTTGATACAGCTGTATGTGTTCAATCAGCCAGTTACAAAAAGCAGCAAGTGGAAAGCTCCGTTACAGTACATCTGCCCACTTGTGTTTTCCACTGCCTTAGGACAGCCATATTCTTCTCTATTTAACCACACATGAAACACTTAGCACTTTTATTTATCTTTAACTTTACTGTTTTTCTTTTCATCTTTCAGATGATCATTCAAGAGTGAGACTACAGCTGTTGGATGGAGACCCTCACTCAGACTACATAAACGCCAACTACATAGATGTAAGGGCCGTGGACATACCTTGTGTGACGGAGAACCATATCATCATATCTGCTTGTGGCCGTGGTACTTCTTAGGCTAGCGCTACACTAAGAGCTGGGGGGAGTTTCACATCTTGAGGCAACATATTGATCCTAGCTCTCATTGAGCTAGTGGGCTAAAAAGACAATGAAGCCATGTCAGTGTGAGCAGCGGGATGGGTTAACTGCCTTGAGCACACACCTGCGGTCTCTTACGGGTGTGTACTTGGGGCAGCTAGCCCCTCACATCACTCTCACTGCCATGACTATGTTCAATTTTTAGTGCACCAACTTGATGAGAGCTAGTGGGGGTATGTCCCCTTGGGCTGGGGCTCATACCTCTCAGCTCCAAGTGTAGAAATACTCTTAGAGAGAGATTCACTGCAAATGTGATAGGGCTGATAACGTTTATCCCAGCTCTGTGCTGTGTTGGGGAGGGTGGTCTGTCTCTCTCTCTCTTTGAGCCACCTACTTACATGAGATTTCTGGGTTTGATAGTTACACACACACACCAGTGGAATATAAGATGCATGTACTGTGGATACAGAAATCAATATCACCCCTCTCACAATAACATTAATATAGACCAGTGGCTTCTTGATTGTTTACATGGTTGCAGCGTGGGAGGCATATATGTGTACTGGTATTTTTTTAAGCAGTAGGAAATATCTTTTTAAACATAGTGTGACAAAGTTCCTCCTCTACCTTGGTGGGTCCTGTGCTTATTGGTGGATTGCTTACCTCAGTGATCTTCCCCTCTGGTGGAACCCACAGTCTGGGTCAACTCCTCCTGTGTCTGATCAGGAGTTGGGAGGTTTGGGGGTAACCCGGGCCTGCCCTCTACTCCGGGTTCCAGCCCAGGGCCCTGTGGATCACAGCTGTCTATAGTGCCTCCTGTAACAGCTGCATGACAGCTACAACTCCCTGGGCTACTTCCCCATGGCATCCTCCAAACGCCTTCTTTATCCTCACCACAGGACCTTCCTCCTAGTGTCTGATAATGCTTGTACTCCTCAATCCTCCAGCAGAACACCCTCTCCCTCTCAGCTCCTTGCACCTCTTGCTCCCAGCTCCTCACACCCAAAACTCACTGACTAACTGGGAGGCTTTTAACTAGTTCCAGCCAGCCTTGACTGGCTTCAGGTGGCCCAATCAATGTAGCTATCTCCACTGCCTTCTAGAAAGATTTTAATTGGCCCCAGGTGTCTTGATTAACCTGGAGCAACTGTCATTTGGTTACCATGGTACTAGGGATTTGGTTAGCCTGGGGCTAATATACCTGTTCCTTACTACTTTACTGTAGCCATCTGGCCTTGCCCCATCACAATAGCCACCCTCCCAGACACACACACTGTGGTCAAAGGAATACACATTTTCTTGTACGCATCTCTTAATCCTTAATAACATTTTTTGAAGCGACCCCTCAATGGAGGAAATTGAAAATATACTTAATCACTGATGGTTGAGTCCATTCTGTAGAGGCAGGTGTGTGCATTTCAGACCAGAAGGCACAGTTTTTTGCTTGTTAATTTCTAATCTAAGTAGTGAAGCAGGTTTCCCAGAGTGCCTCCAGTTTAGCTGCAGGACTTGCTCTTTCTTTGAGAAAATGTGAAAAATGCCTCATTCTTGTTTTCTCTCTGGTACCATCAAATCCATGCTATGAAAACTACAAACATTTCATGGTAGTTGAATTATTAAAGAGGACTAAAGCAGTTCCTGCCATTTGTAATTCCTCAACGGGACCCTGTGTCTCATGTAGGGTTTCTATGTACCCATTAGTGCTAGTGCCTCATTCACAGCACAACAGCTGATTCTACCCGGAAGAAGTAAAATGCATGCCTGTTTGCTCACTCTGACATGTGATTTTTATGGACCTTCCTGATTTGTTTTCCCTTCTCTTATATTTTCCCAGGGATACCACCGGCCTCGTCACTACATTGCAACTCAAGGCAAGTGACAGTCTCCTACATCTAACTATTTCTTTAAAGACAATGATGTGTTAAGCTGATCCAAGAGCCACTCTCAGAGTAAATCTCCTGTGTTTTAATACCTGTAAGCTTAGAGTGGTATTCATGTACAGAAAATAAAATCAGGGATATTTCAGTCCACTGCTTGTGAGGATATTTGAAACATACTCAAATGCACAATCGGAGCTAGATTAACATAAAGAACATCTAAACCTATGTGTAGTAGTAAAGTCAATAATGAGTAATTTGTCCAGGAAGAGTGAGGTCAGAGTAAGTTGTGCACTGGAATGTGATTGAGGAATTGGTTGTGTATTAAGGTGGGTCAGAATTGAAAGGGAGTTTGTTATGGAGCTGAAGAATCGGAGAATGTGCTTAATTATGATGTTTGCATGGTCAGGCCTGTGGGAGGAGGTTGGTGTGTTTATGACTATATCCATAACTGGTGTCTTCCTGGATTTGCAGTGGACTGAGTTGATAGAAAATGTAATTGAGCAGCCTCACCTGTAAGTTGGTGAAGATTTTGTGGAGGAGTTTCCCACCACTTAAACATACTAGCAACATGAAGATTTATGTTGTTAGTGATCAACATTGATATCTATTTCTCCATGCTTCCCCTCTATACATCCCAGATGTCTCTACTGCCCTCCCACTCCCTCCTACATCATTACCAGCCACACCCCTTTGCCAGGACCCCATCGCTCACCACCGGTTATGCTCACTCCCTCCTACTGTGCACCTATGCCACCCCTTGAAATGGTGTGATCCCAGGCCCCTTCCATGTCTACGCAATGATAAATTTTAATATGTAAAAGCAGACTAGAGATGGGTGTAGGGAGGGCAGCTTTACAGGGAATCTGGAGGGTGGGGCATAGGGACAGTGAGGGTAGACAGAGGGTTGGGGTAGTAAACAGGCTTTCACCTGCAAAGTATGGGAGGAGGGAGAAGCAAGCTCAGAGAAGCTCCGATCTAATAAACCTGGTGTGGTGACTTAACCCCAGAACCACAGGGGCACATCCATAATGTATTGGATTGATCATATGTATCTATTTGTGTACTGTATCTCTCTCTAGTACTTATAATGCATCCGTCACCACAGTTTCTGCAGTCCTGGATCCTTAAAATCTCGCCCGCCCTGCTGGAAAGAGTATCTGTTTTATTAAAGAAGTCAATATTGTTCAGTGGATGTCACTTTGAAGAGCAAGGAAATATCCTGTAAGAAGGGTGGGATTTAACGTGAACAGGGCTGTAGGCAAAGAACAGCTGAAATGGATTGCTGACGTTAAATGTACCCTTTTAAGATGTCCTTTTTTTCTCTCTTCTCCTGCCTCAGGTCCTATGCAAGAGACGGTTAAGGATTTCTGGAGAATGATTTGGCAGGAGAATTCTGCAAGTGTTGTCATGGTCACCAACCTGGTGGAAGTTGGCAGGGTAAGGAGGCTGTATTCCCAGTGCTCTCCACCATTTCCTCACCAGATGCAGCCAAAATAGCAGTAGATGTAGTAACATTTTACTGTTCTAAGTATCTTGTAAATATCTCTCACTTACTGCACTTTGAAGAACAAGAGACTAGATTAAACTACTCAGGTTTCTTCTTTAAAACTGTACTGTAATTTTCTTATTTCCTAGCTGCTTCCCCTCATCTCTGATAAGCACCTTTCTCCATCGTGTTTTGGCTTCCTTTAGATGGAAATATATTGGGTCAAATCCTCAGCTGGTATAAATCAGTTTAACTCTTGAATTCAGTGGAGTTACAACAATTTGTACCAGCTGAGAAACTGACCCTTTTACTACAGAAACAAAGTAGAGTTCTGAGTAATGTATGTGATTTATTCTTTATCTGCAAAGTTCACATGAGCAAAAATATGGGAGGTTTCTTTAATCTGGTCTCAGTGACTGTTGAAGGATCACTGTATCAATGGCGAATAGCAGAAGTGCTAGGTTCTGAAGGTTCAGACTTTTTCCCCACTCAGGGGCCATGTACAAAAAGAATGGCAGAAACGAGGACCAGGAGTATAAAGAGTCAGGATAGGAGAACTTATCATGGCAACTCTAGGCTTTTAAGGATAACCAAGACGCTAGCGGCTCCAGGGAATGGGTTTGGAAGGTGCCACGTAGCTGGGTCAGTCAGATAGGCCTAATTGTTTCTGAGGATCCTAGCAAGCCTAACTAAGGCTAAGGTTTGCTCTTCCTCAGCAATTCAAAGGGAATATTCCCTATTCAAATTGCATGGCCTTGAAATGTCTTTTCCTTCTCCTTTTCTTAACTCCTTACAATGTCTTCTATCCCATAGTTCCCATCTCCTTCATCCCACCCTTGTTCCTACCCTGCTCCCCTATGTTCCCCACTTCCCAGCTCCTCTAGCCTCAATGTCCAGGTCTCTCTCCCCACCCCCTTTTTCAGTAATTTTACTTGTTTGAGGTTTTAGAAATCCTTCCTTCAGAAAATTTATTTGGGCCACAATGTTGAGAGCATTATCTCCATATCCCACTTCCTCTGGATGCTGGTTCCTTGCATGCTGAAGTAATCTCTTCAGAAATGCCAATTACTACATGGGAAGCTCCTTTCTAGAAACTGCTCATTTACTGACACTGAGGGGCAGATGGCTGACACAGGAGGGGTTGACCAGATTGAGGCTACCACTAGCATGAGGGTGGTATTTGAGCTGTTAGTTTCTCTGCTGTACTGCAGGTGCTTTGTGATTAGGACACACAACAGATGTAGCCATGTGAGTCAGAGCAGCTGCTGTCAGACTTGTTCAGTGTCTCTGTTTCAAGTAGCCACCAGGTTACTGAAGCGCGTTGGTACCGATGGGCAAAACTCAAAAGGTTGGATCCTTTTTCTGATGAGTACTCAGATATTTGATGCTGCTCTGAATTGGTCAAAACAATTATATTTGCAAAACTGGACTGAGAAATTTGTGAGAACAGACTCACTTACAGTATGTCAGTGCTCCAGATTTCAGTCCTAGTCACAATGTTAGAAATAATTACAAATGTAAAAACATTTTTATGCAGTTAAGTGAACTTCTTTGAATGTTTGTTTATTAAAGATCCAGTTTTTTGGATTGGACTTGAATTACACAATCCATTATCCCATCCATCCCTACAGTCTATTTTTTCTTCTTGTAGGTGAAATGTGTTAGATACTGGCCAGATGACACAGAGATCTACGGAGATATTAAAGTCACATTAATTGAGACAGAGCCATTGGCAGAGTACGTCATACGTACGTTTACTGTACAAAAGGTAAGGAAGTCCCCAGTCAATTTTACTTCAGACATAACATCTCACTTGGGATCTGAAGCATGGTTCCACACAGACATAACCAGGAAGCTTGTAGGTATGGGAGTGTTAAATTTTTACTTGTTTTCTACCTTACTAATCCAATGTGTATGAAGCATCTTCCAAGTTCATATCAGCAATTAGATGGAAGCAAAAATAACTGTGGATACAATTCATAACACTCAAATGTCTAAATGCATCTATGACTCCAGTAGGTAGATGTTTACATGCCATGAACAGTGACTATAGTTATTCACACTGGCAAATTGCAGGGGGCGTGGAGCACTAGTAAAATTAGATCCCAGGCAGAGGTCCTTTTTAAAAACAAATAAAAATAATAATCAGGGCCTAACCATGTGTATTTTCAAAAAATCTGCAGTTTAGTGGAAGGTTTTGTTAAGCAGAGGGGAGGGATAGATCAGTGGTTTGAGCATTGGCCTGCTAAACCCAGGGTTATAAATTCAATCCTTGAGGAGGTCATTTAGGGATCTGGAGCAAAAATCTGGGGATTTGGTCCTGCTTTGAGCAGGGGGTTGGACTAGATGACCTCCTGAGGTCCCTTCCAACCCTGATATTCTAAATTGGAAGCCTAAATAACAGACCATTGCAGGTCTTCCCAAATCATACCTCACACACTTGCTAAGTGATTTTAAAGCTTTGTAAGAAAACTACACCGTTCATTAAACCTTATCACAGCTACACTGGAATACGTTCCAGTTTCTAGTGCCCTGATTTCATATTTTGTTGAACCACTGAGCTGTTTGGCAAGAAATAACCAAAGGCAGGTCTGGCAGATCAAAGGGCTTGGTAGTAGAATATGGAACCCTGCACTCTCTGTGCCACAGACCAAAATGTCAGTGACAAAATGGTGTAACTAAGTGGAAGCTCTTTGGCAGCCTTTGTGTGGAGTAAACTGGTGATGTTGGTCCAGTTCCTAGGGAACAAGTACCTGTATCAGAACAGACAGTGGCTGATGCCCTTGTTGTTCGTAGTCTCACCAGAGGCCAAGGATGGGTATGAAAACAACATAACTACTCTCAGCACTAGATGCAATCCCTCCTTCATAGGGTTGAAATGCATTGATGGGTGATTATAGAATCATAGACTCATAGACTTTAAGGTCAGAAGCAGGGGCGGCTCTAGACATTTCGCCACCCCAAGCATGGTGTCATGCCGTGGGGGGCGCTCTGCTGCTCGCTGGTCCTGCGGCTCTGGTGGACCTCTTGCAGGCGTGCCTGCGGGAGGTCCACCGAAGCTGTGGGACCAGCAGACCCTCCGCAGGCATGCTGCCGAAGGCACCCTGCCTGCAGCCCTCCCGGCGACCAGCAGAGCGCCCCCCGCGGCATGCCGCCCCAAGCATACGCTTGGCATGCTGGGGCCTGGAGCCGCCCCTGGTCAGAAGGGACGATTATGATCATCTAGTCTGACCGCCTGCACAATGCAGGCCACAGAATCTCACCCACCCACTCCTGTATCAAACCTGTGTCTGAGCCATTGAAGTCTTCACATCATGGTTTAAATACTTCAAGGTGCAGAGAATCCTCCAGCAAGTGACCCATGCTCCACGCTGCAGAGGAAGGTGAAAACTCCCCAGGGCTTCTGCCAATTGGCCCTGGAGGAAAATTCCTTCCCCACCCCAAATATGGCAATCAGCTAAACCCTGAGCATGTGGGCAAGACTCACCAGCCAGACATCCAGGAAAAAATTCTCTGTAGTTACTCAGATCCCACCCCATCTAACATCCCATCACAAGCCATTGGGCACATTTACCGCTAGTAATCAAAGACTAATTAATTGCCAAAAATAGGCTATCCCATTATACCATCCCCTCTGTAAACTTATCAAGCTTAGTCTTGAAGCCAGATATGTCTTTGGCCCCCACTACTCCCCTTGGAAGACTGTTCCAGAACTTCACTCCTCTGACGGTTAGAAAGCTTGCTCTTTTGCAGCCTGTGCCTTAACGGCTCTATGGCCTTCACTTTCCAGACCTGTCAGTCATTAGCACTACATTCACTTCATCAGAAAAAAATTAATGGAACAGACTGGATTCTAGAGTGGAAATGAGCTGGGAATTTGTACCACCAGTAGTCTCTCTTCGCAGGTGTGGTTGAGCAAAGGTGCGCTAGCACTGAAGTTACCCCATAATGTTACTGATCAGCTAATTTTAAATTTCATTTAAGACAGTACACTGTGAATGAGAGCTGGTAACCACTTTCATAATCCTCAGGCTTATGTGATACACTTCAAGAGATTACATCTTCCACTACAACTGATCTTTCACCTTGAAATCTCCAGAAGTGAGAAGTGGTATATGAAATGTGGCTTTATATAATTATATTTAAATGGTAGTTCAGCCCTCTGAATGGGTAAAGAATGCAATGAAATATGCTGATTGTGACATGAAGAGAGAAAAATAGAGGTTGCATTGTCTCCTCAGAAAGGCTACCATGAGATCCGAGAGATTCGTCAGTTCCACTTTACCAGCTGGCCAGACCATGGGGTTCCTTGCTATGCCACAGGCCTCTTGGGCTTTGTTCGGCAGGTGAAGTTCCTCAATCCGCCTGAGGCGGGGCCTATAGTTGTGCATTGCAGGTATGCAATCTGTCTGTCTACTTGTCTGTCATCGCTCATTTCTCTCCCAGTCAGTTTTCTTACGTTTTTCCTGTTTCTTTCAACCTAGTGACCACCTAGCTACCTTTTGTGTTAACAGTATAGTTTGCCGGCTTTCGAGGTGAACTTGCACACAGTGGAACAGGTTCTCCATTGTGCAGTGTCTGCTTTATGCTTCATTGCTGGTGTAAACTGGCCCTGGAGCTGGCATCATTGGACCAGGGAGGATCACTCCAATGCTCTGGTGCTATAGGGCTCTTAGCCCAGTGCCCTTCATGCTGCTGGTGTAGCAGGGGAAAGTGGTGCATGGCTGCGATACTCATGCTTGGCTGCAATTTTCATCCTCCTGTGGCAACTGGCATAATTTACAGCAGCATCAAGTGAGGGGCTCAGGGCGGGCAGAAGGGAACTTTCAACCACCTTTGCACGTACACACATGCACCCCAGCTTCTACTTTGTGCTCTTCAGCGTTTGGCAAGACTGGGTCCAGGATATCAGTCTTCCTGCTCTCCTGCCCAGTGGGAGATGCCAACTATTGTATATAATTTTTAGCCTTCACTTAGCCCAGAGCCTGGGAGTTTAATTTCATTCTGGAAATCTGCCATGTAGCTTCCTAAGAGCAACTTTAACCAAAGTGTACCAGGAGCACCTGCTTGTTTAAGAAGAGGAAAGACTCAAACTATTGGAGCACATGCTCACTAACTCTGAGCATTAGTCAGGTTATTGTTATAATTACGACAAGTATTACAGTAATCGCTAGAGTCCCCAGCTGAGACTGGGGCCCTCTTGAGCTAGGCACTGTACAGACATTTGAGAAAACAGTCCCTGACTGGAAGAGTGAACAAGTTTAAATGTGTGAGACGGACAAAGGGCAGGGGTCACAGAGAGGTAATGTGAGTCGGGCAAGGTCATACAGACAGTCAGTGGCAAAGCCAGAACCCAGGTCTCCTGACTGACTCCAGTGTGCTATCCACTCACCCATGCTGCCTCTCAGGTACAGCTTCCTGCTGACAGACCTGACAGTCCTGCCCCTTCCCCAAGTTAGAAAATGGCTCCTGGTAAGTATTTGTATTGGGGAACCTAGTGAAGTCCTTGCAGCATAGGAACACTGTTTTTGTTCATTTGGATCAGACTAGTGGGCCATCAAATCCAGTATGAGTCCAGTGCCAGATGCATTAGAGCAGGGGTGACCAACCTGAACCTGAGAAGGGGCCAGAATTTACCAATGTACATTGCCAAAGAGCCACAGCATTACATCAGCAGCTCCCCCTCCCCCTGCTCCCAGTGCTTTCTGCCTACTGGCAGCCCTGCCGATCAGCGCCTCCCCCTCCCTCCTCACACCTCCTGATCAGCTGTTTTGTGGCGTGCAGGAGGCGGTGGGGGGAGCAAGGGCATGGCAGGCTCAGGGGAGGGGGCGGGAAGGGGTGGAGTGGGGGCAGGGCCTGTGGCAAAGCATTGGTTGAGCAGTGAGCCCCTCCTCCCCCGGCATATGGGAAAGTTGGCGCCTGTAGCTCCAGCCCCAGAGTCGGTGCCTATACAAGGAGTCACATATTAATGTCTGAAGAGCCACACGTGGCTCCGGAGCCACAAGTTGGCCACCCCTGCATTACAGAGAGGCACTAGACTTCCAAAATTCACATAACCAGTTACATAATGTCTGACAGGGTGAAAAGTCCCTTCCTCAACTGTGTGACGATGAGCTGATGTCTTGGTAACCCTGCATAGTGAGGACAGCTGCAAGTAGTAGTCAAAAAATATCCTTTTTTTTTTTTAAATTGAGCTGCATTTGATTTTGTATTTTCATTAATATATGCATATAATAGCACTGTGGCCTCCAACCACTGAACAAGAGTTGCCAATATCCCATTACAAGAAAGACATTACCAGAACAGAGAACTAGTACGGTATATAGCAACTGTTTCCCCAATGCTTCCACTCCAACAAAACACGCAAACATATCTATTTATAGAAGAGGCATAGATGAAAAGCTAGCAAGGTCAGAGAACACAATTGCTGTTCCATGCTTTCCCCTCCAAACCAAATCAATCATAAGCCAGTTACAACTGTTGTCCCATACCTCTTAGGGAGTGCATGTATGAGGCGAGGGGGAAGAGAGAATGAATTCCAAGATCACCCCAAAAAGGGAAATAAATTAATCCCTCTGTCTTTAGCAGGCCGGCAGATTTATAATAAAATACAAATGAAACCTCAGGAGCTGGCAGGTGGTAGCTCTTTTCCACAACTCTGGGTTTCTATCTGCTACTTCAGAGTTATGACCCAGGCCTGGCCTTCGAAAGGGACTGGTCCTGATTCAGCAATGCTGAGAAAGAGGGGAGAGATTTTTCATCCTTCACATTTTAATGAATAAATGCCATTCACTCTCTGTTATTTATCTGCTTTTGAATTTTAATGACTAGCTCTAAGTGGTAATTACCAAATTCTCCCGACCAATGTCTTGCTGGATAATATCACTGCTCGATATTTATGGACTGCCAGTGACCTCTAAATATAGAAATGTTATAACTATTTGTTAAAATTTTGAAAAGCGGAGCAAGAAAAAGAGAAGAAATGCCACTTATTCATTAAAATTCTGCAAATGAAAAATATCTTTCCCCTGTTCAGCTCTTGATTAATCTGGCACATTAATTCATGTTCATTCATATCTCTCTGCTTTACAGCACTGTTTGGAGTTTCATACATCAAAAGTTTTCTTGGCTCTAGCTGAGTTTGCCCCTTCCCTCTAGGATAATGGGGAGAGACTTCCTCCTCTCTTTATCCGTCACACTTAGACAGTCGGATGACTTCCCCAGGGGGAGAGGGGACTCATTGACAACACCATTCATGTGAGATGTTTCAAGTCTCACAAGCAGTGGGGGTTCTAAATTTAAGCACTTGAGTAGCCCAAAGCTCCCTTCTCTACAGTCTCACAACCCCCACCCCAGACTCTCCCCACCCCAGGCCAGTTCTCCATGTACCGAATGTAACTCCCACCAACTAAAATGGGAGAACGATCTTGCAGGGCCTCCCTTCCAACATGTGCACCTAACTATGGCCGAGCGCTCTTAAAAGTCACATGGGAAAACCTCTTCCAAAATATATTTTCTTAAACTGCCTCTAATTACAAGAGCCTGAGTTTCCTCTCTGTCTCAGTTCACAACAGAGTCTGTAGCTCAGGTGCTTATGGAAGTATTGCTGGACAGGGCTAGAATATCATTTTTCATTGATCTTCCTACTAGTGTCTGAGAAATAGTTTTTCTTCTTACCCCTCTCACTTTTCCCCTCCCAAAGAAAACCACCTAGCCTCACTCTCCTATGTCTCGTGCTGTTTCAGCAACACAGAAGACCAGCCCTTCAGTACAGAGGGGCAGCTAATGAAGGAAGACAACTGTGCCTGCAACACACAGATGTTTTTTCTCCTCTTGACAGCCCTTCCGCTTCATGGTCTATTGATCAGGGCTTCGTTCTTTTTTGCAGCGCTGGTGCTGGAAGGACAGGGTGCTTTATTGCCATTGACATCATGCTTGACATGGCGGAGAATGAAGGTGTCGTAGACATATTTAACTGTGTGCGAGAGCTACGATCCCAGAGGGTCAATTTGGTACAGACAGAGGTAGGTGCCAGCAGCTATTTTCTCTTGTTTTACAGCCCTCCTGTCAGCCTCTGCTCAAGAGGAGCCTATGAGTGAGTTAGGTCAATGCCTGTTTCCACTACCAGCTTGTTATATGGAATTCTTTGTAGCTAACCTTGAATAGGCATGTATTAAATGCTCCCATGTACAGGCACATATTGAGTGTACTCAAGGCTTGAGGATTAATCATGTACCCAGTTACTCATCTGTTGGTGCCGTGTTCAATTTTTGTCTTGCATTGTATCAAACTATCTAATGAGTCCTGGTGTGTACCAGGTTTCTACATATTGCAGCATGCATTGACCCATCAGAATCCCTATGCCTTATGTTCTTCTATTATATTGCACTTATCACTGTAATATCTGAACCCTTACATAATGCTCATTTGATATCAATTAATTACATGTAGCTAAACAAGTATGTGAAATATACCACAAAATACATTTCCCTAATCAATCCAAAGAATGAAAGAGTCTGATTCAGCAAGCTACCTAAGTACATGCACATATTTGAAGCATGTACATGGACCCATTTATTTCAGTAGAACTAGTCACTTGATTGAAGTTGGATATGTACTTAATTACCCTGCTGAATCAGGATAATAGAGCATAAAAAAAAGGAGAATTATAATTCTGCTGGACTCCATTCCCAGGATATGGTCTCTGTAAAGAACATTCTGTTTATCCCGTGGAAAACCATGTATCTTTCAAATTACCAGTAATCAGAAGTCCATTACGGAAGAGAGAGATGGAACAGAGCTGTTCGTGCATCTTGTTGTTTTTACTGCAATAGCACCACCAGAGTATAATTGCTCCTAAACTATTTGTGGGGTACTGATTTTTTTCCCTCCATTATGCCTCTGGGGTCCAGAGGCTTCGCATTTTATGTTTAAATTTGAAAGGGGTTATACAAGCTACATTTTTAATGGTGGGCAAAACAGGTTCACCCACAAAATGCTGTTGTGCTTGCAAAAACCTGTAACTGCACATCTTGTGACACATCTGCAAGCAGAATTTCCTAGTTTAAATCCGCAAACTGCCCATTTACATGCACAAATGTAGAATTTTATGGGCATAATGAGTACACTTGAATTTTGCCCTGCTTGAACATTTGTGCTGATGAGGCACTTTCTGCACAAATCTATGGCACAGGGAGTGGTATACGGATCTCTGTCTTTTGTTGCTCACTGGAAACATTGCTGCAGTAGTGTCATCTATTCCTGTTTCTCAGGTTATTATAACTGAATTAAGGGATCCAGTCACCCATAAGGAGCAGACAACTGGTTCCAACTATAAGATCCAGATTTTCTTTTTATATGGTAAAATTATTTTGTAAAAAGAACAATGCTAACCAGGCCATCTTGGCAGAAGGAGCTCAGGGCCAAGAACAGCCTCTCCTCAGCAGTAGCACTCAGCAACTGGTGTAGGGAGCTCTTCAAGTTGTATCTTCCACAACATGCATCCATGTGCACACACACACACACACTCACATTTAAAAATCTGTAGTGAGTACAATTTAAACAAAATCAGCATTGACAGTTCCATGTATTTAAGTTTACTGTGAAGTTTTGTGATGTTTATTTAGAATGGGGTTAATTTGCAATATCTTGTCCCTGTGCTCTGTGCAGGAGCAGTATGTCTTTGTACATGATGCCATTCTAGAGGCATGTCTCTGTGGCAACACAGCAATTCCGGTTTGTGAGTTCCGATCCATATATTACAACATCAGCAGACTGGATCCACAGACAAATTCCAGCCAGATAAAAGATGAATTTCAGGTAAGAGCATAGGCCCCTTTTCATGTCCGCACCAATAGCAGTTGGCGTTTGGGGTATGTGTTTTATCAATTGTTTTATTTTATTTCATGATTGCCAGTAGCCCAAAGGCGGGTATAATATTCACTGCTAATATTGCACTTTGCTCCATTTGTGACCCAATCCTAATTTCAACAAATATTGTTGTTCTTACTTTCACTACATAGTTTATGTGAAAAAATGTCAGTTTATGGGTCATTTATTAACTGTTCACTTTGACTCTGTGCTGTTCATGAGTGACTGTCCAAGTCACATGGGAGTCTTTCTCCATCCTGATTGGATGACTGAAATTTTGTACAAAGGAGAATCACAAGCCAGGAGTAGTGCACTTTCCAGTGCAGATTTTCAGGTGCAGAATCATTTGTGCTAAAATGGAATAAACTTTGCGGCTGCACAAACATTTTCACAAATACCTGGTGGCTACTCAGCAACAATGAATAATGACCCTACAAATAACGGTGGACTGAACACGCTGCTCTTAGTCCCCGGAATATTTGTCAATCACTTTTTGTGTTTTCAGCAAGCTCTAGTTCATGAGAAAGGCAAGTCTCTGAAAAGCTTTTTTGAAAGAAAAGAGGGAGGGAGGGAGGGACTTTGGCATTCATTAATTCAGAAGTTATCCTGACTAGCCATTAACAGCAAAGTACAGAACTCTCTACCTGCAGCAAATCTCCACTGCAATGTAGTGGCTCGACCAGCATCAACCTACAGTAATAATACTCTGCAGTTTTAAGTGATGGCTACTGTGGTACCAGATTGGAATTACCGGTAGATGGTTTTCTTCCTTCCCAGCTCTCAACCCCCTATACACAAAGTGAGACCATATCCTTTCTATTAATACGTGGCATATATTTACCAAGATTTGGATACAGGGAAACTGTCATTTGAATCCCAATGACTGGCAATGCCATTAATGCATCTGATTTTCACAAGTGGCCTGTGCTTTGTAAAGCATTTCTGGTTCTGGACACCTTACTTGTCAAACGAACCAAAGCCCAGTTTCCTGAAATGTAGTGCTTTTAAACAATGACACCACCGTTTATGCTTATTTTGGCAGGATAGGAGTGAGACAGATTTGTGTCCTGCTCACTTGCTTTACAAGCTGTGGGAGGCTGGCAGCTCCTGTGGGAAGGGACCTCTTTAGTTTGCTTAAGAGCTTCCTTCTCCATCTATTTGTAGAAAGCTGTGTTTACAGGACATCACTTATACACAGCATTCTTCTCAGTCCTAATTGTGTGCACTTAGTGAAGAACAGGGAGGGATGCAAAAAAAAATATAAGTAGCTGCCATCTTTATGAACCAATTGAGGTAGTTATAGATTTTTATTAATAATAATAATAATTTTTTATTTCAATAGCACCCAGAGTTTTCTGGATGGAACCTCACTATCTGAGTACTGTATAAATATATCAAAACATCAGGCCCTGCCTCAAGTAGCTTTAATTGTCTGAATGGGAGTAAGATGCAATGAGGGGATGGGGGAAAGGGCTTGAACACAATGCGGGGGATAGCAGGGGAAGACCATACTAATAACAGGAATACAGGGTTGCAGATATCCTTAGCTGAGTTTACAGTTTGGAGGCTTAAATATATTTATTTGTTTATTGGACAAGTGGAAGAGATACTGATGAATTGCTAACAGGGCTCCTGCCGTGGCATTCATTACTCAGCTTACCAGGGGCATCCCGACAGAGGTGTGTTTTCATAAGGGATTTGAGATTTCACATTGTTCTTTCTGCCACACCGTCTAGAAATGGAAATCCATCGTGGACAGTTGTACAGGCCTGAGTGATCTTTTGAATTTAGGACAAACAGTAACATTTCATGTAAGTTACTGATGGGATCACAGATTCAGACATCCCTGCATTTTCAGATGATTTGAAGTTTATGGTCCAGATCCTAAGTTTGCTGCGGTAATGTCCCACTGTGGCATTCGTGCAACTCCTCTGCAATAATTCATCAATACTATGTCTTCTGGGAGTTTGTTTGATAGTCATAAGGGGGGTTAACTGGGTGAATATATCAGGCTGATTCAAGAAAAGGTTGTCTGCATGCAAGCAGGAAAAAGAACTATAGCTTCAGATAGCCATCCACCTACCAACACTTAAGAAAATAGTGCAAAAGGCATCCACTTTGATGTTCTACCTTCAACCCCCTACTGAGCTCATGGGACTAGTTTGTCAGCAGAGGGGAAGGTTGTGAATACAGGCGAATAAAGACACTGTCTAGGTTTCAAAGGACATACTCCCTCCAGCAGGGTGAGAGACAGCTAAGAGGAAAAGACTGACCCCCAGACCCAGACATTAGGGGTGCCTGTGAACGAGAGACCTGCTTAGGGTCTCTACCAGAGGATGGCAAGATCCTAGCTAATATCAACATGCATGTAGGCCCTTTGTTGCTTCAAAATCCTTGTTCGCTCATGTTACGCTTTATTCCTACTATTAAGATAAAACAATATTTTGATTTAAGAAGCTGTCTGCTCACTATATTCACCACTGGTCACTGACTGCCAAGGCAAAGAACCACAGGTTCCAAACCCATTTGGACCTGCAGGGAAGACGTGCAGGTTCTGAGCCTAGCTGGACCTGTTGGGTAAGCACCAACAAGATACCATAGCCCAGGATGACAGATACGTGTGAGAATCATGATTCCAGCCCCAGGGAAGGCAAAGGCACAAGGCCTGACACCAGTGGGGTACACTCAGGCAGTGGGTCAGAAGTACATCCAGCCCTGTAACCGTGACAGCACCTGTAATCTAAATGAGAGAACAGAAAAGTTTCATTAAACCTGGTCTGGTGTCTTAGAATTGGATAGTTAATTGTGAAGATGAACATCAGAAGGAGGAAGCTTGCCAAACACGCACTGGAGCCACTAGATGACAAAGGCATTAAAAGGACACTCAAGGAAGACAAAGCCATTGCAGAGAATTCTTTGCATCAGTCTTCACTGCAGGGGATGTTGGGGAGATACCCATGTCAGAACTAGTCTTTTTTGGGGGGAGGGGCAAATCTGAAGTACTGCCCCAAATTGATGTGTCAGTGGAAGAGGTTTTAGAACAAATTGATCAGTTAAAAAGTAGTAGGTCACCAGGACCAGATGGTATTCACCCAAGGGTTCTGAAGGAACTCAAATGTGAAATTGCAAAGTCAAAGTCTGAGGTGGATCCAAGCTAAAATCCTGGTTTCCGACACCTCCGAACTTTGGGGAAGTTTGGCTATAGATCCAAGCTTAAATAGGTGATCCCAACCTAGCTCTGTAATGGGCCATTCTAAAGTCCTGCATCCAAACAGCTCCATACTTGGGGAAGCTTCACATCTGGATCTCAGCTTTTTGGGTCTTTTTAGAATTGAAAGTAAAGGCTACAGAGCATGTTGAGTATCTGTATTTGATGTTTAAGGGCCTCCCTTTTGGAAATAAACTCTAAGAGGCTTTGCCTGTACCTCTCTCTCCTCCAATTACAGACCCTCAACATTGTGACGCCGCGTGTTCGGCCAGAAGACTGCAGCATTGGCCTCTTACCCAGAAACCATGACAAAAATCGCTGCATGGATGTGCTGCCCTTGGACCGGTGCCTCCCTTTCCTTATCTCTGTGGATGGCGAATCGAGCAACTACATCAACGCTGCACTCATGGATGTAAGCACAACCTACAGGCACTGTTAGCAATGGCACCAGTCTCAATTTGTGTCAGGTTTGTTAGGCCTCAGTTTGTTTCCATGTTTGTGAGAAATCAGTCAAACACAAGACATGCTTGTTTTTCAGGGCTCCAATATCTTGCAACTAGAGCAGCGCCAGGCTGATTGCCTCATGTTCACATAGGCGCCGACTCCATGGGAGCTCCAAGGCTGGGTGCTGAGCACCAACCAGCAGCCAGTTCCTCTCCTCCGCACCAGTGATGGCCTCACCAATCAACTCCTCCCTCCCAGTACCTCCCACGCTTTGCAATCAGCTGTTCCGCGGCGTACAGGAGGTTCTGGCAGGGCGGGGGAGGAGTGGATATGGGATGCACTTGGGGGAGGGGGTGGAACTGGGTGGGAAGAGATTGGGCAGTAAGAGGCAGGGCAGGGGTGGGGGCTTGGGAGAAGGAGTGGGGTGGGGAAGGACGAGGCAGGAAGGGGGTGGAGGCTTGAGGGAAAGCATGGGGTGGGGACGGGGCCTGGGGCGGAGCAGGGGGTTGAGCACTCCCCGGGCCCGGAGGAAGCCAGTGCCTGTGTATGTTCATACACATGCAGGAATGCATCAGTGGCATTCCGAGGATATTTTTGATGTCTTAATGTTTCCTTTATTGGCAGAGATCTTTATTGACCAATAGGCCCATGGAAGAAAAGCCTGGGGTGCTATCATGAAGGGGCAGGCAGTCAGGTGGAGAATCTTCATAGGAAACAGTATAAAAAAAAGTTACAGTGTGCCAGGAGTCCAACAACCCTTTGATCTGAGCGTATAGAGTTAAGAGTATTGGCAGAGGAATCAGATGTGTGCAACATTTCAGAGCCTAAGGGCCTGTGTTAGGTTGTAGTGAACTGGTGTCGGGGCTGTTTTCCCTCTTCCCCTCACTTTGTTTGCACAGTAGAATCTAGTTGGGCAGGTCACTTCTTTATTGTAAATAATAGTGATGGTTTCCATTTGCTAAGTTACCCCGAAAGGAAAGGACATTGCTATCGGACTATTTGTAAATCTGACACAAGGTGAAGAGTTACCAGTTCTTCCAACCAATATAGGGGGTTTGTTTTTGTTTTGGATAGTGATGTTCCTGTCTTTTAAGGGATTCAGTTGAGAATTTGGCAAATCTGCAGAACCACAATGGATTTTTCTCTGGTTTTGGAGTTGTCTGATGTCAAGGGCCCTCCATGCCAGCACCTAAAACATAACAACATCTTGCATTTCTGTGGCACCTTTTGTGCCAATGCACTGTTTCATCTGCCACTGAAATCAATCCATTCAGCTGATGTTTTTTCCCTTTCTTTATTTACCACTTTACAGAGAGAGCAAGTCAGTGCTCTTAGGATAAACAGCCCGAAACAACCAGAATCCCATATCACTAATGGGGGAGATGGACCCTTGGGTGGAATTCCTTCCTTTCTCCACTAGCCTATTGTTTCCAGTCTTGAACACATCATGGATCCTAGTGTCACTGTCTAGAGTGGTTCTGTCAGAATCCAAACAGCAAAAAAGAAATGAAAAATCTTCTTGTTCACCAGTCTTTATTTCCTTCTTCCAGAATTCAAGCTGATGAGAGGAGACTTTTTTGCATGTAGCCTCTTCAATTAACAGTCTTTGTATTGTGATATCTCACAATGGCCCATTTAGTTGATAGCCTTCTTAATGAGCAGGAGATAATCCCTTCTGACAGTTGACAGCTTCAGGGCAAACTTTTTTTTTTTATAGTTGTAAGGCAAAAAACTTAAATATTACCTTATAGCATGTGATAAAGATATTATAGGTGAGATTAACATATGCAGCAATTTACAAACATTTCATAAAGTCTAAACACATGATTATAAATCCAATCCCCATCTTAACTGTACCAACACACAGGTGAAACAGACTGGTTTCCAGCAATGAATTTGTCAGTGCTCAGCTGAGGCCTAAAGCCTAGGCAAAAGCTGGCACCTGGTTTGCCAGTGTTGCACCTAGAATAGCCAATCCATCCCATCTTCCCTTTATATGAGTCACTAGTTCTTTCCATGTGTTGTGAAGCCTGGCAGACTGCCTGCCTTGCGCTAAGGGGGGGGTCACATGATCTCAATGATGCTCATTTTTACTTCTCCCATCAGTCATTATTTTTTTATTTATTATTATTTTTCCTCTCATCTGAGTTTCAGCATGCTCTGTGTATTATCACAAGGTCGCAGCAACTTTCCTCCAACTGGAGGGGGAAAAAAATCCAATTGTTGGGGTAATGTTGAATGTTTATCTTGGTAGAAGGGGTGATGTTCTCCTTGGAATGGGTGGCTGACTGAGTTCTGGAGGCACAAACCTCCAACTTCTTTGACAATAAGGATCTATCAGACCTGTCACTGTGTTAGAGAATGGACCCAAATCTGGTCTAGTACAGACGCAAGGGACCATGCCCAAGTCTCAAACTCAGACCTTTGAGAAGCTGTCACAGTCTTGTGGTTCAGGCAGAGGACTTGGAATCAATAGACCTTCGTCCTCCTCCCTGCTCTGCCCCAGGCTTCCTGAATAACTGCTTAATGTCTCTGTGCTTCGGCTTCCTCAACTGTGAAATGGAGCTAACAACAATGACTCCCCATCTCTACCCAGGATCGGGAGGGGGCTGCAATTTATTAAATTGCCCTCCCAGCACCACAATTTCCCACCTTTAAGCCTCCATCAAATGGATCTGTCTTATAACAACTGTTAAGTTGAATGGATTGTACAACTGGTGCTACAATCTATGGACTTGCTCTGGCACAAAATAAGCCTAGAAATGGGATCAGATACAATATCCTGGTTTGTCCAAGTGAATTGGAGACACTGTCATCGAAGGCACATTATCGAATAGCAGAGAGCGAGAGAACGCGGGGCTTGCTTCTTCACTCACCAGAAGCTGTTTTGTGTCTAACATGCAGTTCAAGCAGCAGCCTCCACAAAAGAGAGAATGGAAGGGATCTGTGCTATTTAGGATAGCAGAATGTGAAACTGTTGCATCATTTTAGACTTAGTTAGAATACAAATAAATTCCTGCCCTCTACCCTCTGCTTTTTGAATGCTCTTGCCTCTGCTGGTCTGGTCTCTCCAACAGGGTCGGTGCAACCACTAGGCGAACTAGGTAGTCACCTAGGGCGCCAAGTGGTTGGGGGCGCGAAAAAGCGGTGCCCTGCCTCGGCAGGGAGGAGCCACCTTCCGGAGGACCGGAGAGCCAGACCATCAGCTTGCGGGGGCAGCAAGCCCCAGCCATGGAGGAGCCGGTGTGGCGCAGGGGGGGCAGCAGCCCTGCAAAGGCGGTGGCGCTGCTAGTGAGGAGTAGCCGCGCCCCCCCGCCCCTCCTGCCCAGTCTGCAGCCTGGCACCCCCCATAGGGGCTCCTGCAGGCTGCAGCAGATGCATGCAGGCAGCGGTCCCCATGTGCCCCCCGCTCCTCCATTGCAGCGCTAGGGCTTTGTGGCTCCGGGCATGTGAGGAGGGAGCCGGGGGGTGCACGGGGGCCACCGCCTGCATGCATCTGCTGCAGGAGCTCCCGGGGGGGGGGGGTGTCGGGCCGCAGACTGGACAGGCATGCCCCCCAGCTCCCCACTCACCACCTTGGGGTCTGTGGCTCCAGGGTGTAGGAGAAGGACGGCTGTAGACGGGAAACAGCAGCAGCAGCACGGCCTCTCCTGCCCCATGGCGGGCTACGCTCCCCGCCTGTCCCTACTGTTGCGGAAGCTGCCACCACCCTGGGCTCAGGCCGCCCGGCTCCCCCAAGTGGTGCCCAGTTTCTGCTGCTCTCAGCCAGCAGGTGCGGGGCCCCAGCTGAGCCTGGCCCCTTGTGTCTGCTCCGCGGCGGTGCCTCCTGCCCGCTTCCTCCTGGGCGGCGGCAGTGGCAGCGGCCAGGGAGCTTGAGGGGAGGAATGGGCCCCAGGCCAGCAGAGGGAGACTCTGAGGTGAAGAGGCTGTTGGCGCAGCCTGAGCGCTGGAGACTGACAGGTACCTGCCCCCACCCCATCCCGGCACCACCTGCCCCACTAGCCTCAGTGCCCTGCCCCATACTGTCAGCCACCTCAAGCTCACGGTGACACCAGCACCCCTTGGCAAAGGGCCCCCTGATCTTCACAAAGAGCTGTCACCGCAGGCCTGACAAACTCACTGCAGCCCACACGTGTCTTACGGGGCACTTACCCACAGAGAGGGCCGCCCAGAGGGGGGGGCAAAGGGGGCAATTTGCCCCGGGCCCCGGGTTCCGCAGGGGCCCCCAAGAGAAGAGCGGAGGCTCCCGCCTCCGCCCCTCTCCTGGAGCCTCAGCGCATCAAGCGCCGAGTCTCCGGCCAAGCCACTGAGGCCTGCCCCGCTCAGAGCCGCGTGGGGAGGGGGCGGGGCTGGGAGCTCCAGCGGGGCCTGAGCCCCGCCCCGCTCAGAGTCGCGTGGGGAGGGGGCGGGGCAGCTGCCTCCGCTCGGCGTGGAGCTCCCAGCCCCGCCCCCTCCCCACGTGGCTCTGAGCGGGACGGAGCTCAGGCCCCGCCGGAGACGCGCTCGGGTAAGAGGCAGAGGCTGGGGCTGGGGCTGGGGCCGGGGCCGGGGACCTGCCGCCGCCGCGAGCGCAGCCGGTCTTGGCGGCGGGGCCTTCTGTTCGGGACCCGCCGCCGAAGTGCCCGAAGGCCCGCGGCGGGACCCCCACCACCGAATTACCACCGAAGACCAGGCTGCACCGGGCGGCGGGTCCCGCTTCGGCGGTAATTCGGCGGCGGGGGGCTCCCGCCGCGGGTCTTCGGGGCACTTCGGTGGCGGGTCCCGGAACAGAAGGCCCCCCCGCCGCCGAAGACCCCGGGCCCCCGGAATCCTCTGGGCGGCCCTGCCCACAGAGAGCAACATGGAAGGGATCTACACAGGGCTGGTAACTTGTCAAGAGTGAGAATCTTTGGGAGATGTGTGCATGGGTAATATTGAAGGAATAATGTATTTACCTTAAAAGTCTGCTTTATAGACTTGGAGTAGAAATGAGTCACCAGGGAATAATGGCCCTTTGGGGCAAGGGGGATTTGTCACCCTGCCTAACCTGGCTGGTGATGCAATGCAAGGCTCAATTGTTTAGCTTTGCACAACAGTAAGACTTTGAATGGGACGCCATCAGAGGGAATGGCAAACAAATGAAACACCTTAAAGGTAAAAAAGAAACATTACAAAGCCCTTACCCATTCTGACAGGCTGTTTATAATGCTAAGTTCACTAGTTTTCAGAGGTTGGGGGGAAGAAGGAGGAGGGAGGGTGCACGCAAGGTGGAAGTTTCACCTAGGGCACAAAATATCCTTGCACCAGCCCTGCTCTCCAATACCATAAGCTGCAAACTGGCTTTACAACCCCTACCCAAATCAGCAAGGCATAGGCTTGCCTGTGCCCATGTTCCCGGATCATGAAATGCAGACCCTGAGAAAGAAGAGGATCCATTTCATATCTGTAACTTCAGGAAATCTCTCTTCTTTTACTCTTCTCTCTGCCTCCTCCCCACCCTCCCCCGCACACACTTGGTGGAACTGTGGCTCATCCAGCCCCCAAGAGAGTTAGCCAGGAGACTGAGGGATTGTCTACACTTACACAGCAGCTGCGCCACTGTAGCGCTTAGTGAAGACGCTGCCTATGCTGAGGGGAGACCTCCCTTTGACGTATGTACTCCATCTCCCTGAGAGGTGGTAGGCAAAATCCTATAGTTTATGGGTTCACCTAAGCACTGTCTGCTGCCTCCAAAGAGGAATAGTAGTTTGCATTTGTAATCTCCTTTCATTCTGTGATCTCAAAGTACTTAATGAACATCCATTAAGCCTCTCAACACTCTTCAGAGGGAGGGAAGTATCATTCTAACCATTTTACAGATGCTGAGGTCAAGTGACTTATACAAAAGTCACAGAACAGCATCAGGAAGAGCGCTCCAGAGCCCAGTGCTTGGACCACTTCCCCACGTTCGTCCCTGAGAGGATGCTCTCAAATCTGAATGTGCCAACTCTTTAGTTTTCTGCTCCCAGGAAACAAAATCAGAGTGAGGGAGAGTGCCCTGACTGGTCTCTAGCATGTACTGCCATGAAAAGAAGCAACATTCTGCTTCCAGCAGTTATCTTTCTTCATTTTAATTAATATTATTGTTATTTGCTAACCCCCAAAACATAAATAATTGATTTGCATAATTCCTGTTATTGTGCCACTTCTCTAATGAAATGTGTTTGTTGGGAGCAGAAGGATCCCATTATGAGGGCTTCATTCATTGCACTGTGATAACAAGGAAGAGGGGGTGTGATCTGGCTAATCTGGTTAAATGGCTCAGATTGCATAGCCTTAGCCTCCCAGGTTTAATAATCATCTGAATAAAAGTGGATTGATTTTTGTAACTAATCTTATTCTTTTGTTAGAGCCACAAGCAACCCGCTGCCTTTATTGTTACCCAGCACCCTTTGCCCAACACCGTACCAGATTTCTGGAGGCTGGTGTTTGATTACAACTGCTCCTCCATAGTGATGCTGAACGAGATGGATGCTGCACAGGTAGGTGGATTTCTAATAGCTCTGTCAAGCAGCCTTATTCACAGATCAAAGCAGCTTCAGATGTCCCCAGTTACTATTCAAGACAGGCAGAAAAGTTGTGAGGCAAAAGGGAAAGTGTATAGGAATGGAGAAACAACTGTAAGTACAATCTAGAGTGAATCTTCACCCAAAACCAGGAGTGCCAGAATGGGGGAGGGGAAGGAGAGGGGGCAGGAGGCCACGCCCCCCCCCTTTTAAAGTGAGAGGGCACTTTTTATGGGCCATTAGGATGAGCAATGGGTGGGTGGAGAGGAGCAAACGAGGGCAGGGTCTTTGGGGGAAGAGGCGACATGGGAGCAAGGCCTCCGGGGCAGTGGGGAGGGGGCCTCAGGGGCAGCATGGCACTGGGGGGCAGGGCCATGGTTCAGACGCCTGTGGGCCCCCCCCACACACACTTTTAGGGTGCTTCCGCCACTCCTGCCAAAACTCAAGCTAAACTTTGTGGTTCAGAAGAGCCTAGTTCAGTACTTTTACACATTGTTCTTCATCTTCGCCCATTGCTTTCCACCTGCAACCAGACCTGTAAATGCTAAAACACTCTCAACAAGCCTGATCTTGTGGTATTGCTGGGTGACTGGAAGTAGGACATATGTGAAATTGTATGATGGGTCTTTTTTTCTTGAGATCCCCAGTCCAGTTTTGCAGAGTTGGGAAGTTTGGATAATTTGCATGAGATTGTGGAAAAGCACCTGATGTTTTGGGTGCTTTAATCAAAGTGAAACACCAAAGCTTTTGAACGATCACCCATTATGAGAAACTATTTACAGTCAGCAGAAAGGGAGGAGGGAAGTGGATACTTACTGCACAATTTATTTTTTCTCCTTTTTATATAAATTGTTTAGTTGGTTGGCAGACCTAAAATAATTTTCAGTACTAGAGCTTGCAAGGTGAAGAGTGGTTACTCTTGCTAGTGCATTGGCATTTGCAGTCAGTCTCATGATGGGTAGCATCAGAAAGGGATGGGTGATCACACATTGTGCAGGAAATTTGCGCTATGACATTGCTACTTCACCCATTGTAGTTCTTGCTAAACAGCAGAAGTGGCCTCGGGCACTTTGCACTTTATAACTTAATTTTTCATCAGCTCCTCACTCTTTTCAAAATATTTCCCCCTGAAGGCAGCAGTTATGATGCTGCCTTTATTAGTGCTAATGGAAAAACTGATCACATTCTCATCAGGGGGATTCTCCAAGCAGAATGAATGATGTGGGAGCTGGTTCACTTCTGCTCCTCTCTGCATTAAGGTACCTCCAGTTCGGCCTTTCTAAAGACCAAGCTGTTGGTGTGACCAGTTTTTCTGAGTCCTAAGTGTCTGAAATCTCAAATACGATTTATCTAGGATCCCTGGTCCTTCAGGACTCGTTATGTTCCATCTGATTCCTCAAACCTGATTTTATGTCCTGGGAATGAATCCAAAGTAGTTTTTAATCTTGTTGGTTGCCCAACAAACTGGAAAGAAACAGTCCTGCACATTCTCTGGAAATACAAAACCTCTTTTCATGGTTATTTTACATTTAGAGTCTGGGAAAATGAAATCCTCCAGCATTAGCACTCCAGTATTGTTGCTGGCCACCTTTCATCAGCAATGCCATATCATGCTTTGCTTTTCCTTGTTGCACTTTAAGGGGAAGGAGAGGAGATTTGGTGATTAATTATGAACTGAAAATTACACTGTCCTGAGATCTGGTGTCTGCCAAACACTAAGTCCTGGACCAGTGCCAAAAAACACTGCTAGATCAAGGGACAAATGACAGTTTTAAAGTTACACATCTTGTAAGCCATCAGCACAAGGAATTAGTTTTATATTACTTAAGAGAGTGAGATTTCTGCAAGGAAAAATCAATTGTATCAGGCTGTTGCACTCACCACACTAGCTATGGACAGATAGAGACGTACAACGTACAAAGTTATCTAATCTAAGCATTTATGCTACAATCGTCACCATATTATCAGAGAGACTAACCGTTTTAAAATGTAATTATGAAGACCAGCATGTGGTGTGATGATGACCTTACAACATCCCAGAACCATTCTGCAGAAGCTTCAACAATTCTACGGCCATCCTGGCAAGACAGAAACGCCCTGCGCTGGTTGGGTTGATAATGCAGGATCCCAGATGGGTGGCAACTTTCATAGCTCCTATATTCCTATATTGAAATGAGGACATCCAACAGTCAATCATTATATATTAATAAAAACAAAACACATAAAAGGTTCAGTTGTCATTTAATTTGAGGTGTGAGATGTGTGAGTTTTTAAACCAATCTGGCTTGTCCCCTTCCTAGATGCTAGTAAACTGAGAATATAAAAAAGTTGGCTGCACAGAGAAATAAAAGTTCCACTTGGGTTGAACAAAGATTAATCTTCTTGGTATTGAGTGTTTCCTCATTAACTCACAACACAAAACCTCTGTGCTTCATATTAAATTCACTAACAGACACTAATCTATTAACACTCCTTTTAAATCTATACTCCTGCAGAAACTTTGACTGCCAGCCACTTTAAAGGCCAGGGCTTCCATATCCTCTGTAATGCTGGCTTTAGATTACAGTTCCTGAACTGGGTGTAAGGTTAGAAGAAGAAAAGAGGATTGATAGTTTCCTAGCCTGTACATGATCTGCTTTCTATTTGTCTTGCACCTTGACTAGCTCTGCATGCAGTACTGGCCAGAGAAAACGTCCTGTTGTTATGGTCCAATCCAGGTGGAGTTTGTTTCAGCAGACATTGATGAGGATATCATCAATAGGATATTCCGGATCTGCAACATGGCCAGGGTAAGATCGGTGACATCCCAGATGATCCATTTATTCATTCATCGGTCCTGTTCTGTCAAATACTTGCTCAAACAGACAAGGGGCAGGGGTGCCACCAAATCCCAAGGCCGGGTAAAAAATTCCATTGCAGGATTTCCATTGCAGGATTTACAGGTGGAATCTTGTAGCTGCACCCCTCTCCAGGAGGTAGAAGACTTCTCAGTAAAATCACAAGGTGAATAATGTGAACTGGATTTCTGTCCTTAACTGGAAAGCGTTTTCTGTATGTCCTGGAGGGCACGTTACCTTAATCAACTAGCAGTCAATGTAAAATCATCATTAATTCTATTAGCTAAACTAGGATATTGTTATCCCCACTCCATCTCTGCCAACCATTTGTGCTGAAGGGTATAGGAGCTCCTATTTCTGAAGTTCGGTGCAGTGCTGCTTGGCTAAACTGTTGAGGTTCCCAGTTGCCACTGTGCCCCTATTAATAAGGAGCTGTCATCTTTGTAAAATCTTTTCACTCGGCATCCATTAGCCCCAACCCTACAGATGGGAGGAAACAGCCCCAACCGTGCTCACAAACCAGGTTTATTTGTATAATGGACCCAAGCACGGTTATTGCACTGCTGCAGTGGATAACCTTGATATTTACTGTGTTGTTTCAGTACAGATTTCCCACTCAGTTAGGTACTATCCCCATATTTCCTGTTCCTCTCACTGTTAGAAATGGAGATGCCAACTGGCCTTTGAAAATAATCCCAGTGCCCCATGTATCTGCCTCTGAGTTTGATCTTACGCAACAGCTTGGTTATGCCGTTAAAGAGGCAATTGTGGGCTGGTCTGTGCTACGGGTAAAATCACCATGAGGATCGTATACCTGCTCTTTTCCCCCATTGGTTTTTTTGAATGACTGCTTTGTCTCCTCTCCATATGGTATCACCAACCTCCAAAACAGGCAAGAGGGGAAGAGAAGAAATATTGTATTCATTCTTCCACCATGAGATGACTTTATTCCCGAATAAAAACAGTTATTTTCAGAGCCCCATTTCCTTCCAGGCCTTTTAACAGTCTCAACTAAAGCCTTTCCACAAAAAAACTTCCTTTTCCTCAAAACCTGAAACCACCCCAATTCTCTGGATTTTTTTTTTTTTTTTTTTGGAAAGAGATGAAGGCCTTGCACCCAGCTATAGTGTGCTTCCTTCTAGCCTGTAGCCTAGTTGTACTCATATTGTTGTTATTAAGTTATACACTGATTAGTAGGAATAATTACATATTTTGGTGATGTTAAACAATGCATATGTAACCTGTGACTACTACTCCCTCGCATACCCCTGCTCTTCCTCACCACCTTTCTGATGGTATAATGGAAGTGGATAACAATTTGTTTTAGCCCCAGGATGGATATCGTATAGTACAGCATTTGCAGTACATTGGCTGGCCAGCATACCGGGACACACCTCCATCCAAACGCTCCCTCCTGAAGGTGGTCAGACGGCTAGAGAAATGGCAGGAGCAGTACGATGGGAGAGATGGACGCACTGTTGTCCACTGCCTGTAAGTATGGCTGGGGATACTTCCTAACCTATGGTGCAGGGCAAAAAGAATTGATTACAGATGTGGAAATCCAGCCCATACTTGAGCTGGGAAAATTAGGTTAAATTGCAATCAAGACACTGTGATAAATTGTGGTACCATGAGCCACTATTTCCACCGTAAATAGGGAGTGGTCACAAAAACACTGCTGCTTATAGCATTGGGAGCTCCACTTGAAGCCCTCTATTGACCCTTTGAACGGAGACTGTCTACTTCTGTCTGTTCAGAGGCCCCAATCCTGATTGGGGTCTCAATGCACTATTGTAATACAAATAATGATTGGTTACAATTAATTGATTAGATACTGAATAGTTTTGAGCATACATCATAAAGGTGGCAAGACATTTCCATGATGGTCAGTGCAACGTTTATTAGTTAATTCTTAATTCTTGTAAAAGCAACAAAGAATCCTGTGGCACCTTATAGACTAACAGACGTTCTGCAGCATGAGCTTTCGTGGGTGAATACCCACTTCTTCAGATGCAAGTCTTGCATCTGAAGAAGTGGGTATTCACCCACGAAAGCTCATGCTGCAGAACGTCTGTTAGTCTATAAGGTGCCACAGGATTCTTTGTTGCTTTTACAGATCCAGACTAACACGGCTACCCCTCTGATACTTAATTCTTGTATAACACTTTCCATGTGACTATCTAAAAAAAGCCCTGTGCAGACTTCAATGAATGATTTCAAGTGACTTCTGTATTATTCCTGTTTCATAGATGAGAAAACTGAGGCACGGGGCGGTGAAGTGACTTGCCCAAGGTCACTAAGTTTGACAGTGTCTTTCAAGTCACATTCCTATATTCTAATCTCTAGACCGTTGTCTTGCTCATCTTCAAACCCTCTGAAGCTTCCTGCCTGCACGGGGCCTGCGCGTGGTACCTCCAGTGATGCATGCTTTTGAATTTGGGAAAGCACTGCCCTTTGCAGGGTGCTTGCCTCCATGCACCAGTCCCCTGCATCCCTTTATAAATGACCTCTTTTCTTCCATGCCTAGGAATGGTGGTGGACGCAGTGGCACCTTCTGTGCCATCTGCAGCGTGTGTGAAATGATTCAGCAGCAAAATATCATTGACGTGTTCCACATAGTGAAGACGTTACGGAATAACAAATCCAATATGGTGGAGTCACTGGTGAGTGTCCCTCCCTTACACACCTCCATAGGGTGCAGTGAGTAAAGAACGAGTTTAAAAAAAAAGTGCTTCAGAGTACTGCTCAATATGAATTAAATTAGATCAGTCAATTAGAGTGAATGATTTCCCTCAGGTGTGTGTGAGAGTTGCAGTAAGGACATGCATGAAATGATGAATATTCAGTATTGTGACTGTATGGGTGTGTCTTTTTCTTCCAGTGTCTTGGTACCCTTTTTGTGCTCTGCCAGTGCCAGAGAAGTGCAATTGGGTCTACAAGTTATTAAATGTTTAACTCTTGGAGCCCGATCGTGCCAAGTGGAGTGGAAATGGGAATGAAGGGTTCTCGGCACCTTGCAGAATCAGGCTGTTAAGAACTCACTGCTACCATTTTACCACTGGCTTTTTCTTTCTCTTTCAGGAACAATATAAATTTGTATACGAGGTTGCACTGGAATATTTGAGTTCATTTTAGCCTAGCAGAGACGGGGGCCTATTGGATTCTAGACCCCCAAGTCTGAAGAACACTTTTTTCCCCGCACTAAAGGGCAGTAATGGGTGTGGGGAGAGCCAGGCTCTCCACACTGAAGCAAGGGTCAGAGTGTACTGACCTCAATGCCATTGGGAGGACGAGGTGATCCCTGTGTTTGCTGCTGCCTGCTTTCTATTGGAGCATCTACTGCTTCTTCCTAGCGTACAAATTGGCTAAACAGGAGACCGGCTGGAAGACTCTGCTTTCTAATTCCCTCCAACCTCTTCTCTACCACTTTGGATGTGTATTTTTGCTCTCCTTGATACAAAGGGAAAAAAATACTGGAATATTCTGTCTTTTAAACAGCTCCTTTTTCTGTTCTCAAATCCCACCCTTTAATTTTTGAATGTCATGCATCAGCCATTTGGAAAAATGAGAGAACCACAGGGATCATGTGAGACTTTTGGTTACAATTAATCCACCTGACCTATTTTTTTCAAGTGAAAATGCCATCAACGAGAAGTTGAAATTCTCTTCCCCTTTCCTGTTCTCCCTAGACATAAGACTAGGTGGTGGTATTGGAAAGCTGTTCATGGATTCGCTGCACCAACACTACACAAGCTTTTCCTTCCAGATCCTGCTTGACTTCCAAGACTGTGCATGAACTGGTTACATCTCTCTGATTCATGTTAGTGTCCCGGCTGGTGAAGCAAATAATAAAAAAATGGCTTTCACAGCCATTTGAGCAAACAAACCCTCCATCAAACCAATTGTGTTTGGTTTGTAAATTTGGTAATTTTTTACCACATTTTTCAAGCATTTGCTGGGGTGCAGTGTCTCTTTAAAAAGAAGAGTATAAAGTAGATACCTGTTGATGATGATATACTATAGATCATTATTATTTATATCACTGTAGCACTTAGGAGACCTAGTCATGGACCAGGATCCCATTGTGCCAGGTACAGACACAGAATAGAAAGATAATCCCTTCCTCTGAGTTTACAGTCGAGAATCATGGCTACGAGCTCTCTCCCAGCGCTGGCGCTTTAACTACACTTAGCACTTCAAAGCGCTGCCGCGGCAGCGCTTTGAAGTGCAAGTGTAGCCATAGCCTAAGTGTATGTCTCCAATGCAGAGTTAATCTGGATTTTTACCTGAGTTTTAGCCCAACCCCTCTCCCCACCATCCACACAGGAAAACCTCAGACCTGATTATGGAAAGGCTTTGACTGTGGATTAGAATGCAGGGTCCTCTTTAACTCTGTCCAGAACCTGATCATTTTGCAGTGAGGATGCAGGCTAAATCACTCCAATGCCCTGCCCACAATTCCTCCCTAAGGACAGAAAATCTTCTGCAATTGACTGGGAAAGAATCTTAGAGCACCTCAGAACAAATAACATGGGATATGCCTCCAGGCACACACGGGTGAGTGCAGAAACAGTGAAGACACACTAGCACGGCTAGGTCTTTGTAGTGGGGATGCTCGCAACTGGGTGTGCAGATCCAGGTGCTGATCACCTGGGTTAACTGTGCATTGTAGACATAGCAACCATATGATTTTAATTTGGGGATTGACTAAGCTTTCTGTGCTGTCTGTTCCCAAGCTGTTGTACAATCAGACCTAATTGTGTGATTATCCAGCTCTCCAGGCCATGAGATTTCTAAATGGTAACCCATTCAGGCTGTAAGAAAGGTTATGCACATTAAACACAAAACTAGTTTGGTATTTGCTGGTTTTGTGAGAAGGTAAGAAAAATGTTTCAGCAGCACAGGAAACTTTACATCAAAAGCAAAAAGGTATTTGCTTTGCTCTGCAAAAATTTCCGCATTAAAATTTCCATTAATTCTTTGAAACAAGCCCTGGATATGTGTTGCCCAGTCTTATCTCTTTGTAGCTATAGAAAAGTGTGTTAACTGGTTAATCAGAAAAAGGTTAGATTTTAATCTCAGAGTGTAAATTGATTTAGATGAACCAGATCTTTCAGTATTCATGATTTTTATTTATTTAGCTATCTATCTTAAGGCAGCAGAGATAAGAGGTGATTGTCTGCATTTGACTAGATTCTGGGAAATACAGGCTTTTAAAATCTAGACTTTCCATCAAAGCTTGACAGGAGAAAAAAGTTTAATAAAACTGTAACTCCTCATCCCTCAACAGAGTTTTCCCACCCTTTTGTCAGTACCCAGATCCTTCAACCCCAGAGCCTGTGGTTGGACCCTCTGTCGCATTGATTTTCCACATATGGAAAGCAGTGTAACTATGTCTAGTTTCAGCTTTCAGTCACTGGATTGCATTACACCTTTGACAACCAAGCAGACAAAGGTATAACACAGTCCAATGGCTGGAAGGTGAAGTTAGACAAATTCAGACTGGAAATAAAGTGTAAATTTTTAACAGTGAAGGTAATTAACCAGTAGAACCATTTACCCAAGGTGTGGTGGGCTTTCCATCGCTGGCCATTTTTAAATCACGGTTGGATTTGCTGTAGTTCAAAGAGAATTATTTTGGGGGAAGTTCTGTGGCCAGACTAGATGATCACCAGGGCTCTTTTTGGCCTTAGAATCTATGAATCAGTATTATTTTTCTTGAAAAATATATTACCGTGTATCTTAGTTCAGAAGGCACCCCTGAGTAGTTACCACTCTTTAGACCTCCCACGTTAACAAGAGACTTTGGATTTTAGGCTTGTCTTTACAAGTGAGTGTCCTGAAATAAGGTAGCAAGTAAGTCCAATTTAGTCCCGAAGTATCCTGCATGCCGTACAGTACCTGTGTCCACCCACACCCATTCCCTTGTGCCCTTTTTGGGCTGGTTCCTTCTACTGTTTGCAACAAAAACACAAGATGATGTTGTGTAACTGGAGAGGAGGGTTTAGTGCGTGTGTGCCATTTTATGAAAACAGAACTTCTCTTTTTGCCATTCATCCATGCAAAGAATCCTGAAAGAATATAAGAAGAGTGGAGAAACTGTTGTGCAGGGAATGAAAAGGCAGGTATGAAAATTAGTGGTTAGATGACAGGCAGCATGTTGTAACTATGTGGTGCAACAAGTGTGCTGCTAAATTCCACTTGAATGGAGGAGGAAAGGAAGCACGATATAGCAGGCCAGGATTTTTCTCCATTTGCTGAAATTAAATTAGGTTATGTCTAAACTGGCACCTTCATTGCTAAAACTTTTGTTGCTCAGGGGTGTGAAAAAACACCCCCCTGAACAACAAAAGTTTTAGCGATGAAAAGCGTTGGTGTGGACAGCGCTTCTTCGGTGGGAGACGTGCTCCTGTTGACATGCTACTGCCGCTCATTGGGGGTGGTTTTATTTTGTCGCCAGGAGAGCTCTCTCCTGGCAATAAAGAGCGGCAATGCAACGCACCTTACGGTGGTGTGACTGCAGCGGCACAGCCGCGCCATTGTAAGGGTCGCAGTGTAGACATTGCCTCAGTTCACTCAGTCCATCAAGTTAAAGGGAATCATTCCCACCCGCCTAAATCCTTTGCAAAGAAAAAGTGCTGTGTGTTTGAATACAGTTCACTCATCTTCAGCCAGGCTATTTAAAAAGAATTGCCTTCTCTTCCTTGAATTATTCCTGTTTGGGGGCCGTGGTTGTGTGTTTGTTGGTTTGGGGTTTTATTATTATTTTGTTAATCCTTTCATAACATAAGTTTTCTTAGGACCTCATTCACTGCTTACAATCAAGTTAGTATCTTGAAAACATCAACTAATATTCAATGTGTGCTATAGTTGTACGTGGAAATTCACAGGACCATACTAGCAATTGAGGTCTCTGTCTAAATCAGAAATAGGACACACTGGATAATAGTTCAAACAAAAAGGGGCAGAGAGTGGGCAATGAGATCTGTCAGTGGCAGAAAGGAAGATAAACAGGAATGTGAGACGCAGGGGCAGCTCCAGGCTTAGGGGTAGCATGAAAGAAAGTGGATAAAAAGACAAAAGTAGCAGCTACAAAGGAGGCTTGGGTGGAGAGAAGTAGGTGTCAGACTTGAGAACAGAGCATAGTTGGGAGTAGAATTGTGTGAGGAACTCAAAGGTTTGAGTTCATTGATTTGGTACACAACACATGACTCAATCTAAATAGATAAAAGAGGTGACGGGAATTGTGTAGAGGGACAGGGGGAAGAAACAGTACCAGCCAACATACAGCATAAAGTTGCTTATTAAATCCTATTTGAAATAGTGTATGCAGTCCTGGTCACCCTACCATAGGAAGGCTATTAATGCCTTAGAGAGTGCAGCACACAGCAAAAAAGATACCACCAGGTTAGAAGAATGTAAATATGAGTTAAGGTTATGGGAGTTGGGTTTATTCTTATTAGAGAAAAATAGAAGCTTTGAAGTGAGCTAAGAGAGGCTTTATCAATGCTGAAAAGGATTACTAGTCAGTGGGGAGTGGAATTGGCCTTTAGTAAGGCTTTTGATATAGTCCCCAATGACATTCTCATAAGCAAGCCAGGGAAATATGGACTAAATATAACTACTATAGGATGAATGCATAACTAGTTGAAAGACCATTCTCAAGGAGTAGTCATCAATGGTTCACTGTCAAACTCTAGTGGGGTGCTGCAAGGATCTGTCCTGGGTACAGTACTTTCACTGAAGACTTGGATGATGGAGTGGAGGGTATGCTTATAAAATTTTAAGATGTCACCAACCTTGGAGGGGTTACTAGCACTTTGGAGACAAGGATAAGAATCCAAAATTATTTTGATAAATTGGAGAATTGGGCTGAAATCAGTGAGATGAAATTCAATAAAGACAAGTGCAAAGTACTGTAATTAGCAAGGAACAATCAAATGCACAAATACATAACTGTATAACTAGCAAGGCAACAGCAGTGCAGAAAAGGATCTGGGGGGTGTAGTGGATCACAAGTTGACTCTGTGGCAACAGTGTGATGCTGTTGTGAAAAAGGCAAATGCTATTCTGGGATTTATTAGTGTAATATATAAGACACAAGTGGTAATTGTTCTGCTCTGGGTGGCACTGGTGAAGCCCCAGCTGGAGTACTGTTCAAGTTCTGGGCACCATATTCAAGAAAAATGTGGAGAAATTGGAGATAGTCCAAAGTTAAGCAACAAACTGATAGGACATTTAGAAAGCATGACTTGAAAGAATTCGGCATGTTCACTTTAGAGAATAGAAGGTTGGGGGGAGGAAGGCATCATGTCTTCAAATGTGTAAAAGAGGGATGGTGATCAATTGATTTCCATGTCCACTGAGGATAGGACAAGAAGTAATTGGCTTTTCAGCAAGGGAGATTCAGGTTAGAGATTAGGAAAATCTAGGGACAGGTAAGCACTGAAACACTTTACTAGGGAGGCTGCGGAATCCCCATCAGTTGTGATTTTAAGAACCGGTTAGATACATACCTGTCAAGGATAGTCAAGCATACTTAATCCTGACTCCGTGCAGGGATATGGACTAGATGACCTCCTGAGGTCCATTCTAGTCCTACATCTCTATGATTCTTTGAAAAACACTAGAGGAATTTATTTGAGGAATCAATTTTTTCATTTGAAATATAGGAAAATTTGATATTGACTATATTTGACCAATTCTAATGAAGAGTCTTTGTCCTAGTTTACAACCACTCCTCAGTGTCTATAGTGTGTGCTTATGAATGGCACAGTACTGGTCCTGGTGATAATCTAAACTTCAAGAAACTGGGAACAATTAAGGAAACAGGAAGAACTACCTCATGCAAAGGGTAATTAATATGTGGGATAAATTGCTCAGAGGATACTGAAGCAAAGAATCCAAGGGATAACTTGATGATTTGCTGTAGATGAAAGAGACTAAGGGTTTGTTTAGATGAACAGTTAGTGCACGGCAAGCTGGGGTGTGAATCTACAGTGCAATAGCCTGCTGTGTGCTAGGTGTTTGTGGCAACCCTGCTACCACACACTAAAAGTTCCCTAGTGCACTTTGATCTACCCTGCTTTGAAACAGGAGGAGATGAAAGTACAGTAGGGGACTTTTAGCGTGAGGCAGCAGGGTCCACATGGACAGTTAATGCATGATACGCTAGTGATCTGTAACTTTAGACCTTAGCTTTCCGTGCATTAACTGTTTGTATAGACAAGCCCTGAGTGGTTCGATCATGGGGATTTGGGGGAGAGGGGGAGCTTAAAAAAAAGAAGCAGGTGTATTAGAGCAGCAGGTCTTCTCATAATTTTTTTACCTTCACATAATATCTTCAAAATTAGATCATGGGCCAGTTATTTATTATTTTCAAATCTCTTTTGGTGTGGAACAGTGCACATTATATAGTGTATATGGGCCTGCAGCGCTAAATGCACGGCAAATCATGAACAGTTTCTCCATTCGTGGGTGCATTATCACATCCACATCATTTGTGGGATTCAGCCAAATAACAAGTGTTGTCAAGCTGCCACCACAAAGAGTAGACACTAGTAGTTCCATTGAACTCACTTTGGAGATCTCTGGACAAATTCTACCTTCAAGTACTCTAGTGCAAGCCCAGTGGAGTGTAAATGAGGCCAAAATATGGTCCTCGGAGTCTAATTCTAACTTAAGGCCCAACTCCTCCACCTTCCCTCACATTCAATACTACCTCCCACAGGTGAGTAGTCCTGTTGAAGTCTGTGGGACTACTTACAGGAGTAACATATGTAAATAAGCATGGCAGAACTGAGTCCTTGGGTAGCAAATAAAGGTGATTTTGGTGATCTCATTCTTGTCCACAATTTGACATGACCAGTTGTCTCTGCTCAAGAGAAACTTTGGACTGAACTAACAAGAAGTGCTTCAGTTCATGACTGAAGTGCTTTGGCAGAGTTGTACAGAACAACTACATGGAACATAGTGTCTCCTTGCACCATACCTTGTTCCAGCCATTTTTTTGTGCTCTGCTGGGTATCACTCTAATCAAGTTTTAAGCATTTAAGTTTGTAATATTTACCCCTTGTTCTGTGTGCATGAGCCATTCGGCCAAATAAAAGATTTTCACATCTATAGAAAAGCTGTAGTCTCTGGCTGTTCCCAGTACACCGAGGAATTCTTACGTGTCCCGTAACATCGGCACTCAACGTATCTTAGTTTTTTGAGCCATGTATTGTGTGTACATTTGTACACACACAAATGTACACCCATACTAATACAGGGAGATGTGATTTACAGACCAACATTTAATATCTAGCGACAACTAGAAGTGATAATTTATATCTTCAGCTATATAACTGAACCGAAAATAGCAAATGCTGTCACTGTTCTTCACACCCAAACACTCAAAAAGAATGACCAAACAAAACACAGAATGTTACATAGAAATTTTGGGGACCACCCAGGCCCCTATAAATCTGGTATTTTTAACCCTTCCCAAAC